>NC_059167.1:96722688-97031306 GCF_019923935.1 Bubalus bubalis
GACAGAGGATCAGATGGTTGGATGGCATCACTGACTCAATGGACACAAGTTTGAGCAAACTTGGGGAGATAGTGAGGCCAGGACTGAAGCCTGGAATGCTGCAGTCCATGGAGTCACAAAGAGTTGGACACAACTTAGCAACTGAACAACAACATCAGAACTAGTACAGCATGCAAAAGTTCTCATAAATCTGATTAAGCTTACCCAAGTGATCAGTGGGAAGCCTTGATGTTTTGTATTTGTTCTGGAGCAATTCTATTTCTGTATTAGTCAGCTTTCTTTTAACAGAAATCCAACTCAAAGTGCCTTAAACCAAAAAAAAAAAAAAAAAAAAAAGAAAGCATTGACTCATGTAACAGAAAGGCCAGACATATGGTTATTTTAGGGGATGGCTGTTTCCAGATACTCAGTCAGTGTATTCAGAAAATAGGCTCTCGTCATTGCTTCATTCTGCTTTCATCTGTGTTGACTTTATTCAACCCCCATAGGGTAGCAAGACAACCCCTTAGCATCTCCAAGTTTGTCTACTAGCTTGAAAATGCCAAGTTTAAAAAAAAAAAATGCCTCTTTCTAAATAGCTCCAGCAATAGTCCTGGCTTGGCTTTAATTAGCAAGGCTTGTGATGTGTGCTCATTGCAGAACCAATTATAATACTAAGACATCTCAGGCTCTCAAACCAGACAGACCTGGGTTATGAATCCATTTTTGGAGCTATAGTTGTAGGGTTTCTCAAAGGAGTATCAAGGTATTGTTACCAGAAAACAGAGGACTAGATTGCATACGTGCGTGCTAAGTCCCTTCAGTCGTGTCTGACTCTTTTCAACCCATGGACTGTAGCCCACAAGGCTCCTCTGTCCATAGGATTCTTCAGGCAAGAATACTAGAGTGGTTTACCTTGCCCTCCTCCAGTGGATCTTCCCGACTCAGGGATCGAACCTGCATCTCTTATATTTCCTTTAGTGGCAGGCAGGTTCTTAACCACTAGCCCCCTGGGAAGCCTGAGGACTAGGTTGAAAGTGAGTGCAAGTCATGTCCTGTCCAATCACTCAGTTGTGTCCAAGACTTTTGCAACTTCATGGACTGTAGCCCACCAGGCTCCTGCTGCTGCTACTGCTGCTAAGTTGCTTCAGTCGTGTCTGATTTCGTGTGACCCCATAGATGGCTACCCACCAGGCTCCTCCGTCCCTGGGATTCTCCAGGCAAGAACACTGGAGTGGGTTGCCATTTCCTTCTCCAAGGCAGGAAAGTAAAAAGTGAAAGTAAAGTTGCTCAGTCATGACCCCATGGACTGCAGCCCACCAGGCTCCTCTGTCCATGGGATTTTCCAGGCAAGAGTACTATGTGCATGGAATTCCCCAGGCAATAATACTGGAGTAGGTTGCTATTCCCTTCTCCAGGAACTAACTTATGTACGCTAAGTTGCTTCAGTCGTGTCCAACTCTTTGTGACCCCATGGACTGGAGCCTGCCTGGCTTCTCTGTCCATGGGATTCTCCAGACAAGAATACTGGAGTGGGTTTGCCATTCCCTTTCCCAGAGGAACTAGCTGCAGTTCAGTTCAGTTCAGTCACTCAGTCGTATCAGACTCTTTGTGACCCCATGAATCCCAGCATTCCAGGCCTCCCTGGTGATGGCGTTGTCCATCACCAACTCCCGGAGTTCACCCAAACTCATGTGCATCGAGTCAGTGATGTCATCCAGCCATCTCATCCTCTGTCGTCCCCTTCTCCTCTTGCCCCCAATACCTCCCAGCATCAGAGTCTTTTCCAATGAGTCAACTCTTCACATGAGGTGGCCAAAGTATTGGAGTTTCAGCCTCAGCATCAGTCCTTTCAATGAACACCCAGGACTGATCTCCTTTAGGATGGACTGTTTGGACCTCCTTGCAGTCCAATGGACTCTCAAGAGTCTTCTCCAACACCACAGTTCAAAAGCATCAATTCTTTGGCACTCAGCTTTCTTCACAGTCCAACTCTCACATCCATACATGACCACTGGAAAAACCATAGCCTTGACTAGACTAGACGGACCTTTGTTGGCAAAGTAATGTCTCTGCTTTTCAATATGCTATCTAGGTTGGTCATAACTTTTCTTCCAAGGAGTAAGCGTCTTTTAATTTCATGGCTGCAGTCACCATCTGCAGTGATTTTGGAGCCCAAAAAAATAAAGTCTGCCACTGTTTCCACTGTTTCCCCATCTATTTCCCATGAAGTGATGGGACCAGATGCTATGATCTTCGATTTCTGAATGTTGAGTTTTAAGCCAACTTTTTCACTCTCCACCTTCACCTTCATCAAGAGGCTTTTTAGTTCCTCTTCACTTTCTGCCATAAGGGTGGTGTCATCTGTATACCTGAAGTTATTGATATTTCTCCCAGCAATCTTGATTCCAGCTTGTGCTTCTTCCAGCCCAGCGTTTCTCATGATGTATTCTGCATATAAGTTAAATAATCAGGGTGACAATATACAGCCTTGATGTATTCCTTTTCCTATTTGGAACCAGTCTGTTGTTCCATGTCCAGTTCTAACAGTTGCTTCCTGACCTGCATATAGGTTTCTCAAGAGGCAGGTCAGGTGATCTGGTATTCCCATCTCTTGAAGAATTTTCCACAGTTTGTTGTGATCCACACAGTCAAAGGCTTTGGCATAGTCAATAAAGCCAAAATAGATGTTTTTCTGGAACTCTCTTGCTTTTTCCATGATCCAGCGGATGTTGGCAATTTGACCTCTGGTTCCTTTGCCTTTTCTAAAACCAGCTTGAACATCTGGAAGTTCACGGTTCACGTATTGTTGAAGCCTGGCTTGGAGAATTTTGAACATTACTTTACTAGCGTGTGAGATGAGTGCAATTGTGCGGTCGTTTGAGCATTCTTTGGCATTGCCTTTCTTTGGGATTTGAATGAAAACGGACCTTTTCCAGTCCTGTGGTGACTGCTGAGTTTTCCAAATTTGCTGGCATATTGCGTAGCTGAGGGGGCAGCAAAACAATTGCTGGCCAAAGCAATGGTGTTAAAGCACTCCGGGAAATATTTCTTTGCTCTTTTATAGTGTATGCACTGCAAAGAAGACATTGTGCTGGGGAGGAAGAAACCATGAGACCTAGTATCTGTTGTATGAATAGCAACAAATACTTGTGCTATTCTTCCTTGCTTAAATGGTACTTCCCCTTCATTGCCTTATTTGTTTCTATCTTAACTCTGCATGGTGTCAACAGCCCCACTTTATAAGATGAGAAAACTAATGTTTAAGAGGTAAATTTGCTAGTCTGGGTTTCCTTGGTGTGGTAGATTGGAATACTGGGCCCAGGTCTGCCACTCTTTCCTGTAACAGGATTAAGGACCCAGGTCGTTTGCAGGCCTTTTGGTAGGCGGTGATTCTGAGCCAATAGAATGAGAACAGATGTGATATGCAGCACTCCGTACAAGGCTTGAAATGTGCTTACAAGTTTCACTTGGCCTTTTGTGCTTGAAAGCAGATCTCTTGCACCTTTCCTGTTTGCCCATTTCTATTCCCCTGTAACCTTAAAAGAACCTAATTTTATGACATCACCAGGCAGTTTGTGCTTTCTGCTGTCTTATTAGAGTGGCCTCTAAATTCCTGACTCATAGCTTCTTATTTAGGTCTGTTAATTAGCATTTGCTGTGTAACAAGCTTCCCTCAAATCTCAGGGACTCTCACACGTGACTCACAGCAACACATGTGATCTTGAATACATACCTGAATATATTGCTCTCCTGAATACATACCATGCCTTGCCTAACATGTTGATTCTTTTCTTAGATAAGAAGAAGTCACTTAAAAAAAAAATGAGTAGCTCTACTCCCAACAGCAGGCAAGATAACATCTGAAGAAAGAGTCAGCCAGTCCACACACAAAGGAAAATAATGCAGAACCCAACCTCCTGCCTTGGTGATTCACTGAGCTTCTTCCCCACTTTTCCCTTTAAAAACTGTCATGACTGAGCAGAATCTTCAGACTTGGTCCCTGGACACAAGTTCCCCGTCTCCCCTGACTGCTAGCTTTCCTGGTCAAAGCATCTTTTCTTTCTCCTGACACTTGTTTCTCAAATTATTGGCTTCTGAACCCAGGCAAGCAGCCAACCTGGGTTCAGTAATATGTTCTGCCAGGAAAAAGCATGCTCCAAGGAAGCACTGCTCTTTCAGCCTGGGTCCCAAGTTAAGGGGACACATGGAAAAGACCCGAACCCAACTTGCTAGGAACCAAGTTTAGCTGAAGTCGTCAGAACCATAGCCGATTCACAGATCTGAGAGCACACGACCACACGTGTTGCTGAGAGTCACTGAGATTTGAGGGAAGCTTGTTATACAGCAAATGCTGATTAAGAGACCTAACTAAGAAGCTATGAATCAGGAATTTAGCTAGTCTAATATGACAGCAGAAAGCACAAAGAAAGGGCCATGAGTATCGATGACCGATTTAGACTTCACCCTGAAAACAGTTGGAACTCCTGAAGGGAAAGAGCTAATTAAGTGTGTGTGTTAGTATGCTGACTCTAGGCTTTTAATGAGTAAGCATGTGAAGAGGGTGTCCAGGGAGGAGGCAGGATCCCAGCTCCAAGAAAGAGATAATAAAGGATGCAACTGAGGCAGCTCAGATGTGTGGGCAGCTCTCTGACCTGCTGTTACAGCTGGGTAATTGTTCAAGTCTATCAAAAATCATTAAATCATTAAGACCAGGTAAATCTGTTACAATATTTACTAAAGATAAGCGTCTCGAGAAACACATCATTGGTGGTAACACATATTTTCCTTTCATTATCTCCTTTCTGATTAGAATGCATCTGATTGTAATTGCTGAACTTAATTCAATGTTGTGATTTATCCCATATTGCAAATATCGCTTCCAATTCTGACACGGTGCTGACCATACATAGCCATTCCATTTGTGTTCATTTGGGTGCAACAGAACTTTCCTTCACATTGAGAAGCTGTCACTGGAATCGATACCATGTACCTTTCGAAGATAAATAGCCATGCTTTTAAAAAATTCAATGAATTTTAGAGCTAATATTAACTTCTAAAGATAAATGTTTATGAAGAAGCTTTAAATAGGGAGTTTAGATTATGATGCCTTGTATTTTAATACTTTGTGTCAACCCTCTATTTTAAGCTAGTTATTTCTCTTAATCTTTGTGACTCCCATTCTCAGATGAGGACATTGAGACTTGGAGAGTTAAAGGGCTTTTTAAAAAACGTTAGAATTTAGAATGGATAAACATCAAGATCCTACCATATAGCAAAAAGAACTATATTCAATCTCCTGGGATAAATCACAATGGAAAAGAATATAAGAAAAGGAATCTACATGCGTATAACTGAGTCACTTTGCTGTACAGCAAAAATTAGCATAATATTGTAAATCAACTATACTTCAATTTTTTCAAAAAGAAGTATTAATGTGATGATGAGCTTCTTGGTGGGGGATCCCTGAACATCTTTCAAAAGATTATTTTTTAAAAAGCTTACTTTTGGGGCCTCAGTTTCCTCATTTACCAGAGGGTATGAAGAGACTAGGGTTTACCAGGTGGTACTAGTGGTAAAGAAACTGCCAATGCAGGAGACATAAAAGTCACGGGGTTCGATCCCTGGGTCAGGAAGATCCCCTGGAGGAGGGCATGGCAACTCATGCCAGTATTCTTGCCTAGAGAATCCTATGGACAGAGGAGCCTGGAGGGCTACAGTCCTTAGGGTCACACAGAGTCAGACACACCTGAAGGAACAGCACTCATGCATGAAGAGACTAATGTCACGAGATTGTCATAAAGATGAAATGTGTAGTGGGCGTTTACCATTCTTAATGCCATTCTAGAACCTTTAAAGTCTCTTTTTAGTTAGAAAACTCCCTTGCCTGAATCTTGAATGCCCCCCACAACCCAATTTACTTTTAAATAGCTTCCTTGAGATATAATTTGCAAACGATAAACTTCACACATTTTAAATTACAGCTCAGTGATTTTTAGAAAATTTACAGAGATATGCATCCCTCACCACAGTCCAATTTTTAGAAAATTCCCATCATTCCAGAAATGGAAATTTCATGAGTATGCGTGCTCAAGCCCCACTCTTGCTCCAGCCCCAGGCAATCACTGACCTGATTTCTGTCTCTAGATTTCCCTTTTCTGGACATTCCACATGAATGAAATCAGACACTCTGTGGTTCTTTTAGGCTGAGTCTTTCATTTGGCATAACCTTTTTGAGGTTTATTCATCTGCCTTTTTATTGGTGAATAGTATGGCACCCCACTCCAGTACTCTTGCCTGGAAAATCCCATGGACAGAGGAGCCTGGTGGGCTGCAGTCCATGGGGTTGCTAGGAGTCAGACACGACTGAGCGACTTCACTTTCACTTTTCACTTTCATGCATTGGAGAAGGAAATGGCACCCCACTCCAGTGTTCTTGCCTGGAGAATCCCAGGGATGGGGGAGCCTGGTGGGCTGCCTTCTATGGGGTCGCACAGAGTCGGACATGACTGAAGCGACTTAGCAGCAGCAGCAGTAGTATTCTGTTTATGAATGTATCTCATTTTATTTACCAATCACCAGCTGATGAACATCTGGATCATTTCAAGGTTTGGGCTATTATGGAAAGTGCTGCTGTTAACATTTGCCTACATTTCTTTATGTGGAGATAGGCTTTCATTTTTCCAGTGAGCTTTTCCAGCTTCCCTTGCAGCTAGGGTGCAAGCATCATCATGTGACCAGCATGTACTAAGCACTCCACATGCATCTTTTCATTTACCCCTCAAAATATGCTTTATTCTAGGCACTATTCCCATAACCATTTTACAGATGAGCAAACTGAGGCACAAAGAGGTTATGTGACTATCACTGGGAAACATCAGAGCCAAAATTTGAATCCAGGCAGCCTGCCATCATCAGGGGCTATGCACTTAACTGTCTCTCTGCTCTGAGAAGTGGCTGAATTTGTACCCTGAGCTCAGTTGTCATTGCATGCATCCTGTTTTAAGCACCACACTGTGCTCTCCCTCTGATGACAACCAACCCTGCATTGTTTCACTGGTGCATGAAGTGGAGCAATAGCAGAAAGAGCATTTGCAGGATCTCAGAATGCTGATATCTGCCACCATCAGAGCAGCTACCTGCAGGGCCCAGAGTCACTGGCAACCACAGTCCTATGTAATCATCTAGTCACCATGCAAAGAGGGAAAGATCGTCAACATCCCACTAACAGAAAGGAAAACTGAGACATGGAGAGGGGTCACTTGCCCAAATTTACACAGAGAGGAGTTCCAGAAACCAGGATCCCATGCTCAGTGGGCCGATAGCCAGGCTGAGTTCCTCCTGCTCCAACCTCCATCAACTTAAAGCTCCATGTTTTTCCAGGTGATGACTGAAGAGAGGAAGAGCTCAACGTGCCCTGGGTAGCATTGGAGGGTTGTCGGGGGCTTTGGAACTGAATAAAACCTCTCCCTGTCCCATTTGTCACCTGTGCTAACAAAATTTTTATTCATTTTCCCTTTTGTAAAATGGTGAAAGGTATTTGTCTTTTTCTGGCTTACTTCACTTAGCATCATAATGTCTAGGTCCATCCAAGTTGCTGCTGCTGCTGCTGCTGCTAGGTCACTTCAGTCGTGTCCGAGTCTGTGCGACCCCATAGATGGCAGCTCACCAGGCTTCCCTGTCCCTGGGATTCTCCAGGCAAGAACACTGGAGTGGGTTGCCATTTCCTTCTCCAATGCATGAAAGTGAAAAGTCAAAGTGAAGTCGTTCAGTCGTGTCTGACTCTTCGCGACCCCATGGACTGCAGCCTACCAGGCTCCTCCATTATTTCACCCTTTTTAATGATGGGTAATATTCCACTGCCTCTTGAGAAACCTGTATGTAGGTGAGGAAGCAACAGTTAGAACTGGACATGGAACAACAGACTGGTTCCAAATAGGAAAAGGAGTACGTCAAGGCTGTATATTGTCACCCTGCTTATTTAACTTCTATGCACAGTACATCATGAGAGACGCTGGGCTGGAGGAAGCACAAGCTGGAATCCAGATTGCCAGGAGAAATATCAATAACCTCAGATATACAGATGACACCACCCTTATGGCGGAAAGCAAAGAGGAACTAAAAAGCCTCTTGATGAAAATGAAAGAGGAGAGTGAAAAAGTTGGCTTAAAGCTCAACATTCAGAAAATGAAGATCATGGCATCTGGTCCCATCACTTCATGGGAAATAGATGGGGAAACAGTGGAAACAGTATCAGACTTTATTTTTCTGGGCTCCAAAATCACTGCAGATGGTGATTGCAGCCATGAAATTAAAAGATGCTTACTCCTTGGAAGGAAAGTTATGACCAACCTAGATAGCATATTGAAAAGCAAAGACATTACTTTGCCAACAAAGGTCCATCTAGTCAAGGCTATGGTTTTTCCTGTTGTCATGTATGGGTGTGAGAGTTGGACTGTGAAGAAGGCTGAGCACCGAAGAATTGATGCTTTTGAACTGTGGTGTTGGAGAAGACTCTTGAGAGTCCCTTGGACTGCAAGGAGATCCAACCACTCCATTCTAAAGGAGATCAACCCTGGGTGTTCTTTGGAAGGAATGATGCTAAAGCTGAAACTTTGGCCACCTCATGCGAAGAATTGACTCATTGGAAAAGACTCTGATGCTGGGAGGGATTGGGGGCAGGAGGAGAAGGGGATGACAGAGGATGAGATGGCTGGATGGCATCACCAACTCAATGCACATGAGTTTGAGTAAACTCTGGGAGTTGGTGATGGACAGAGAGGCCTGGCATGCTGTGATTCATGGGGTTGCAAAGAGTCGGACACGACTGAGTGACTGAACTGAATATTCCACTGTATGATATCACTTATATATGGAATCTTTAAAACTGATACAAATGAACTTATATACAAAGTGGAAATAAGCCCACAAACATAGAAAACAAACATATGGTTATCAAAGGGGAAAGAGAGAGGGAAAAATTAGAAGTTTGGGATTAACATATACATACTGCTATATATATAATAGACAAACAACAAGGGCCTACTGTATAGCACAGGGATCTATACTCAGTATCTTGCAATAACCTATAAAGGAAAAGAATCTGAAAAAGAATATATATATATATATATATGTATTATATATAACTGAATATACATATATGTATATAAAACTGCATCACTTTGCTGTACACCTGAAAGTAACAAATTACTAATCAACTATACCTCAATTTAAAAAAATGCTAAAAGCCCCCCCGTTCTGTGGTGCTATTAGGAAAGTTGAGGGAAATATGCGTAGTAAAAACACACGACAGCCTAGAGTCAGGTCTCCTTTGTCTTGCTCGTCAAACAGCACCACCGAACCCTAGAGATGGAGCAAACAAAGCCCCAGTGGCCTGGTTTTAGCTCTAGAGCCACCTTTGCATGACGCCAGCATGGCTCATCCCTGAATAGAGCTCAGCCCAAACTAGATGTCACCCCAAGTCTCCCCCTTCCTGTCACACTCCTAACCCACTAAGATCACGTCTGCTGAATCAGTTCACTGCTTCTCATCTCTGCAACTCCTCTTTAGCCCAAAGCAGCTGAACAACTGCGCCAGCCTCCTAACTGGTCCAGCTTCCATGCTCCCCTCCCTTTTCCCCACCCAAAATTCATTCTTTCCACAGCAGCTGAAATGATCTTTCCAGTTTATCAATCAGACTCTGTCCCTCTCTCAACAGATGACCATTTGTTGCTCTATGAATCCAACCCAGGCTGCTCAGTTCTTGTCCATAACCTCACAAATCTGGTCCCAGGGATTCTCATAAGGTCTTCTGGTCTGGCATTAATGATAAATGTCTTGGGGTTTCCTAACCCATATGCAGATGTTAGCTTATTTGATGAGGCCTATATGTTTACAAAGGGCCCTGTGGTTAGGAGGGTCCCGTGTTTTGTTTAATGCTCTTCTCCCAGAGTCTGGAAATCTTACATATTAATACTTTTTTCACCAATGTGCCCTGCATTTTCATTTCGCACTAACAATATAACTGATTCTGTCTCCCAGTAGCCATGAGAAATTGTGGATGAGTCAGAAGTCTTCTAGCTGCAAGTAACAGATCCAACTCAAAATGGCTTAAAGGAGAATTTACTGGTTCATAGAAATAAATAGGAGTAGATTTTACTGGTTTAGGCATAATTAGTACTAGGGTTAAAATGATGCCACCAAGATTCTATTCTCTCCATCTTTTACCTCTGTTTTGATTTCTCTGGCTTATTCCTCCCATAGTTTCAACAGGTCATAACATGGGGTCTCACCGTACTATTTTGTCGCTTTCCCATTCCTGAACAAAGCACAGAGGCCTTGGGATGTCTAGTACAAAGGGAGTGTGTTACCATCTCTTATTTTCAGGTAAGAAAAGAGACTCACTGCAGCAGTGCAGAGTGACCAGAATGACACGCTGCCCTGGGATTTAAATGCAAGTGTGAGACTCCAAAGTCCCCTAGACCTGATCCTGACCAGGCCCTCCTGCCTCCCACCTGACAACGGCCCAGCTGAAGACGTGCACTGCATCCAGCTCATGTTTGCTTATTCCCTATCTCAGATCAGGAGGTTTGGGTATCACTTTGTGCTGTTTCTACCTTAGAATGTTCTCTTGTTGGAGGAGAATGGGCAGAAATACTAGTCTAGCCCCTGGCCAACAGTCCATGACAGGGACAGATGTTTTTGTTATTTTTTCTGTCATCATCATTATGATCACTAACATTTTGGTCTATCTGTTTCCAACTTACATCTATAGCTACAGAGCCATATTGATTATATTCTCAGAAATGGGAACAAACTATAATAAGACTTTATGATCCACTTTTCTCATAGATGATAGTGTGACCATCCGTGTAGCTTGTCTTACCCAGAATTTTTAATGGACACATATTTGCCTACTGAATTGAAATAACAAAATTTCTTCATAGGGTTTTTTTCTCTCTGTGTGATTAAAATCCTTATATTCTCCTTTCATTCATTGTCTCATTACTTCCTTAGGGTATGATCTTAGAAGCAAAATTTCTAGATCAAAGGTATTTACAAGGTAATATGTTTAATACAAATCACTAAATCACCTTCTAGAAAGATTACTCCAAATTATACACTCATCAACAATATATGAAAAGTACCCATTTTCCAGCACCTTATTTTAAAGTATCTTGTTTTTAAGAAGCTGATATAAGCCCTGAAATGTGAGGATATTTTCACAATTGATTCTAGAAACTAGGGAAAACAAATCAGAGATTAATTTATTTCCCCCAAGTTATCATATATACATAGTTGCTTTGCTATAAATCAATTCAAACTTGCCTGTCTTAACCATTTAGCATGAGGATTTTATGCTATATTTTGACAAATGCATTTAAGAGAACCCTTGTAGCTTCATATATTTAGTCTAACCATTTCAGCTTGTTTTTCTTCTTGTTTTATATAAACACCACATTCAGCTCCATGCTACAGATAAAATTGCCACACAGTTCTCACAAAGTGTATATCCCTGCTACTGTCCTCCCCCTCCATAGCTGCAGAGAAAAAAGAAAACATCTGGTGGGAAGCTGGGGCATTAGAAAAGCAGGGTCCTGTGGACTGTACTCCTAGGGACTGGCTTTTTCCACAAAGCCTCACCCCAAGGCCTCCCTGGGCCAGGTTCCATTGCTGAGTCAGTCTGTGACTCTCCAGATGACTAAGGCAAAGCCTTATTAATTAATTGGGGAGCATGCCTAGTGGAGGAAGCAGGCTAGAAAACAGAAGCTGACTACGGAATGACACAGGGCTGATGGAAGCCTGGAGGAGCTCAGAAGATGGAACTGCTCATGTCTATGGAAAGCAAAGAGGATTAAAGCCCCCTGGAGTTGCCAGGCCAGGAACTGAGAGTTCAGGGCTTTCAGGCAAAGGGCGCACCACATACAAAAGCAGGAAAGCTTGACAGGTCCTGGGAGGCTTGAGAAAGCAAAGCATCCACAGAGGTCAGAATCCCACGTGTGTGTGGACAGTAGAAGAGACAGGGCAAGGATAGGAGGTCTAGGTGGGTGCCCCGAGCAAGCTGGATAGACAGAGTGAGGCTGGGCCAAGTTGCACAGAACCACAGATGTCAGGTCCAAGCATTTGGGGAGCCACTGAAGTCTCCAGCAGGAGAAGAAAGTAACATGTTTAGCAGGTGGAAAGGTCACACAGCTTGTTATAAGGAGAGTGGATTTGAGTGAAGTTTGGTGACAGGGAGATCAGATCAGAACTAGACCTTGGTGGTGGAGATGAGAGGTGGAGAAGTATCGGGGAGACATGTACAGATGGACTGGAGGGTCCTCACTGAATGACTGAGTGTAGAACAACAGGGAGGGGAAGAAGGAAAGCTATGTCTGGCTCCTGGTTCTGCTGACCAGATGGAAGGCGTGAGCATTCACTGACTAAGCTGGGGAGCCCATCAGTAGGGTCATATTGACAGAACCTTAGGGAGCACATCACTCCCTAGGCACAGTGCATCAGGGGAAGACCGCAGGGAAGCTTCAAGTCCTGCCTGAGGAAAACTGGGATGGGCATGTGGAACCTTCCAGGCAGGGACAGAGGCTGATCGTGGCATCACAGAAGCTTCCACCTTTGAAGCAAAAGTATGTGAGCTGAAAACAAATGTCCCTCACTGCTTCTGTAAGAACCTGTACTGGTCCCTATCGGCAGGTAGGGCAGAGTGGAAATCCAGAGCTCCCTCGGCTCCTGCTTCCATCACTCTGCGAGAATTTCATGGGCAGTCAGCAGCTCAATCTCATCACCATGGATTCATTTCACCAGATGGCAGAAGGAACTTTTTTTTAGGAGAAAACTGATTTCTTTTAGCAGTATATTAAAACAACAAAATCAGTATTTTTTCTTTTTTATTGAAATTAGTTGGTTTATGTTGTATTTGTTTCAAATCTACAGGAAAGTGATCCAATTACATATATATGTATGTATATTTATGTATACATGTTATGAGGCAGCAGAGGATTAGCTGGTTAGATGGCATCACTGACTCAACGGACACAAATTTGAGCAAACTCCAGGAGATAGTGAAGGATAGGGAAGCCTGACGTGCTGCAGTCCATGGGGTCATGAAGAGTCATACCCGACTTAGAGACTAAACAACATGCATGCATATATATATATATGCATATATGTATATACAGTATACATGTGTACATGTTTATATATTCTTTTTCAGATTCTTTTCCCTTGTAGATTATTGCAAGATGCTAAATATAATTTCTTGTGCTATATAGTAGATCCTTGCTGGTTATCTATTTTATATTTACTGTTTTATATATGTTAATCCCAAACTACTAATTTATTCCTCCCTCCCCCAACTCGAGAGGGGAATTCATATTTAAATGCATCATATCCGGTTCTGCACTGGCTGATAGGGAGAAATGCCAGAGGGCAAGGCCCTTTCTCATTTCATTGTGAGTCCTGCTTTCACCAGGTTAACCCTTTCAAGTCAGGGATGTGTATAGGAGCGGTTAACCCCTTCAAGTCGGATCCACAGGAGCCCTGAGTATGCTGGGTGCCCACAACGAGAGGAACATGAAACATATTTCATCACTGGTACAATAAAAGTCCCACTGTTCCTGAGAGGGAAAATACAGTCAAATCAGAATACTTCTCAGGCAGCAGAGAGTGGCGGTCAAAAGTTGATGCTGTATGGTAAAAACCACTACAATATTGTAAAGTAATTAGCCTCCAATTAAAATAAATTAATTAATTTTTTAAAAAGTTGATGCTAAACGGTTAGTTGCCAGGATTCAAGGACCAAATCCTCCCTCTTATCGGTTGTGTCCCTCGGAAAGTCTCTGGCCTCCGTTTACTTATCTGTAAAATGGGGATTAATAATAGTTTCTACATGTAAGATTGATGAGAATTTAAATATGTGTATTTCTTCTGGGATCATGGAAATGTGTTAAGAGATTTAGGATAGGCAAATAAAAAAGGAAGAGCTGCCTGGAATTTGTGGAGTCATTTGTTCAATAACAATGCTTAGAATATGAATTTCCAAAGCCAATTATGTTTCAGTAGTTAGTTTGATATCAAACTCCAGGCCTTCCCTAACTCAAGATAGATTTATAGATAAATATAGATTTTTTTCTACCTCAATGATTTAAGGTTGAGTTCTTTTATTTTCCTACCCAGATCCCTACATTCATTTTGTATTTTAAATTCATAGGCAGCTAAAAAACTGGAGGGGAAAAACCAAGGGAGAAATTTAATGTAGAGAGAATCTCATCATGGTGGGAAACGAGAGGGAGCGGTGCTTAGAACTGGGGAACAAGAGACTGATTTGAGGTCTATCCCTGCTTTTGATCAGCCCTGAGACTCTGGACAAGGTCCTGGATCCAGGAAAATTAAAGCTGAAAGAAGCTTTAGACACTACCAGGTCCAACCAGCTCCACCGGGAGGAGGGAAACTGGGGCCCAGGAAGGGGAGGTGAATTTCGTGACATTGCCCAGTTAGCAAACAGCTGAGCTAACACTCCATCCCAGGTTTTCCCATGCTTTAAGCTCTGAATGGGGCTAATGGAGTTAGTGCTATCTAGCTTGTCTAGCCCTCGGGGTTGCCACAGATGTCAAATACTATATTAAATATTCAATATTCAAGTGCCCAAAATATGCTCTGAAGAGCTACAAACTTGGATCTGAACTTCGTTTGTAGCAAGTACCAGCTATTGTGACCTTGACCTTAACCTTCCTGGGCCTTTGTATTCTCATCTGTAAAATGGAATAATAGTTAAAATGACAGGATGCAATTCCACATGTAAAACACTTAGCACAGTGACTGGTACATGAGTGATTACTTGGTTAAAAGAAACACTAAAGCCTGAAAGTGAAAGTGAAGTCGCTCATTCGTGGCCGACTCTTTGCGACCTCATGGACTGTAGCCCACCACGCTCCTCCGTCAGTGGGATTTTCCAGGCAAGAGTACTAGAGTGGGTTGCCATATCCTTCTCCAGGAGATCTTCCTGACCCAGGGATCGAACCTGGGTCTCCCACATGGTAGGCAGGCTTTACCATCTTCAGGCAAGAATACTGGAGTGGGTAGCCATTCCCTTCTCCAGGGACTCTTCCTGACCCAGGGATGGAACCTGGGTCTCCTGCACTGCAGGCCAACTCTTTACCATCTGAACCACCAGGGAAGCCCCACCCACTGTGCATGCTAACTCTCACCGTGGGCACAACATGCTTTTCTGTCACATACACAAGAGCTGGCGGTCATGGACCCCTGATGCTCTGATTCTACCAGCCCATGAGGGTCCTCATCTTATTAGTAACATGGTTTTCTGAGTTTAAGGGTGTCCTTGGTTGCCATTCTTTCTTTCATAATCTTACTTCCAATAGGAAATTAGATGAGAGCTGAATGCTTAGTCTTAAATTTCTTTGCATTTTTCTTCTTGGGAAGTCTAGCAGGTCTTTTTGGGAAAAGGACTCCTGGTGACCATTTGAGTGCACCTCTCCGGCTATGAATGTGCCCCCCTGTCTCCACCTGCCCACTCTTACCGTACGCAAGTTTTCCTGCTACAAGCTAACATAATTCTTCCCTATGCCTAAACTTTTAAGAACGCTAGCTTTACTAGATCAGGAAGCGTTAGACAATACAGGAACGTGGCTGCTTGCCTGTGCTGCTCTGGGTACTTTCTGTGTGCACTGGCACTGCCTGAAGCGCTATTCACATCCTGCTTCTGAATGTGAACCTGTTCGCCCCTAACCCAATGCTCTAACCTTATACTGAATTCCAGGTCACAAAAGTGGCCAAGAAAGGCAAACTCCAGAATAATGAGACATGCTGTCTTCTTAGAAAAACTCAAGGGGACTAAGTTTGTATTTTGGACAAAGAAACAGAATTTCAGATATTTCACTGTGGCTAGTAAATATACATTTATTTCTTTGCATCATGAGGGGCTGACCCAAAGCAGGCACTTAAATTTTGCTACTCTAATGCTGGATAGGGTTGAGGGCATTGCATATGAATTGAATTGAGTTGAAGCTAATAAAGTCAAACTAAAAGTGAAGGAGATAGAAAATAAAGACAGAAAATACATTGGGATTGCAGACAACTCTAGTGGGAACAGCAACCGATAGGAGTAAACTCTTGAAGGAAAGGTGAAAACTCATCTCCTGAATATGCCCTATGGGAGCTCGAGCAGTGTTTTTCAAAAACTGACTATTATCCACAGTAAGAAATGCATTTTATACCACAATACAATACACAGAGTCATGTAGACATGTATATGTATGTATTGTAAAATAGTGCATATAAATATACGTGCATGTGTGTGTGGAGTTGCTCAGTTGTGTCTGACTCTTTGTGACCCCATGAACTGTAAGCCCACCAGGCTCCTCTGTCCATGGGATTTTCCAGGCTAGAATACTAGCTGCTGCTGCTGCTGCTACTAAGTCACGTCAGTCGTGTCCGACTCTGTGCGACACCACAGATGGCAGCCTACCAGGCTGCTCTGTCCCTGGGATTCTCCAGGCAAGAACACTGGAGAGGGTTGCCATTTCCTTCTCCTATATTTACAAATATATATATAAAGTTTCCTGAAATAGGATTGGTCCATACTACCCAGGGTGCACTCTAGTTTTCCATTCTACTTTATTCTAGTTTAATCTGTTCCATTTTAAAATTTTAATCATTTTAGTTCCAAGCCATCTAAACTGATTTTACCTTTCTTTAAGAGCTTGACCCCATAGCATGGAAAGCTCTGCTTTGCTGGAATGGGTTCTGGGTCAACCTAGAGTTGAATCCCAGTTCTCCACTCACTCTCTGTGACTTTGTGATCTATTAGAGTCTCAGCTGCCTCGTCTGTAATATGGGTGGGAGGAGTTACAGCACCTCTGCCAGTGTCTCTGTGAAGACAGACAGGTAACATGGTAACACACCACCTGTAAAGCTCCCAGCACAATGTCCAAGACACAGCAAGTGGCCCTCGACATCGCCAGCCCACGGAAGCTGCATTTGACCCATTGTAACGATTCCTGATTCTTTTCAAATCAGGAGACGTGAAAGGCAGAGGAGGCGTTCCCACTTCGCATGCCCTCGATGCCTTGATTCCCTGGGTCCACAGTGGACCAGCCCAGCTGAAACACAGCATTTTTAGCACAGAAGCCTATTCTCATCTAGGTCCTTGCTGGAGGTTCCTAGCCCCCAGGAATTCCTCAGGCCACCCTTCTGCTCTGCGGTTATTTCAGAGAGAAGCAGTGTCTCAGGTAATTGATCACCATGAGCCAGGACCTGTCTGACTTATGCCAGAGAACAGGCAGAAGTCAACCAGGGCTTGAAGTTGGCCCCTGAGACCCTGCACTGAATTATTCAGGATTAAAAAGTTCTGACCTGCCAGGGAACAGAAGGGTAAGCCAGCTGTACAAGTTGAAAAACTGTGTGATAAAAAGTTAGACATAAAAATGAGCAGTGTGGGTTCAAGTGGGAGAGAACCTGGCTAAACCTATGGCTGATTCATGTTGATATTTGGTAGAAATCCATGCAATGCTGTAAAGCAATTACCCTTCCATTAAAAATAAACAAATGAGCAGTGTGGACCCAGAGAAAGAGAGAGAGAGAGAGGGATAAGTTGCAAACTCTAGAATAATCATCTTTCTAAATTTTGTGTTCATTTTCCATTTGTTAACCCATTCATTCATTCATTTTCTGCTTTCTATCCCTGCTCAGGCTCTAGAGGCCCAGATATATAAGACTAGCTCTGGTCTTTGAGGAACTCAGCACAGGAGGCCATCAGGAGGCAGGAAAGGTACAAGAGATGCCATGGGCATCTCACAAGGTACAAGAGCTTGGGGGCCTCGAGGTTGGAGTGACTGACTTGGCCTGGGAGAACAGTGGAAGACAAGAGTACCAGGAGAGAAAAAAGAAAAGTGTGTTCCAGGCAGAAGGAACAGCAGAGTCAGAGGCACAGAGGAAAGACAGTGACCTGAGAGAGGCTGATGGGGCTAGGGTTTGGAAGGGAGGAAGAGGTGGCACAGGAAGGGGGATGGCCAGAACCAGCAAAGTGTCAGGCCCTCTAATCAGGCACCAGGGAGCTAGCAAAGGCTTTGCAGTGGGGGTGGGGCGGAGAGCCTCAGCTTTACTATCTACAAAGCGCTCTGTGGAGCAGAGCAGTAGGAGCCCTGGATAGAGAACCTGTCGGCAGGGAGACCATTGTGGTACTGCCCCGACAGTCCAGGAAAGAGGTGGTGAAGAACCGAGGAAATGTAAACACTAGCTGGATTTTTTGTTAATATTCAGGGATTAGCTTTCACTTTCAGGTTAGGTACTATGGCACTTGTATATTTTTAAAAGTGAATCTTTATCTTTTAAAGCTGCATACTGGAATATTTATGAATGACATATAATATCTGGGGTTTCTTCAAAATAATCTGGGTACAGGGGTTGCAGGAATTGGGGGGAGATAATAGATAAAACACAATTGGCTCTAAATTGGTCATTGTTGAAGCTGGTTGCTGGATACACTGAAATCTATTCTATTATTCTCTCTACTTTTGTTTTGTTTGAAACCTTTATAAAACATGTTAAAAAATAATGGTTTAATAAAAGAAAGGAAAAAATAAAAGAGCTAATACATATGGAAGACTTCCCATGTTCTAGAAGAGCTTATGCATATTAATGACCATCACACCTACAGCAACTCTTGATGCAGATATTATTAAATCCTTCTTTAACAGATGAAGAAACTATGGTCAGATTGGTGTGAACCATACTGAAGGTGATACAGATTACTTCGTGGTGGAGTGAAAATTCTAACCCATCTGACACCACAGCCCTGCTCTTTTTCTAAGATTTTTTTGTTTAATGTGGGCCATTTTTAAAGTCTTTATTGAATTTGTTACAATATTCGTTCTGTTTTATTTTTTGGCTTTTTAACTGCAAGACACGTGGGATCCTAGCTCCCGACCGGGGATCAAGCCCACACCCCCTGCGTTGGAAGGCGAAGTCTTAACCACCGGACCGTCAGTTCTTTCTTATGCTCTAGGTTATGGGAGTGAGCTTAGGTTATGTTGCTTCATCAAGACATTTTCCAGGAACAGGAAATAAATAAAACACACGTCCCCAGCATTCTGAGCCTTACATGTTCTTACTGAACATACAGACAATAAGCCAAATAAACTCTCCAGTGTGTTAGAAGACAATGGAAAGGACAAAGGAGGAAAGGGTCAGAGACAGTGCCATCACCCGGAATGGACTTGGGGAGGGGTCATATGTGCCACTGAAGGAGACAGAGGAACCCAAACGGACTGCCTAGGGGAACACCTTTGGTGAAGAAGGAACAGTAAGTACAACACTTCTGGGTTGTACACACGGGCCTGCTGGGTTCCCTGAGCAGCAAGGAGGCCAGTGTGGCCTGGGCAGAGGGGGAGGGTTGAGCAATCAGAGGTGAGATTAGGGAGGGCACGGGGGGTCCACCAAGTGGGGAGTTTTAGTGACTTTAAAGACCGTGGCTTGTACTCTGTGTGAGCTGCAGTGTCCTGCAGGGTTTTGAGTTGAGGAGCTGTGCAGAAAAGAGTGAGTCCCGGAGGCCTGCAGCTGCCCTTAAGGAGCCTGTTTGCAAGGTGGGCCTCTAGCTGGCATCTGGGACCTGACTTGGGGAGGGCCTCACCGCTCTCTGATAGGAGTGGCCCACTCTGCCTGGAGCATTCGCACTAACAATGTGGTAATGTGGTCTGTGCTTCCTTCTGGAAGGCTAGAGTCTAGCTTTGTGGTGCACGCAGAGGGGCTGACACCATAGGCCCCAGTAAAGACCGTGGGCACGGGTCTAACGAGCGCCCTGGTGGGCAGCGTGCTACACATGCGGTCACAGTCTGCCGCTAGCTGGGTTAAAGGTGTCCGCGGCCACTCCATTGTGGAAGCTTGTGCCTGGCTTCCCCTGGACTCCGCCGCACATACCTTCTCCCTTTGTGAACTGTGTTTGTATCCTTCGCTGTGATAATTCATAGCCCTGAGTATGACAATACATGGACTCCTGAGTCCCAGTGAATTGCTGAAACTGGCGGTGGTCTCAGGGCCTTCAGCCCAGGAATCATTTTTCCAGCATTTTTACAAGGATCGCTAAGGCTGCCTTTTTGAAGGCGGGAAGAACGGAAGCTGATAGACCCCCAGGAAGCTACTGCACTAATCCAGGTGACAGCCTCAGCTTAGGACAGGATGGTACTGCTGGAGACAGCGAAAGGAGGTGGGGTTCACTGTTTTTTATTCCTCACACTTCTACTGAAAACACATATCCTGGTTTTCTTCAAGTTTTTTTCCACATTGAGGTACATTTTGGCTGACTAATTGGTTACAGATATAGTACCTTATTTATGTTAAACTCAGGCACAATGAAAGTATTATACTTAATATTATATTTAACACCTTGATGACTCAAGACCTGTCTATATTATTACTATTGTTAGATCAATAAACTTCAACATTACTCCAAGGTACCAGTAATACCAGGTAATTTAATATTAAATATTTCTCAGTTCCTGTGAACCTGAAACTCAAATTAACCATGGCAATGTGATTTTTTCTAAAAAAACAAAAGGCACATACAGACACACAGTGAGGCCTCAGTCCTTATTTTGGTTTCAGTGCTGACTCAGGTACAGTAACAAAAACCCCATTAGTTTACAAAAAGGTTGGATTAAAACTGGGGTTCTCACAGGTGAAACAAGTCAGGCTCACTTGGCTAGATGGCTAAATATTAATATTTGTAGAAAAAGCAACTTCCAATTACCTTGGACAAGCCAACTTCTAAATTATTTTGCCCTTTTCAAATTTGCATTAAAAAGACACCAGAGAGGACATTCGCATTTCAAAGATACAGCCAAGTTCTTTCTAGGATGACTGTTAACCCCTTTCTTTAATATTTACAAGCTTCATAAGATGAGCAGGGAAGGTTTTGGGAGTGATGAAAGGACTTTTGGAACCACCTGTAAAGACTACATTTGTAAACCAAGTTTTGTTTTTCCCTCCTTTCCCAAAAGAATTGGTGACCTCCCCAACAAGGATTGACACATCTATCCACCCATGTTGGAAATCTCACCCCTCTTCCTGTAGCCTAAAGGAGAAGGCCTCTCAGGAATGTCCAGAGGCAATACCCAGACTCCCGCAAATCCATCTGGACCAAGGGGAAGGAGGCAAAGGCAACAGGAAAAGTAGGGAAGACGGACTGAGGAATCCACCTTGCAATCCCTCTGGCCTGGTCCTCAGCTTAAGGGAGGGAGAGGAATGGAGAGCCCTTACCTGCTGGGTGGCAGCTACCGGCGCACACTGGACTGAGGGCCTTTGAGACACACCGGAGAGTAACCCTGGCCAGAGTTCCTCAATTGTTCCTGCAGCCACTCACCTGCTCGCAGAGGGTTTGAGAAGAAAGAAACGAGAAAACCCAAGAGGAAGCCTTAGAGGAAGCAGTGAGTACCAGAGGTCTGTGCGTTACCAAAGTAAGCAGAATGAACCAAAACCTAGCCAGCCGGAAAGTTACAGTAACATGATTTCCCAGTCCCATAAACCAGTGACCTTTCCTCAAAGCGCCTTATAAATGGAGTTTCCCTTCACAGGGAGAACACCCCAAATTGGAGCCAAAGCCCCCCAGATGGGAGCCAAAGCTCCCCAGATTGAACAAGGTCACAAAGGCCCTGGTGGGACCCTGATGTCAAGCTGTTCTAGAGAGAAGGTTATTTGAGCTTTTAATTTACAAAGGAGAGTAGTATTTATTAGAGAATCAATCAACTTGCTCCCCACTGTTAAAGTTACCCGGGGCTCCAGTAGGAGAAATTAGAACTGAACGCCTCTAGTCCAAGGGAGTCTCCAGACCTGTTCATCATCAGAGTGTTCCTTGCCTTTGTAAAGTACTTCTGACTACTAGATTCTTTTATTGTGAGTCATTCAGAGGTCACTGCTCTTCTGATCTTAACATATCTAACACATGCCCCCAAAAATCTTTCCTTTGGGATAGATGAAATATTTCCCATTTTTATAAGCTTTATATATAACACCAAAACACAAAAGACACAGACAAATTTCAACAAAAATGGCACAAATTTTGGCATCGATGCACAGATGAACTGATTCCCACAATCAGGTAAATAAGTTTACAAAACAAATGAGCTAATTCCAGATATGCTACCCACCCCAGAAAAACCAGCTCCCCAATGAACTGTTTCCAACTGAGCCTATTCCCAAATCAGGTAAATAAATTTACCCTACAAATCAAACAAGCTAATTCCAACTAGGGTGGGCTTGCCCCACGAGAACTAGTTCCCAATGAACTGGTTCAGGGTAGAGTCCAACACTTCCCCTCTCCAACAGCATATCCCAACCAAATTGTCCCATAAAGAAAAAACCCAAATTGAGGGGAAAAAATGTTCCCAGAGCAACTTGCCCTCCAAAATCGAGCCCACTGACTTATCACACAAAAGGGCTCACAAAAAAAGTGAACTGGCTGAAATGGCTATAAAATTGAGTAGGCTTACCCTACAAACAAAACTGAGTCTGCCAACTAGTACAAGTCTGTCTGTTCCTTTTCTCAACTGCCAAGCACTGGGGGCAGCCGGGCCACTGCAGGTAATCTTGAAGGAAAGACCCTCAGGACAAGTGGCCCCCGCAGCTGCTAGGGTCTTGCCCCAGTATTCCTTGATCAGGATCGGCTAACCATGAGCAGCAAGGCTCCTGGCTGTCTAAGCCCAATTGATACTGAGTCCAAGCTTGCTCTGCTCACCACACGACAGGCCAATGAACCTGAGGGATGAGGGGCTGAGGCAAGAAAGAGACTTTTTTCGGGGCCCAGCTGGTCAAGAACCTGGCAGGCTAGCGCCTCGAAAGAACCGTCTTGTTGGGGCCTGGTTGCCAGGTTCTTTTATGGATCAGAGATGGGTGGGAGGAGAGGAAACAAAGTAAAAAGACTATTGAATCCTGCAAAAGTCCCCTGGAATGGCAAGCCTCAAGCAGGGGATGTGTTAGTTTCACTTCCTTACAGTCCTTCACGTGTGGGCAGCTCAGGTTACCTCCCTGAGGCAGGTGAGGGTTAAAGCCACAGCAGCAGATCCAGGGTAAATGTAAAATGAACCCTTCCTGGTTACAGTTCTGGGTTTACAGGGACTTACTCCACTACTCTTGCCTGGAAAATCCCATGGACGGAGGAGCCTGGTAGGCTGCAGTCCATGCGGTCCCAAAGAGTTGGACACGATTGAGCGACTTCCCTTTCACTTTCCACTTTCATGCATTGGGGAAGGAAATGGCAGCCCACTCCAGTACTCTTACCTGGAGAATCCCAGGGAAGGGGGAGCCTGGTGGGCTGCCGTCTATGGGGTCTTGCAGAGTCGGACACGACTGAAGCGACTTAGCAGCAGCAGCAGCAGCAGCGGAGGCAAGCAGAGGAAGGCAGCGCCTGTGAGGACACAGCGTGCTAACCGAGGACTGTCCTCACGCGGGAACGCTACACTATTGGATGGATCCCTTAGCGTGTAGAAAACCGGTGACAAGTGCCCATTACAACCTCCAGCAGGGTCTCTGACCCACCGTACAAGTGCAATTGTCAAAGATGTCTCCCTCTTATCCAGCACCTATTTTCAGAGATCAACCTGAGGAGACTCTCTTCCCTTGAAAAGGCAAGTGTAACTTCTAAGACTTAAGTGCCCTTCACAGAAGAGGGCGGTGAGTTCAAAACTGTGGGATGTCATTCAAGAAAAGCTGTATAAACAGTCTAGCCCTATTTCCTGACCTCAGCTTTTCCGAGTCCAAAGTGGGCAGGGAGATTTTAAGAAAAAAACAGTTTTCAAGGACAAAAAGTGAAAGTGCCTTTCTGATTAAGAATACAGGTACCCGTGGGCTGCTTCTGCAGTGGAAAAAAAAAAGACATCTCTTTTTATGACATAGATTACACAAACTTTCCTGAACTCTAAATTTGAAATAGCATATTTCAAGGCAGGTGGGTGGATGGGTGTGGAGGAGGGAAAAAGCAAAAAGACAATAGGAAGTGGGGTGGGCCTGAGGGAGCTCTTGGGAACTCGTTTGCAGAACTCTCTCTGAAATTTTCAAGTTGAGAAGTGATGTTATGTTAATCTATGTCCTAATTGCTCAGCAATAAACAACACCCACTTGCTGCATAAATGTCAGGACCAAGGCTATTTCTGTTTCTGCTTTGAAGCAATGTCAGTCATGGTGAAGAACACAAAGAGATGGAACACTTGGGTTAGCGTACAAAACGTTATGTGTTAGCATACCAAAAGACCGAGGGGCATTGGTTCCTGAGAGAAAGAGCTCTCGGATGCCTTGGGACTGGTGGAGCTGGGTTGAGGTGGGACTGTTTGCCTGCTGACTGCTGATGTGGGAGGGATAGGCATGATGTGTACCCACTCGTCACCTCTTGCTGAAAGTGTTAAGAACAGGTCACTGCCAAGCTTGAATGGCACTGGGAGGAAGGAGATAACTTTTCAAACAAAAATGAAGGCCAGTGAAACAACTTTGAAGACTCCAGTCCTCCAAGTGGGTAAAGATGTCAAGAAGTAAAGTGAAAAAGATAATAATAAAATAACCAGATGTCCTGTCTGTTCTAATCACAGGCTGGGAAAGACTGGAAACCCACTCATGGGGCGTGCGGAAGTTGTTTGGGAAACCAACATTTGGAAATCCTCTCCTTTATTTACTGTGTGTCCTCTGGCAGGCACTCCACCTCTCTGAGTCTTGGTTTCTTTGTCTTTCATGCTGCTGCTGCTGCTGCTAAGTCACTTCAGTCGTGTCCGACTCTGTGCGACCCCATGGACTGCAGCCTACCAGGCTTCTCCATCCATGGGATTCTCCAGGCAAGAACACTGGAGTGGGTTGCCATTTCCTTCTCCAATGCATGAAAGTGGAAAGTGAAAGGGAAGTCGCTCAGTCGTGTCTGACTCTTAGCGACCCCATGGACTGCAGCCCACCAGGCTCCTCCATCCATGGGATTTTCCGGGCAACAGTACTGGAGTGGGGTGCCATTGTCTTTCATAAATGAAGGTATTGATCCCCACCTCTTTGAGGAGACAAGAGGATTCATGAACTAATGTGTCTCTGTAGGTACATTTGTGGTTGTAGGTATATAATCTTCATGACATAAAGCACGTTCCCAGAAGCAGCCTGCAGCAGCTGGACACTGTAAACTCACGAATTTCTACGGAAGTGCAGCGAGTTATCTTGGCTCCCCAAAAGCTACACATGTACCTCCGCTGATCCCCAAGGTCTGCCTGGTCTATCCTTGCTGACTGGGTGGAGAGCCCAGGGAATGTCGGGAAACTGATGTCTCTCTAAGGTGCTCATGTCAACATCTAAACTGAGGGAGTGATTCTGCAAAGTGATGTCTGCTTTGGGTTTCAACCCCCTCCTTGCTTCAAGTAGGGCTGGAAGACGAGTGAAGCTTAATGGTCAAGAGCATGGAATTTTGGCTTCTCCCATTGCATCGAGGTCTGTTGCTTTCCATAATGAATAGAGCATAGTTGTTGGCATCAGATCTGACTACAGCTCCAGGCCTTGCCCTGTCAAGCTGGGTAGCCTTAGGTAAGTCATATAACCTCTCTGAACCTAGGTCATTTGATGAAAACAGCAGAGGGAGACAGTTATATGGTTGTGTTATTAAATCCACCATGCCTCCCAATTTTGAAAACAGAGCTATACAGATTTCGTTGAAAAAATAACTTTGTTTTTAAATTTTCTTCAAGATAGAAGGTGTTGGTAAAATCTGGCATCACTGGAGACCACGTTTAGATTTTGGAGTTTGTTTTCTTCCTACTTTTACACGGTAGTTTCTTATTGTTGTTGCATTCAGCCAAAGATTTTATTTTACTGTTGACGCCAGTAAAAAACGACGCTCTTCAATAGTTGAGACCCTGAGGAGACAGAAAATGTCTATCTATTTCTATTAAAGGTAGAAAATAAATAGACTGCATTTCTTCAACTAGCAAGGCTTTCCCAAAATATCCCAAAGTTCAGTTCTTCTCAGAATTATTTGGGGGTGTGTGTGTGTGAAGGCACTATTTTTGCGTGGGTATACACTTACGTGAGACCATGAAAATAAAGTTCTTCCCTAGGAATTTCTTTTGTGTGTGTAATCCAAGGTGTTGTTTGAAAGCAGTTGAGCTTAACTTGCACGTCACCCAGGTCTCACGGGTGGGACCCGAGGAGCCATCAGTGTGATCTGACACCCCGTGGAAGGTTTCATCAATGCTCTGCATGTTCTGGGGCTGGTGTGACAGCCCTAGAGTGGGACACAGGCCACCTCCACTCTCTGCAAGATGGTGACAAGCTCCTCTGTCTCTGCTCACACAGGTTAGTGTAGAGCACCTTGGAGAAAGAGTACTCTGGAGCTATCAAGAAGGACTCGGGAGCCATTCTAAGCTCTTATATCAAACAAGAATGCTTTCATCTGTAGCTAATAGAATTATTGACTAATATATACTTTTTTAAAAGTCACTTAATTACCTCACCTAATAAAACGTCTGAAGTTAAATAGCTCCAAATTTGTGTCAAAGACTTAGTGACTGAGACACATTTTATTCTTTCTATTTCACCATCCTCTGCAAGTAGATTTGTTGCCTCATGGTCACAAGATGGCTGCTGCTGCTCCAGGCATAATGTCCTTGCATGAGCAATGGAAGTAGAGGGGGAAATGGGACAAAGGCTTTCTCCTGGGAGAACTTTACTATTTATGCTTTATTTAAAACCAAAATTATTTGATTTCAGAGACAATAGAGGATTATTGTGAGACTTAATTACATGATGTACAGGAAAAAAATTGGTACCTGGTTCCTTTCTTTGGAAGAAGTCCAGCAAGATCCCAGGCTCTAGTGTTTTGTTACCTGGATGAGACCATGAGGGAGCTACTTCCTTCTCTGTGCCTCGTTTGTCAACCATGAAAAGGGATGCTAGTAGTCAAATACATATAAACATTCATTGTTCTCATTACAATTTTTTCCTAGCCTGTGTAGGCTTAGTCTGAATTTGAAGATTCACTTTTCAGGCCCAGATCAGATCAGATCAGATCAGTCGCTCAGTCGTGTCCGACTCTTTGTGACCCCATGAATCGCAGCATGCCAGGCCTCCCTGTCCATCACCAACTCCCGGAGTTCACTCAGACTCACGTCCATCGAGTCAGTGATGCCATCCAGCCATCTCATCCTCTGTTGTCCCCTTCTCCTCTTGCCCCCAATCCCTCCCAGCATCAGAGTCTTTTCCAATGTGTCAACTCTTCACATGAGGTGGCCAAAGTACTGGAGTTTCAGCTTCAGCATCATTCCTTCCAAAGAAATCCCAGGGCTGATCTCCTTCAGAATGGACTGGTTGGATCTCCTTGCAGTCCAAGGGACTCTCAAGAGTCTTCTCCAATACCACAGTTCAAAAGCATCAATTCTTCGGTGCTCAGCTTTCTTCACAGTCCAACTCTCACATCCATACATGATCACAGGAAAAACCATAGCCTTGACTAGACGAAACTTTGTTGGCAAAGTAATGTCTCTGCTTTTGAACATGCTGTGGAGGTTGGTCATAACTTTCCTTCCAAGGAGTAAGCGTCTTTTAATTTCATGGCTGCAGTCACCATCTGCAGTGATTTTGGAACCCAAAAAAATAAAGTCTGACACGGTTTCCACTGTTTCCCCATCTATTTCCCATGAAGTGATGGGACCGGATGCCATGATCTTCGTTTTCTGAATGTTGAGCTTTAAGCCAACTTTTTCACTCTCCACTTTCACCTTCATCAAGAGGCTTTTTAGTTCCTCTTCATTTTCTGCCATAAGGGTGGTATCATCTGCATATCTGAGGTTATTGATATTTCTCCCGGCAATCTTGGTTCCAGCTTGTGTTTCTTCCAGTCCAGCGTTTCTCATGATGTACTCTGCTTATAAGTTAAATAAACAGGGTGACAATATACAGCCTTGACGTACTCCTTTTCCTATTTGGAACCAGTCTGTTGTTCCATGTCCAGTTCTAACTGTTGCTTTCTGACCTGCATACAAATTTCTCAAGAGGCAGATCAGGTGGTCTAGTATTCCCATCTCTTTCAGAATTTTCCACAGTTTCAGGCCCAAGTACTAGTCAATTAGCACATTCAATTTGATTTTTAGCAATATCGCTTTTAGAAATAGTACTCAGTGAGGGTTTCTGCAATGTGTCAGCATTTCTTCAATCTTGGAGATGCTGGGGAATGCCAGCAATAATTATCACCTAACTGAGCTCCTGTTAGAACAAAACTTTAATTAAGTAGGTGAGTAATCAGATGCCTCCTTAGAAAATGGGCAGTTAGTAGGTAAATAGATGATTATTCATCACCAGGAAAAATGTTGACTTATTTGCTTATGCCTGCTAAGTCTGCATGCAGGAAAGAGTTCTTTGGCACTGGATTAGTACATATTATTTTTTAAATTTAACAAATATTATTAGATGAGAAAAACAGGCAGAAAACTGAAGTTGGTATTCTTTGGCTTTAATTCTTTGTGCCACTAACTTGATCTAAATTTTCAATATTTTATCATCAGAACAAGGGATCATTGTTGCAAAGTATTCAATGTTAAGAGACTATGCATATATCCATTCATTAGCAGCCACTCTGTGGCTAACCCTGTGCCAGGCCCTAGGAAGACAGAGAAGACAAAACCTGCTCCTTGCCTCAGAGAAGCTCCCAGCCTGAAGGGCAGACTTCAATGCACCTAACTTACAAGCTCCTCAGGGTGCTCATAGAGTGTGTACTCAGAGAAGCTCTGGAAAGGGAATGGTCACACCCATCAAAGATGGGGAGTTAGGTGGGGTCAGAAAGGCTTCCCAGAGGAGCTGATCGGTGATCTAGGAAAGGAATTACCCAGAAGAAGAAACAGCACACACAAAGATGCAGAGGCTGGAAATAGCACTGCGAGTAGAGGAAACTGTATTCAGCTGGGTTCTATGTGCTAAGGAGTTGAGCCCTCTCCTGAGGCCAGTGGGGGCCTGAGAACATTTTTTCCTTCCCGCTTCTCCTCTTTTCTCCCTCCCTCCCTTCATCCTTCCCTCCCTTCCTTTTTTTCCCCTTCTTTTCCTTTCCTTCCTTTCTTCCTTCTATCTTTTCATTTTTGTTGGGATCGTAGGCTTCCCTGATGGCTTAGAGGGTAAAGTGTCCGCCTGCAATGCGGAGACCTGGGTTCAATCCCTGAGTTGGGAGGATTCCCCTGGAGAAGGGATAGGCTACCCACTCCAGTACTCTTGCCTGGAAAATCCCATGGATGGAGGAGTCTGGGAGGTTGCAGCCCATGGAGTCACAAAGAGTCGGACACGACTGAGCCACTTCACTTTCCTTTCCTTAGGTGTTAAAAGCTACTTTTCTTACAGGAAGATGGACCCCTTTCAGGGCCTGAAACTGGGCTCTTGTCTAACACTCGGAAATGAATTGTCCGAAGAGACACATATGCTGACAAAGCAAGAGATTTTACTGGGAAAGGGCACCCACATGGAGAGCAGTAGGGTAAGGGAACCCAGGAGAACTGCTCTGCCGCATGGCCCGCAGTCTCGGGTTTTATGGTGATGGGATTAGTTTCCGGGTGGTCTTTGGCCAATCATTCTAATTCAGAGTCCTTCCTGGTGGCGCACGCATCGCTCAGCCAAGATGGATGCTAGCGAGAGGGATTCTGGGAAGTGGACGGACACTCGGTGTCTCCTTTCAACCTTTCCCAAGCTCTTCCGGTGGCTTATTAGTCATAAAACAACTCATGCAAATGGTTACTATGGTGCCCGGCCAGGGTGGGCGGTTTCAATCAGCGTGCTTCCCCTAACACTTTGACTGCACCAAAGGGATTTTAACATTAACATGTTAGCTCCAAGCTGCACAGAAGGTAGATGGTCAGGAAAGGGTCATGATTTGAGTCTTGACTCTGTTGCTAATTAACTGACTGTCCAAATGCAGGTTACTTCATCTTGCTGGCTTCACTTGACTCACCTGTAAAATGGAGCATGTGGGCCAGATGATCACAGCTGCTGCTGCTGCTGCTAAGTCACTTCAGACGTGTCTGACTCTGTGCGACCCCATAGATGGCAGCCCACCAGGCTCCCCCGTCCCTGGGATTCTCCAGGCAAGAACACTGGAGTGGGTTACCATTTCTTTCTCCAATGCATGACAGTGAAAAGTGAAAGGGAAGTCGCTCAGTCGTGTCCGACTCTTAGTGACCTCATGGACTGCAGCCTACCAGGCTCCTCCGCCCGTGGGATTTTCCAGGCAAGAGTATTGGAGTGGGGTGCCATTGCCTTCTCCGAGATGATCACTAAGTTTTCTCAAAAGGCAAAACATTTGAGCTCTATAACTCTGAATTCTCTGGCTGCAGTGGCAACAAATGTGGGAAACATTTTTATCTGAAAGCATTGTTTACTCATATGGCCCCAAGGGGACTGGGTCCCCATGGGCAGCATCAGCTCTCATCCACACTGCCTGGTGGGTACTCAGCATGGTGCTGCCCCCCGAAAAGCAGAGCCAACCCCATAACCCAGTTACGAGCATGGGAGATTTTCCTGTCCATCTTCCCGGGAGACAGGCAGAGGCTTTATATTCACATTTCAGCAACCCTGGAGAAGGAGGACATGCAGGCTTATTTGGATGACTTAGAAGAAAGTCCATTCCTCAGTGTGAAAACAAAACAATGCCTTTCTAGCTTTCAGATGGAAGAATCAGTCTTCAGATCCCAAGCAGACAAGACAGCTAAAGAGAAATTAGTACAAAATTTTCATCAGTCATTCAAAGTAAAAACTATTGTGCATCCTCAGAAAAGCACTGATACTGTGAAATCTGAAGGCAACTACTTTCATTATTTAGGGTGGATGTCATAGCATTTTCCCCCAAGTCTTACAAAACAGAGAGAAAAGTTGCTTGTTAGTATCATCCTTCTCTCCCCTAGAAATCTGGCAGGGAATTGGATTTTTGTATTTCTAAGCACTTGGAACAAACAGCATTACCGCATGCACAGAGTTAATCATAGACGAGGACTGGGCAACACGGTTTTTTTTTTTTTCTTTTCACGCCCATCACAGAGCAGAGGGAATGGGCCACGGCAATCTACTGTCAACACAGCCTTGAAAGTCCCATTTTCTCTCTTCTCATCCCAAATAGAAGAGAAACAGCCAAACCCGCAAAATGTGAGGGAATGAGACAGAGAAAAAAACCGACTGGCAGCTATGCTTTCAAAATAAGTCTGGAGCTCCCTGTCTTTTTCAAATTATTCAAGAGTTCAAAGAACGCTTTAGACTCCATTTTAGAAAGCAGATTGGTTCCTTTATTTTCTTACTCCCCAGGTTGGTTACTCCAAGTAAAAAAATCTAGAGAAATTTCATGCCAAATATAGGGTGTTTCTTGGCATCGAATATAAATCTTACCTGGACGTTGACAGCAGACCCTCTAGCTCGGGAGTCAGATGGTCAAAGCCCCCTGTCCTCTGGTCCCCTGAGCGCACATAAGGAAAGGAGCTGAGACTGTGACTGCCAAAAGTGGAACGGAGGAAGGCAGGAGGGAAGATGGAGAGGGGACAAGGAAGGGAGGGTGACTTCAGGCCTAGCCCGAGGGGAGGGACGTCCTCTGGGGATGTTGGGATTCTTCCTGACAGAGAGAAAGCATTGCTTGATGGAAGGAAGACAGGCTCTGCAAGCAGCACACCTGACATGAATCTGGCTTTGGGATTTACTAGCCTTGGGTCTTGGAGAAGGCAATGGCAACCCACTCCAGTACTCTTGCCTGGAAAATCCCATGGACAGAGGAGCCTGGTAGGCTGCAGTCCATGGGGTCGCTAGGAGTCAGACACGACTGAGCGACTTCACTTTCACTTTTCACTTTCCGCATTGGAGAAGGAAATGGCAACCCACTCCAGTGTTCTTGCCTGGAGAATCCCAAGGATGGGGGAGCCTGGTGGGCTGCCGTCTATGGGGTCGCACAGAGTCGGACACGACTGAAGCGACTTAGCAGCAGCAGCAGCAGCCTTGGGTCTCGGGTCTAATTATTTAATTTTATGGAGCCTCGTTTCTTCAGAGGTAAAAAGGCAATTGATAAAGCTGTTCTCAAATGCCCAGTGCTTGTGTTTTCTCAGGAGGCAACCAGCAGGTGGTGGTGTGATGAACATGTGTTTCATAGTAATGCAGACCTGTGCCCACTTTACAGATGAGAAAACTGAGGCTATATTTGTAATCAAGACCCCAAAGGACATCCCTCCCCTAGGGCTTGGCCTGCAGTCACCCTCCCTTCCCTTGTCCCCTCTCCATCTTTCCTCCTCCTTTCCTTCCTTCTACCTTTGGCAGTCACAGTGTCAGCTCCTTTCCTTATGTGGACTCAGGGGACCAGAGGACAGGGGGCTTTTGGCCATCTGACTCCCAAGGTAGAGGGTCCCAGATGTTTTTATAGTGGTTTCTCAGCACATTCTCTTTCTTTCCATATTCTTGAAGCTTCCTTGAGTAATTTTTTTTTTCAAGTCAAAAGCAGTTGGAAAGAGTGAAATAAAGACAAATACTGTATGATATGACTTATGAGTGGACTCTAAAAAATATGACAAACTAATGAATATAACAAAAAAATGAAACAGACTCACAGATGTAGAGGCAAACTAGTGGTTACTAGTGGAGAGAGGGGAGGAGTGGTATAGGGGTAGCAAGTAAAAGGTCCAGACTATTATGTATAAAAGAAGCTGCAAGGGTATATTGTACAACACGGGGGAACATAGCCAGTGTTTTATAATGACTATAAATGGAGTATAACCTTTAAAAATTGTATAAAATTTTTAAAAGTTTAAAAAAATTAAGTAAAAAGTAAAAATTGTTGTTGTTGTCGTGTCCGACTCTTTGCGACCCCATGGACTGTAGCCTACCAGGCTCCTCTGTCCATGAGGTTTTCCAAGCAAAAATACTGCAGTGGGTTGCCATTTTCTTCTCTAAAAAAACAAAAATCATATATTTTAATTTAAAAAAGTAGTTGGAGATACCATACGAATAACACAGGATGTATCCTAGGGTTTGAAATCTCACCACTGGAAACGTGTGTGCATGTATGCGTGTGTGATCACATGCGCTGTGTTTTCACCTGACCTGTAGAGTAGTAGGCAGGCAACGACATGCTGCTCCCAGCTAGCTGGAGAACCACTTCAGAGCCAGCTCAGCACAGCCAGAGGCAGTGTGGTGTAATGGTTATGGGCATGATTTTTTTTTAAAGAACCTGGGTTCATATCTCTGTTCTACCATGCACTAGTGGGTAAATAGAATCATCTCTCTGAGTGTCAACTTGTCAAATGATGATAAAGCCTCCATCATCAGCTTGTTACAGAAGTTACTCAGAGCTATAGGTATGCAGTTTCTGGCACATGGTAACATGACTAGTCATCATCTTTATCTCTACCCTGCTGCTTCCAGCCCCACATGATGTGTGATCTTTGGATGGGGTGAGGGGTATCTATGAATCACTGAAGATAGGGTCCTGCTTGTGAGGGTGGGACATGTCTGAGTGATCTGGGTCTGACACTATGTGACTGAGTGATGGAGTCCCAGGATAATGAGATGCTGAAATTATAGGCAAAACAACCACCCACACCCATGAGGACAGAGAAAGCCCTAGATGCTGTGGGTGAGTCAGAACTGAGAAGGCAATACAGCAATTCAAGGAGAGAGGAAGTCGTGGGGCCTGTGCCTGGAAGTTTCTGCAGGGGGACTCCAGAACAGTTTTGGTCAACTTTCTGAAGCAGCATCCCCCTGAGCTGGCCAGCCTTCTGGGGTTAGGCAGTGTGCTTTCTAACAATTCTTGAAAAGCCTAAGAACGTAGGTGGCTTGGGGAATGAGAAGAAGGATGCTAATGTGATGGGATCATCCTTTTTTTTTTCTTCCTGTATCTTTATCAACAAGCTCTGAGAGGTAGGTATCAGCATTCCTGTTTGCAGATGAGAAAACCAAGGTTTAGAGAGGCGAAGCCTCTTGTCCAATGTCACACAGCTTGTAAGTTTGGGGCTATTTCTCTGCAAAGCCCTATTTCCCCCCTTGCCTACACTGCATTCTACCAGTGCTGAGTCAGGCTAGCCACACTCGAATGTGCTCATGTTTTTCTAGGGGAAAGAACATGCAATATTGAAAACAGTTCTTTATCACAAGGGTATCTGAGGTACAAGCACAAGTTCTCCACCTTAATTACAGGTCCTCCAGAATCCCCAACAGGCTACAGTGAAGTGAAAGTCACTCAGTTGTGTCCGACTCTTTGCGAGCCCATGGACTTTACAGTCCATGGAATTCTCCAGGCTAGAATACTGGAGTGGGTAGCCTTTCCATTCTCCAGGGGAATCACCTCAACCCAGCAATCAAACCCAGGTCTCCCGCATTGCAGGCGGATTCTTCACCAGCTGAGCCACCAGGGAAGCTATAAGCACTCACTAAATTTTGAACAGATAAAGAATTAGAGTAGCTGCTAATATTAATTGAGAGTTTGCTTTATACACACTTTATGCTCAATCCATTGAAATCTCACAATAACACATAGTGTTAAGTGCTGTTATTCTCACCATGTTACAAATGGAGAAATAGGCACGGGGCAGTGAAGTAACTTGCCCAAGACAGCACAGCTAAGAAGTGGCAGCTTTGTCTACGGAGGGTATGTTCTGAATCCCGTTGTCCTGGAGCCTGCTCCTAATTGAGGAGATGATGGAGAGATGGAGGGCTGTCAGGAAACAGTGAGAAGGGAACCATCATTTATTAAGTATCTGGTCCTCCGCAGCTCCTGTGCCCAGCTCTCTGCCTGTTATACCGCGTATAACACAAGCCTATGGGGTTAATGGCATCCCCAGTTTACACACAAGGAAACTGGGCTCAGAAAGTTGAGATGACTTGGAAGAGTCCCACAGTGGCAGAACTGAAATTTGAAGCAAAATTGTCTCCCGTCAAAGCTGAAGAATTTTCCAGTCCTGCAGGCACCCCTTGGGGGTCAAGAGGAGGAAGAGCGCGGAAGGTGAGAAGGCTGCAGGGCAATTCGCTCTTTGCGAGAAGCTCATCTCGGGACCCAGCGTCCCCGTGACACAAGGACGACTGGCAGCTTTCTTCCGTGTGAACTGTGCTCGTGGCAGGTTTTCGTTTCCTGTGATGCTCCTGACAGCTTCTGTGGGATGATTGCAGGGTAGAAGACAGCAACCTTTAAAGGTTTGGTAAAAACTCTGCAAGTGGGAGGTCTGTCGTCTTCCTGGGGCGTGTTGTCAGCTGCTGCTTAGAAATATTTCTTTACAAACCTGGGTGCCTGAGCTCTCCAGGTGGGGAAAGCCTGAGCTCAGACAAAAGCTAGGGTGAGGAAGCGAGGAGAGAAGGCAGGAGAGCATAAGAGGTGACGCGGCAGGACTTGGGCTCTGTGGGTGGAGGAGAGGGAACAGCCAGATTTGGGGTGTGCGGGGGGCAACCAAATGGGTGGGAGACACTTGAAGGGACTTGGAGGCTAGGAGCTGTTTAGGGATGGGAGAAACAAGATGGTCCTCCATTAACAAGGAAGCTTCTCACTAAGATCTCTAACAGATGTCTGGACCTAGGAAAGCCACAGAGGGTTTCTGAGACCCAACTGCAGTCCCAGCAGCTCTGGCCAAGCCTAGAGGGAAACCAGAAGCCTGGCCAGAGGAGTTTCCTTTTGGCGTCTGGGACTCAAATTCTGGGTCCTGACGTGTCTTCTGGAGCTTTGCCTCTATCTCCCTTTTCTCTATTCTCCGGGAACTCAGTCACTTGGAAGCTGAAGCTGCCAGCCCGGCTCCTGTTTTTGTCATTTCCCGTACCCTCGGACCTCTGAGTCTGGTGCACAGCTGCGGGGAGACAAGCCCTGAGGATGCAGAGACACAGCTGCCTTAAGATCTTCACAGCCCAGGGAAATGCCTGCAGACGGGGGTGCTCCTGGCACAGGAGAAGGACTGAAGGGTCTCAGGGAGGCCAGAAGAGAGTGTCTGCCCTGCCAGAGAGGAGATTCCCTTAGGGCCGGGCCTGGGGAGCTGGACACACCCTTTCCAAGCAACAAACAAGGGGAAAGGCATTCCAGGCAGAGGGGCTGCCGTGTGCTAAGGAAGGGAAGAAAGCCTAGTGTTTGAGGACAAGCAAGGGATTCCTGACAACTGGAGTATAAGGTGAACGTGGATGTTTGGAAGACACAGTTGTTCAGAGATTATACAGGGCCTTAAATGTGGTTCAGAAAAGTTCTGGCATTTCCTCGATATTTCTCAGTTCATGGTCTGAAGAAGATTCATATAAAAATCGACTTGTAGCACTTGTACAAATGCAAATTCTGGTTCTGGCCCCCAGGATCCAAGAATTAACACATTCAGAGAGTGAAACGTCCAGAGGATGCCCAGGAATTAGCATTTTAAAAGCATGCAGAGAAGCACTGTGCACTCCTGTAAGCACAGGGGAGCCATGGAAAGTCTGAAGCTGTGGAATGAAGAGATTGTGGATTTAGATGCCCTTCCCGAGGGGCAGAGTGCGATATGATAAGAGGCTGTCACTGAATGAGTCCTCTGTCCCAAAAGAGGGACGGGGCCAACTGCTCAGGCAGAGGGAGCGTCTCTCTCTAGTCCCCCCAGAGCAAGGTGGCCGAGAATGTTCCAGAAGGCCAGGCTTCAGCACGATCGAACTTTGTGGGTTGTGAACCCAGACCATGCAGCCAGGGGTGTCAGGGGCCACAATTCCAGCCCGCCAGGAGTAGCGCTTTTCCTGCAGCCTGGAGCTGACATGGTGCTCCCTGCAGTTGTGCAAAGCCTCGTTCTGCACACAGACAGTCCTGAAATGATCACTGAAGAGAAAGCTCCCCCCAAGTGAGGGTCCCTCATCCCCCCATAGAGAAGAAGCTGGCATAGCCCCTGGGACTCTGGGACAAAGAGTTGTTGTCTGCAGAGATTTCCAGCTCACCCTTCTTTTGCAGTTGTTTCTACATGTTGCCAGTGTTTTTATTTTATTTTTTTAATCATTTATCATTTATTTATTATTATTATTTTTTTTTACTTTACAATATTGTATTGGTTTAGCCATACATCAACATGAATCCGCCATAGGTATACACATGTTCTCTATCCTGAACCCCCTTCCCACCTCCCTCCCCGTACCATCCCTCTGGGTCATCCCAGTGTACCAACCCCGAGCACCCTGTATCCTTCATCGAACCTGGACTGGCGATTTGTTTCTTATATGATATTTTACATGTTTCAATGCCATTCTCCCAAATCATCCCACTCTCTCCCTCTCCTACAAAGTCCAAAAGACTGTTCTATACATCTGTGTCTCTTTTGCTGTCTCACATACAGGGTTATCGTTACCGTCTTTCTAAATTCCATATATATGCGTTAGTATACTGTATTGGTGTTTTTCTTTCTGGCTTACTTCACTCTGTATAATAGGCTCCAGTTTCATCCACCTCATTAGAACTGATTCAAATGTATTCTTTTTAATGGCTGAGTAATACTCCATTGTGTATATGTACCACAGCTTTCTTATCCATTCATCTGCTGATGGACATCGAGGTTGCTTCCATGTCCTGGCTATTATAACCAGTGCTGCGATGAACATTGGAGTACATGTGTCTCTTTCAATTCTGGTTTCCTCAGTGCGTATGCCCAGCAGTGGGATTGCTAATGTAGAGTTTAGAATAGTGTAAACGTGGAAAAGTCTGTCTTGGCCTTCACCTCTTGTATTTCTCTTCCAGAGGTAACCACTGTTAAGAAAATGTTCTCCTAGAAATGTGCTTTATAAGAATAAAAGAATCCTTCTCAATACAAATCAGCTCATACTCTACAGAAAATAATTGACCTTGTCTGTACTGTGCTGTTTTTAAGTGTATGCATGCATACTCAGTCACTTCAGTCGTGTCTGACTCTTGGTGACCCCTTGGACTGTAGCCTGCCAGGCTCCTCTGTCCATGAGATTCTCCAGGCAAGGATACTGGAGTGGGTTGTCATGCCTTTCTCCAGGGGAGCTTCTCATCCCAGGGATCGAACCAGTGTCTCCTGCAACTCCTGCATTGCAGGCAGATTCTTTACCCACTAAGCCACCTGAGAAGCCCCTTTTAAGTATATACAGGGCACTATTGCATAAGAGCTCACAGAGATGGGTCTCATTCCTTGCCATGGCATGGATGCACCATTATTTTGTTTTTAATCAGCCCCTTGTGGGTAGGTCTTTAGATGCCTTCCAGTTTTTACCTTTAAAGACGTGACTTTCCCCTTCTTTGCTTCCTGTGTTGAGTGATTTTTTTCCCTTTATTTGTTCCTATACCACTCTGTGTCAAGATGGTAATTTCTCTCTCTCTTTTTTTAAAATTAATTTATTTTTTATTGAAGGATAATTGCTTTACAGAATTTTGCTGTTTTCTGTCAAACCTCAACATGAATCAGCCATGCTGCTGCTAAGTCGCTTCAGTTGTGTCCGACTCTGTGCGACCTCACAGATGGCAGCCCACCAGGCTCCCCCGTCGCTGGGATTCTCCAAGCAAGAGCACTGGAGTGGGTTGCTATTTCCTTCTCCAAGAATCAGCCATAGGTATACATATTTCCCCTCCTTTTTGATACTCCCTCCCATCTCCCTCCCCATCCTACCCCTCTAGGTTGATATAAAGCCCCTGTTTGAGTTTCCTGAGCCCAAGATGGTCACTTCTTTGTTTTAGAGTTGCAACTGCTCACTGCAGAATCAATCATTACTTGTAGAACATTTTCTGTCTCTACATCTGCAATTGTTCCAAATTTCCTTTAAGGAGAAAATCCTCAACAGCAAGGTTACCGAGGAAAGTTGCATCTATCACTCTGGTCCAAAATATCTTCTGTTTGTTACAGATTGCCCAGGAATCAGGAGCTTTGGGGCCCCACTATGTATAGATTTATCTCTAAACTGCCCTTAGTTTCCTCCAATCTGTCCCCCGTTGCTGCAGAAGATTTTGGAATGAAGTAGAAAATGTTCAGACTGAAGTCAGACAGAAGTAGGGTCAAATCTCAGCTTTGCCTCTGGTGAAGGCCACAAGTGAATTACTCACCACCTCGAGCCTCACTTCCCTGATCTGTGAAATGTTTTTCTTAAGTCGCCAAGTTGTGCCTGACTCTTCGCGGGCCCATGGACTGCAGCTCACCTGGCCTCCCTATCCCTCACCATCTCCCAGAGTTTCCCAAGTTCCTGTCCATTGAATTGGTGAGATAGGAGCGAATATAGCTTCTGACTCCAAGAAGGAAGGGCCATATGGCACTCATATATTGAAATATACAAAAGAAATTACAGAGTGTCAGACACCCAGCAAGAGTGCTAGACACACTGGCTGTGCATTTGTTGGTGCCGCCCCTAAGATTCTAGGGGAAAATAGGTTGAAGAGCTGAAAATGAATTTTCCCCTGTCCCAGTAGGTGTCATCTCTACTAAAGCCAGACCCATTCTTTCTGACCTTTAGGAACTCATTCAAGTGAGAGTGTTCGTTGGCTTTGCACTTGGAGAGGCAGCAGAGCAGATTGCTAGCTGCTTACCAACAAAACTGGAGCTCTCACACCCTGCTGCTGGGGATACAACGTATGCAGCCACTTTGGAAAGCAGTCTCACAGTCTTGTATAAAACTAAGCATAAATCTACCTTTGACCCATCAAGTTCACTCCTGAGTTGTAATCCCAAAATGAAAGCCTATGTCGACAGAAAGACTAGTGCATGAATATTCACAGCATCCCTAGTCATTGTAGCACCAAAGGGGAGGGGAAAGTCCAGGTATCCATAAGTAAGCAATGAAGAAACTGAGTGTGATATAGTTGTACAATGGGGCACCACCCAGCAAGATAAAACCAAGCTATAGATACCACAAAATATGGAAAAATCTGGAAACATGCCAAGTGAAAGGAGCCAGCCATAAAAAAAAAAAAAAAAAAAAATCCACGCTGGGTTATTTCATTTATATAAAGCTCTGAAAAAGGAAAAACTATTGAAAAAGGAAAAACTATATTTATCTATGATGAAAAAAATTCAGAACAGTGGTTTCCTGGGAGCAAGTGGGATAGATATTGATTAGAGGGATGTGAAGGAAAATTCTGGGGTGATGGGAAAGTTCTACATATTGTTCTATATGTTGTAACACAGGTGTACACATTTGTGGGATTTTACTGAAAGTTACAATTAAGATTTGTGCATTTCTCTCTATGTAAATTTTATCTTAAAAAAAAAAAAAACAAAAAACAAAAACCCATAAAGAAATGCTGAACTCTAGGTAAGGATATCCGTGCTGAAATGTTTAAGGGTGAGGTATACAGATGTCTGTGACTTACTCTGAAATGCATCAAAAATAAGATGGATTAATGGATGGGTAGATGAACAGTTATGTAGTAAAATAAATGTAGAAAATGCTAACAACTGCAGAATCCAGGGGTTAGATATGCAGCATTATTTCAAATTTCCTGTGTGTTTGAAATTTTTCCTAACAAAATTAGGGAGAAAAAGCAGCCAGAACTTTACTGTCTGACTCTGAATCCTAGTTTTAACCCCCTCTTATCCTTGACCTTAAGTAAGTCCCTTAGTTTCCGTCTTCTGTGCCCAAACTCCCCTGTATGTAAAATGGGGATAAAAACATTGGGCTATTCTGGGAATGAAAGGAATTACACATTTGGAACCATTTCTAGAACACAGCACTCAATAAGTGCTTTCTTTGGCTTGTTAGTACACTGAGATGTTGGTTTTATACCTATGTCTTAAAGGAAGTATATCTATGCAACACCCACTCTCTCTTTCCCCCAGCAACATTTCCCCCGAGGAGCAGTGTTGCAGAATAGTGTGTATTGAATCCCGGAGTCCAAAGACCCAGGGGTCTCAAATAAATGGTTATTCTTGAACCTGAAATTTCTCAACTCAAAAATGGGGATAATATTCATAAGAAAATTGCTGCAGGCTTTTAAGAGGATTAAATAAAACAGCATAAGTAAAGGCAACAGAAACTGCGTTCAATACCTGTTCGTTGAATGCCTCTTTCCTAAATGGAACCTCTCCTTCGCTGACATAACTGGAAGAGGTGGATTAGGTTATGCCCTAACGCAGTCCCCTTGCACACATGCTTGGGAGCAGGATTCCCACTGGACAGCCCTGGACCCCCAGCAGGTTGGGGTGGTTGTCAGAGAGGTAGCAAGAGGAGGGAGCATCTTCACCCCAAAGTGCTTGGGACAGCTGCTTTTCAGTCCCTCACAGGGATGGGTGCTGCCTCAACCTCTGGAACCCTGCTGGCGTTTTAGCCACGAGGCTGGAGTAAACAAGATTGATTTTGGAATAACCTTGTCAATGCTATTTGAACCTATGTAGGACACCAATTATGTAGCATCTCTATCCCAAAGACCATAGGTCTTTGAGTGAGAACATGCCCTGGTAAACAGACCAGAAGAGGCTGTACATAATGTCAGCAGCCATTTTTCCTCACAGTTAAAAACGATCAGAGTGCAGATTTGTACTTGCAGTTACAAGGAATGTCTTGGAGAAATTTTGGAGTCACCTAGGAGGTCATCTGGGCTTCCCTGGTGACTCAGATGGTAAAGAATGGCCTGCAATACAGGAGAACTGAGTTTAGTCCCTGGGTTGGGAAGATCCCCTGGAGCAGGAAATGTACCCACTCCAGTACTCTTGCCTGGAGAATTCCATGGACAGAGAAGCCTGGTGGGCTACAGTCCCTGGGGTTACAAAGAGTAGGACGCAACTGAACAGCTAACACACACTTACACACAGAAGGTCATCTACTAGGATTTCATAAAAACAGAGTGATTTGAACAAAAAGGGCCAACTGGTTTGCAAAACTTTCTGAAGCCTGTTATTTCATGATTTCCTGAGATTTAAAAACGTTTCTAATGGATACTTTGACTTCCTATAGAGATGGTCCCCTTCAACCCTCCCTTGCCCACCCATTGACTTCATTGGCTTTTGGGAAAGAAAATTTCTCATCCTCAATCTTAAAATCCATCTGGATTTCAAGAGGATTTTAATTCATGCATTGCTGATTCGCTTATTTCTGACAAAAATGCTATTTTGTAAGAGAAATTTGCAAAACCCCCAGAGTCTCTTTAGAGATCTTTTTAAAGTGCTTTGATGCTGTAGGAGTTGAAGGGCTGCTCAGTGCTCTGTGTGTGTGGTTTTTTTTACCTTCCTCCTGGCAACACTTAAATGGAATTCAAATCCCAAATGTCATGGGCTTCTACTAAGCTGAAACTAGTTAGGAAAAGCTTCTCTAAGGAAGCCAACCACGTGCAAGCTCCTTGTTAATGAAGAGACTTAATGGTGGGTTAGATGGTACAATGGGATTGAATGGTGCCCTTTTCACCCCTGCTTGGCACCATTCCTGTAACCCAGGTGGCTGCTGACTCCCGCATCCTCACAGGCATGCTCACCCCCAACCAATTCCAGCACAGACTCAGCTGCATCAACAACTTCCCCCCCAAAATACCATCTATTGCACCAAACATATAGTGTTTTTATTGTGACATTTTTAACTTAAGGTTTCTGGCACCCTAGTGCAGGATCACATTGCATTTCATAGAAAACCTACATGTTCACAAGTCCCTACTGGACATGACCTTCCCAAGTCCCCTCTTGATTCCAAGTCACCACAACACCCCTGTCCCCATTGTCTTTCCTCATCCAGCTGGTATCAGAGGCAGTTTGCAGAGTGGTTGAACCTCCAATTTTGGAGTCAAGTGTGTGGATTCAAAACCCAGCTCCAGGACTCTTAGACTGTATGGCCTTAAACCAGAAGCTTCACCTTTCTGCATCTGTTTCTTCTTCTGTAAAACAAATAATGGTGCTTATCTCGGAGTTGTAGTGAGGATTAAATGTGAGCCCTTGACAACAGTGTTTCTCAAGTAGGATGCACTCAATAAATGAATAAGTTAATGGACCCACCCTGGTGGCTCAGATGGTAAAGAATCTGCCTGCAATGCAGGAGACCCGGGTTTGATTCCTGGGTTGGGAAGATCCCCTAAAGAAGGGAATGGCAATCCACTCCAGTATTCTTTGGAGAATCCCATGGACAGAGGAAAATGAGGGGTTACTGCCCATGGGGTTGCAAAGAGTCGGACACGACTGAGCAACTAACACTTTCAACGCTGTCCAATGTAGAAGACAACTTTGCAGGCACAATGTCTGGAGAATGTTCTTTAAAGTGTTTCTCTCCTGACTGGAGCACTGGTAAATACAGCTTCCTCCATCACTTCACATGGAGAGCCAGAGGTGAAAATGTGTATATACTGGGTACCTTGAAAATGGACCTGGCTTGGTTCATTTCTGAACTCTCCCCACTGCATTTCTGGGGTTCAGAGAGCAGCATTGCCCATCTTCACTTTCTCTGGGACCCCAAACACAGAGTCAGTCAAGCTGCCAGACAGTGGTCGGGCCCTAAAGGCAGCCTCTGGAGAGGGCAACCTGAGGAGGGATTTGGGGCTCCTTTGGGAGGTAAAGTGCTATTCAAATGCCATTTTGCAGAGACCTGAAAAAATCCATCACTTAGCAACAGTTGACCTTGATCAAAAAGAGACATGAGACTGCTATTGTGACCTTGGGGACCCAGAACTGGAAAACTACCAACAGCAACTGATTGGAAAGGACCCCGAAGGCAGAGGTGTCTGTAAATAGCAATTGGTTTGTAGTGATATGAGGACACAGGGTGGGAGCTAGAGCCAGGCTCTGGAACTAGGGTCTCAGCTCAGCCACAGACAGGCAACGTGACCTGCAGCAAGGGCTAACCTCTAAATACCATGCTCCTCACCTGTGATGCAGCGACTCCAAGTCTTGTTCTTCAGTGTTATTGCACAGAGTACATGGGTGACCTATCTGAAGCGCTTAACACCGTGACAGCACAGAATAAATTCCAAATAACCAGTTGCCATTCAGCTGCTAAGTCATGTCCAACTCTAATATTGATTTCGTTCATGACCTAAATATCTGTTTTGAATACCTGGAATTGTATATCTTGTTTGATATAATCATATATAAATTTAATATTTAAATAATACCTAAAATACTTCTACACAAATGTGAACCTGCAAGGACTCTCCCTGGGGAAGGAATGACAAATTCTTTTAAAAATCTCATTAAGTCAATTTGCCTGTCCATCTATTATTCATACACACACATATTCATACATGTGCACATTTATATATGTGAACTTGTCAACATATAATGCATGTATATATGTGTAAATATCTACATATACAAAGTGTTTGGTGCATGTACACCTACAGATGCACAGGTATAAGAGTCGTTAATAGTAGTGCAAATAGTAATGATAATAATACTAATCATTCACTAAATGGTCAAATGCCAACACCATGTTATATATAATATACACACATGCTTTTTTCCACGCTGCCAAAAATGCAATGCAATGTGTCACATGTTCGACTCGATATTCAAATCGTCATTTTACAGATAAAATCATTAAAACCAAGATGATATATAGAGAAGTGAGAGAAGTTACAGTAATGAAACTTGTAGTGCAAAGGTCAAATGCAAGCCTGAATCCATCACTAACACTTTTGGTATTCACCCACGTTTCTGACTTGAACAACTGAATGAATGGAGATTAATGAGTAGGCAGATGGGTGGATAAATGGATCATAAACTGAGACCGGGAAGAGACTTGGGTGATAAAAGTGATGAGTTCACTTTAGAAATGTTGGTTTTGTGGTGTCATTGGATAAATGGATGGTGGCCATGTCCAAGAAGCTAGAGAACATATGAGCCTAGAGAGAAAAAAAGTTTCTAGACTGAAAGTATAGAATTTTCATATTTACTTTGCCTCCCTGAGCCTCAGTGTTCCCTTTTGCAAAAAATTTCCTGAAGGAATTTTGAGAATGTTATATTCCACTTCAGACTGAGGTTTCTGGGTGTTTCCCAATTAATAGGGCTCAAATGATGAGACAAACAAATAACTTACAAAAACAAGGATAAAAATGCTGTCTTCCTGGTACGTGCAGTGCTGTTTTTGAACAAAATCAAAGCCATGGTACAGAGAAGATAGCTCCATGGAAAAGGGACAGTGAAAAAAGATGATAAGGGTTCAGCAGCTGCAAGTTTATTTGGCTCATTTTATCATGGAACTCCACATGGCCAAGCTCACACCCTCAGAAGGCAGGAACGTCTGGACTCCCTTTGGATACAGATGGCTAGGCTCCTTTGGCGTCACTCATCTAGGATAAAGTCCAAAGTTGGTTTAGAATTTGAGTTTCTCCTGAGCTCTCAGGACATCTCCAGGCAGGAGGCCATGTTGACTTCATACTGCCTCAAAACATTTTGACTTCATCTAAGTGACCAAAGGATAACTGAGTTGAATCTTAATTAAATAGGATAAATGGATTAGGAACAAAATATGTTATTAAGTATCTGAGGGTGTGAGGTTGTCCTGGGAGGCAAAAACTGAAAGTTCACCTTGAGAAAGTCGATGGGAAGGGAAATTTCTTTTCTGATGATAGGAAAGCCCACAAATAGAAAAGGCCCCTGGAGGAAGGATGTACCGCCTAGTGAGAGACCCAACTTGGCATCTGAAGAACGTAGTTATTTCTATTCCTAATGCCTAAATCTGGCATTTTATCTTGAGCAAGCAACCAAGACCCTCTGACCTTCAACTTTCTTGTCTATGAAATGGGGATGTAACTTTAAGTTAGTCAGAACTTTGGGGTTGCAAATGACAGAAACCCAGCTTGATGTGGTTGAGGCAAAAGAGGGGATTTATTAGGCCTTTCAAATTTCTAGAAAAACAGAGGATGTGGATCCAAGGACTCAGACCTTATCAGAGCTCTCTCTCTCTTCCTCTAATATGTCCTCTCTGCATGTACTTCTCTTGGCCTTTTTGTTCTTGGAACTGAAACTCTCCAAGAAGCTGGAATGGTAGCTGCTAAAGCTCTGGGGCTCACTTCTCCCCATCTTCACTAATAGAGAGAAAAGGTTGCTCTGCCCTGGGGAGAACTTTAAGTCGCCTAGTTTGGGTCCTCGCCTAGCTCTGCATCACCACCCCTAGTCATGCCCTAGGGAGGCAAGGTAGAGGAACGTGACAACTCAGCTTTGCACCACTTGTTAGAGGCTGATAGGAGGATACGAGATATTTATTAAAGGTGGTCATGTTGGCTCCAGAAGTAAAAGGTGTGGCCAGATAAGAGGAATAAACACCCATTACAGCTTCTTTCTATCACAGGGCTATTGTAAGAGTCAAATTAGATAACGGATGTGAAAGTGTCATGCAAATATCACTATTACGTTAATGTCCTATTATTATCTTGTTACTTAAAATATTGATGAAATAACAGAAAATTATCAACATTAGAGGCAGGTATATTTCTCAAAATGAATGTAGAGAAATTCATATCACCAAGTAAAGAACACAATCAGCCTTTGTTTATATTTCAAGAAACTGCTGTCTACCCCACCATGAGACATAGAGATGCATCCCAGAGCCCTTTGAACAAGAGAATCCAAACTGGACCATTCATTCAACCACTACTGAGTTAACATTAAGACTGTTCCGAGCTCCATGTTACACTGAGAGGCAGAGATAGTCTAGTGATCATCTCCCTCAAGGAGCCCAAAGTCTAGATGGAAGAAAGGTAAAGGGAAAATTGCTCTTGTTCTGTGTGGTACACCCTTAGAAAAAGGAATGTCAAAGGCACTGGGGAGCATGCATGGAACCAAGCAAGTGGTTCATTCATCAATGTAGCCTGGCAATATTGGGTGGAACCAGTAAACTGGGGATACTGTGTGATTGGCTCGTAGGCATCTGGGCTTGTTAAGGACAGTCTTAGTGGTCACCTGCTGACCTGATTTAATCATTAATAGCACTGACAAATCTTTCCTCTCAAAATAGACCCAGATTAGATGGTAGATTACACTATCTCTATGGCTAGCAACCTTTAATTGGGGCAGTTGTGTTTCAGACATTCCGAATATAGAGAACAGAGTGCAGGCTTGGAAGTCAGGTAAACTTACAGTGTTCAAATTACATTGCCATTTATAGGCCCTGTGACCTTAGAAAAGTAACCTCAACTCCTGAGCCTATTAGTGAAACACAGACCCTTATTATACATGGAAAAGCATCCTATGTGTGAGAGGTGCATGATAGATTGGAAACCCTTACCCAAACAATAATTGCACATACCAATAAATGACACTACCATTGTGGGGTCAAGTCCTATGACACAGTCTTAGATTCTATCTTTTTCTTACTTTCCAACATGAAAACATGAAGTCCATACTAGTTATATAAGTTACAACTACAAGTTATAGCAACTCTATCGCCTGCATTTATCTTGATAATGTCAGTACCTTGGGTTCACAGAAGAAAAGCTATCACAAACCATGTAATCTCCTCATTTAAAGTTACAAGTAGCCTTTGATCTTATTGTCTGAGCAGTTCAGGCAAACACCATGGACTGATTGTGACTAGATTCTTTCCCACTGAAGCTAGGAAGAGATTTAAGGTTTCCTACTCAAGTGTTCCTTCCAGACTTCAGATGACTTAGGGCAGGTTGTGGCTTTGGCTGAGTGCTAAAGGTAAGATCCTTTGGGAGGATCTCAGAACGCTTCAGGATCAATTTATTTTTCCACCGTTATCACAGAGGAACTTTCTAATGGGATTTCATGTTCCTATTAAGATCATATTAACTCAGTGTTCATTTTCCTTTCAAATCCAGAGAAGTCTCTAAACGTCTTCCCACTCTCCAAAACTACCTAAGGAATAAGGGAAAGAAGTGCAAGAGGGGGATGTTGTTACCATGGTGAGGTGGAACAGTTGTGGACCAGTTGTCAGAAATCCCAAGATTCCGGCTGATTCTGTCTGGGCTGCTTATGTGAACTTGGACTAAATTGAGCTTCCAGTTGCCCATCTGTAAATGGAGCAGGATTAAATCATCTTTAATGATCTTCTGGCTCTGAGTTTTTACAGCCAGTGACCTTGATGAATTGAGCTGTGGCTAGAAGAACTACAGATTTCCTCTCCCGCCCCAAACGTTCTGGCTGCTTCTTCAGCTTTCACCTAAACTCTAGGCTTCACTATGCTGTACTGTCAGTATCTTGCTACTTGCATAATGAATTTGAATTTCAGCCTCAGATTCAGGCAGGCAAAAAGGAGACATTTTTGTCTATGATCTAACTTAACTTAGAACTCTGAGCACTCATATTTTTCTGGGAGGGGAGAAACTGAATGATGCAAATTCAAGGTAAACTCAGTCACTTAAAAAAAAAAAAAGCTTCCCTGGCAGTCCAGTGATTAAGAATCCACGCTTTCACAGCAGGGGACACGAATTCACAAATTCAATCCCTGCTCAGGGAACTAAGATCCCAGAATGCATGCCAGGTGGCGTGGCAAAAAAAAAAAAAAAAAAAAGAATTCACACTCTCGTATCCATTTAGATTCCTCTTTCTCTGTTTTCTCCTTTCCTTCTCCCAGGATGATCTAAATTAGATTTGAGAAACACCCACCACCCTGGCTTCCTTTCCTGACCACAGGCATGGCGAGGAGCCTGTCCTGCCACAACCACTGCTCTTCTGCCTTCAGCCTGGCCCTGACGCATTGCCAGGCTGTTTCTTCCCAGGGTTTCAGATGCGATGTGAATCATGGGAGCCGTCTGATTCTGGTCCCCACAGACACATCTGAGACCTCTGTTGTTCCCATTCCGGGACTCTGGCTGAGGTTCTCTTAGAAATATTTCCCATAGGCCTCCCTCTCTGCCCTCATCTCCTGTTTTTCCCGTAACCAACACGATATTTACTAAGTCTAAGGTGGAAACTGTTCTACCACAGTCCATGTACATGAAAGCAATCATTGACACTAAGTCCTCCAGCCTAGTGGCTTTATGAAGCCAAATTTGTAACTTAAAAAGAAAGAAAGAAAGATAAAGCATTTCTGTCTAAAATTCTAAAGTCTTGCAGTTAGTAGCCTAAATTTTAAATAAACTTATTCTGTGCTTCAAGAGTTTATTTTGGAATCTACCAATATTTTTTCTTGGTTATATATGTTCTCCTCCTGAGTGCAGGGTATGTGTTCCTTGAAAGTGGCAGATGTGAAATGGGTACAAAGGAGTGGAGCAGGCATGAACTGCGAGACGACTTTGGCCAATGTCTCAGAATATTGTCCTTTTGAAATTGACTGAGTCACCAGTGGTTGCTGAGTCTCTGAAAAAGCAAAACTGTAATCATGACCATTCAACTCTGAACCTCCAGTTTGCTCCAAATGCTCAGAGTGTGCATAATACATTTCTTAGACAGTCTTAGCCATAGAACTTTGTGTCTCCTCTTTAAGTTATCTTCAACCTGAAAACTTCTACTTACATTTTCATTTCTCTAAGGTTCAAAGGAAACAACAGGGAGATAATCCATTTCATTTCTTTTTTATTCCAGAATGCTATGTCAAAGGAATAATGCATCTGCCTTTATTCAGTGATAGAATATACTGTTCATTGTATCCATTAACTTCTTGTGGATCCCCTCTCTTTAGGGAAACATCATTAGCAGAGAAACATCATTTGTGGGGACTGTTTTACATCCAGAATTATACACATTGAATCAGCAGCGCAGAGGATAAGTGTTAGGGGAGATTTAGACTGCTGAGCATTGGAAAAAAAATAATGTCATTTGCAGGGATAAAAGAGATAATATGGTACCCAGGGATGTATAGCCGAGGAGATGTACCAAAAGGCGGAGTGAAGGAGATGTGAAGGTGGAGGGCTGATGGCGCTAAGTCTTCCCCACCCCCAGATGAGTGTGCGGTCTCAGCTCTATGGATGGGCAGGGATTCCGGTTCTGAAAACCAAAGCTCATCACTCTGGGATCCGGAACCCAGTCTGGCTAATACCCAAACTGAAATTTTTTGCCCCAGATAAGGACCAAGAAAAGTACTGATTTTTCTTTTCTTTTTTTTTTTTGTATCAGCATTTCCTTTCATGAAGGCAAAAAGAGGTGGCCCCCCTTCCCTTCTCCCCACCCTCCTTGCCACTCCCCCTGAACTCCACATCACTCCTCCCGTTTCTCCAGCCTCTGCCTTGCCTCTGACTTCATTGCTTCCAACCTCAAATGTGCTCTCTTTTCCTTCCCAGCCAAGTTTGGAAAGTCGTCTACAGGGACACTCTGGCCACTGCCTCCCCTCCCAGCTGCTCTGCAACCCACTGCAGTTCTGGGTCCCTGCCGGGGTCCAGCCCCGGCTGATCCAGGGTATTCGAAGCGGGGACGGCGTCGGCGACCTATTTAATTATTTATTCATCAAAGATATAAAGAGTAATAGAATGAGGATAGCTCAGTGAGGAAATTCAGTGGAGAAAAGCGGCTGAAATAAGGATAGCTCAGTAGGAAAATTCAGTGGAGAAAAGAAGCTGAGTGGCTTGGTTTACGCGGAAAATCAATATAACCCGTGACACCAGGTTAGCTCTGACCACGGAGGCCACAGGCGCCCTCTCAAATAGCGGAAGGTGCCCCACCTTAGACACCTTCTCGAGTGGGTCTTAGAAGCCCAGGCAAATAAATGGTCGCAGAGGACATCCGCGCTCTAGATGGACACTCAGCTGGAAGTTAAAGGGAAGAATGACATGGGGAGACCAAGTTTCAGTAAACAAGGCCTGCAGTTTATTTTCCAAAGTAGTTTTTATACCTTAAGTTATGCATAGAGGATAATGGGGGAAGGGGTGGAGTCATACAAGGACAGCAGTTCCTGGTTCTAATCTAAGCCAGGCTTTCAAACTTATCATATGCAAAAGTTCAGGTGATTGACATCATCTTCTGGCCCGGAGGCCTGTTAACATTTTAAGAAACTTATTTTTCTCTAAAGGTGATTATTCCAAAGTCAGGCACCAGCCTTCCAAAAAGCATTGGACAAAGCTGCATTTTACATTTCTGTACACCCATTATATCAATCAATACACTGCCAAGGACACAGTAGGTAAGGAGTATGGAGACTTAGCAGCAAACATTGGCCCAACAAGTGAAAAACCCTTCACCAATACAATTTCTAATCAATCTCTTAACTACTCAAAGGAATCTGTGTTTAGGCAGTTTAGAACATCTCCTGCCTCTCACAGTTGGGAGGCTCTGAACAATCACATGTGGCCGGAAAAACCCATTCAGGCAGGCTAGAGGATTTCCAAAGGAGTTTGTAGGTTGAAACACTGTCACATCCAAGAATTATTAACTGGAGCTGTAAGCTAACTCTTTTTTCAGAGAGAGGTAGTGGGAGACAGCCCCCTGTAAAGTCAGAGGTGTAGGTGAAAGCACAAAGCAGAAAGTAGGCAGACTCTGGTTTTGGGGGTAGATGCTCGAGAATTTCCAGGGGGACTCCTGAGGCTCGATCCCGCCTTTGCGTATGCCGAGCCTCCTTCCTCATGACCTTTGTCATGGGCGGAGTGCCTCACGCTGGCTCCCGGCAGTGATAGAATTCCAGTTGAGCTATTCCAGATCCTCACTCAATATGCAATATGCCGGCTCCCAGCAGGTCCCAGAGACTTGGGACCACAGACTAGGAGCCCCACAGGACAACTGTTTCATTTCTCTTGTCCTCTGACCTGCAGTACAGGGTCTGGCCCAGAGTAAGAAACGTCTGATAGGTGACAGGTACCTGGGCAAGGTCCTGAAGGAGAAAACGGCAACCAACTCCGGTATTTCTGCCTGGAGAATCCCATGGACAGGGGAGCCTGGCGGGCTACAGTCCATAGGGTTGCAAAGAGTCAGACACGACTGAGCGACTGAGAACAACACCTGGGCAAGGCTGGCTAACTGAGCTACTGAGAGATTCACTGAAGGTAAATCTCTTAGGAATCCTCAATGGCTGGATTTTTTTTAATACTCATAACTTGTCTGTAAGGGAATACAGACAAGCTATAACAAGCTGTCTTTTTTTTTTTTTTAACCCAGTAGCTGAGTGGCCCCTGTCATGCACCATAATAAGGACCAAGGTCTTGAGACGAGGTAGGACCGTTTGCTTGCCTCAGGCAGGCCTGTTGCTTTAAGCAGTAGTTCAGGATCGGGAACAGAGCTGGGATGGGGCAGCGTCTCTGTGACTCTGAGTACAGGCAGTGGTGAGCGACACGGGAGGAGAGGGCGGCGCCTGGGCCTGGCGTGCCTCCCCTGCCGCAGTCCCTTTGCCTTAGCCCATCCACAGCGATAGGGAGCTGCGTGCTTCTTGCTAGTGTGAGGGCCTGGGGAAAGGTTGGGGGAAGGAGGCTCGGGGGGTTCAGCGAGGAAAGCCCACCTGCAGCAGCTGCGATGGGGGTGGAGCACTGACCCCCCTTAGGGTACCAGTCCGGCTCTCACCTACTGTGGGCAATCGTGCTCAGAGAGAAACATAGGAACCATCCCTGCTGAACGGGGCTGTGCTGATGGTAAAAGGAACCAGCATCTGGGAGCCTGGTCCCGTTCCCAGTGGATGCCTGGTCCCTTCCCACCTCCAAGAATCCAGCAGCCTAGGAACTGGCAACATGGAGTGCTGTCTTAGAGCTGGGTTCTGCTTGCCAGCCAGAGGTGTGAATCCTGCTAGCTTTTCATATACAGCATTTGGGAAATGAGAATTCCAACTTTTTTTTCCAGCTTTGCTGGGGAAAAAAAGGGAAACTTGATACCACCTCCTCCCCTCAGGAGGCTCTGCAAGGCCTGGAACCGAGTCTGCCCAGCCCGCACTGGCTGTAGGACACCTGGAGGAAATCAAGGCTCCATAAATACGCTTTCTATAGTCAAGGAATGGCAACCACAATATCCATTGCTTCTTAGTGCTTTATAGTTCTCGAAATGTTTCTGCTACATGATCTCATTAAATATGTGCTGCTAATGAAAGAATTGGGCATTAAGTGTAGTAATTAAGGGTTCAAATCCTAGAACTCACAAGATATGCCTTTGGGCCAATTACGATTCCTTTCTTAGTCTCAGTTCCGCACTTAAAATATGGGGTCATACAAGAATCTACTACCTGGGGTGTGTAGGAAAGACAATAAAGATAGAGGCAGAGGACTCGGAGTGGTGCCCGGGACTTAATAAATGTCCCATACAGGTTACCGTGACTGTCACACGTGCTGAGATGCTTCAGTCATGTCTGACTCTGTTGGACCACGTGGACTCCTCTGTCCAGGGGATTTTCCAGGCAAGGACACTGGAGTGGGTTGCCATGCCCTCCTCCAGGGGATCTTCCTGACCCAGGGATTGAAGCTGCATCTCTTCCATCTCCTGCATTGGCAGGCAGTCTCTTTACCACTAGCACCACCTGGGAAGCCCCATTTCCCAGAGAGCTGAGGCCAGTTGCCATGGTCATGTAGTGATTCAGTGTCAGAACCAGGACTGGAACCCAGACATTTGACTCCAAATGAGTTGCTGTCTCTTTTCTATGATTGTAACACCTACCTCTTGTTTCTCGGGTGCCAGACACTGTGCTAAGTATCTTTCATGTACTATCTCTTTTCATGTTCAAGATGATACTGAGATGGGTCCCAAAATTGTGATCATTTTACAGATGAGAAGACTGAGAAGCATTAAGATGACATGGCCAAACACAAAAGGATCTTCAACTTTGCTAATATCAGGGAAACGCAAATCCCAATGAAATATCACTTCACACCTGTCAGAGTGACTGTCATCAAAAACAACACAAATTACAAATGCTGGCGAGCACATGGAGAAAAGGGAACCCTTGTACACTATTGGTGGAAATGTATGCTGGGAGAGCCACTGTGGAAAACAATATAGAAAAACTCTAAAATCCTAAAAGAACTAAAACTAGAACTAACATATGACCAAGCAATTCCACTCCTGGGTATGAATCCAAAAAAAGAAAAACACTAACTAGAGAAGATACACACACCCTAATATTCAAAAAAGCATTATTTATAATGGCCAAGATATGGAAGCAATCCAAGTGTCCATCAACAGATGAATGTAAAGGGGTGGTGTCACACACACGGAATATTACTCAGCCACAAAAAGAATGAAGGTTTGCCATTTGCAGGATTATGGATGGACTTGGAAAATACTATGCTAAATGAAATAGAGAAAGAAAAATGCTATAAGTTATCACTTTTATACCAAATCTAAAAAATACAACAAACTAGTGAATATAACAATAACGAAGCAGACTCACTTACAAAGTATCAGTTACCAGTGTGGAAGGGGAAGGGAAAGGGGCAACACAGGGAGAGAAGATTAAGGGTACAAACTGTTATGTATAAAATAAACCATAAGAATATAGACAAAATATTATAATAACTGCAAATGGAGTATAACCTGTAAAAATTACAGATCTGTATTGTACACCTATAACTCATATAATATTGTGTGTCAATTATTATACAACAAGTCAGTATTGTGTCCGATTCTTTGCAACTCCATGGACTGTAGCCCGCCAGGCTCCTCTGTCCATGGGATTTCCCAGGCAAGAATACTGGAGTGGGTTTCCATTTCCTTCTCCAGGGGATCTTCCTAACCCAGGGATAAAACTCATGTCTCCTGATTGGAAGGCAGATTCTTTATCGCTGAGCCACCTGGGAAGCCCAACATCAATCTCACTTCAACTAAAAACAAAAGGTAGCACGGCCAAGGCCACAGAGTCCTTACATGGAGAAGCTGGACACACACCCAGGCAGTGTGTGCAGTACTCACGCTGCTAGCCACCTGGTCCTACTCTACTTTCGCCGGGGTCAGACCCAGTCAGAGTCAGCTCACTGCAGCCAGGAGGTAGAGATTAAGGAATTTTACTGCCTGACTGTTAAACCACTGGAAACCAGAAACTGGTCATGGACGTGGGAGTATTTACACCATAGGAATTAGCACATACTACAAATCAGAGTTTTGTTTTTTAACCTGATAGCCACTTTACCAGTCTACTATCTTTTTGAATACCACTAGGCTTCCCTGGTGGCTCAGTTGGTAAAGAGTCTGCCTGCAATGCAAGAGACCCGGGTTTGATCCCTGGGTCGGGAAGATCCCGGGGAGGAGGAAATGACAACCCACGCCAGTATTCTTGCCTGGAGAATTCCATGGACAGAGGAGCCTGGCAGGCTACCGTCCATAGGGTCCCAGAGAGTGGGACATGACTGAACGACTAACACTTGACCAACTTATATTTGGAAGGTGTTTCTTCTCAATTCCTAGTCATTGTTATTTGGGAAAACTTGGCAAAAGCAGATGGTGAAGAGTGTTTGTCTCATCCTGACGCAATCATTTTCTCTCACCGGGGTTGAAAGTATGTGGCCTGATAATGTCACGTAAGACTTAATTGGTCCCTTGCCTACAGATGTCTGCAGTGCTCCTGGTGGGGGAGCGTTTCTGTCTGCACTAATGAGAGGTGTGTCCACACTTGGCAGGGGCCCTCCTGCTTTTCAGCCTGAGAAGGTATAAACTGGCTGTTTCATACCACAGTGCATTAACACACACCATCCAACAGGTGCTTTGCAGAGAAGCTGACAGAGTTATCCAGTGTTTATTCACTCAATGGACAAGCTTTCACCTAGTACTTACTCTCACCAGACTTGAACAAGACAAAGAGATGAGTCACCTTCAGCCCTTGTCGTCAGGAGTCTCAAGGTCTTAGGGAAGAGACAGATAAGGTAGGAGACCGCTGGGAAATTCTGTAGTAAGTGTTGGAGTCTGTGCACACTGTACAGTGGTCACACCAGGGAGGATGGAGGACTTGGGTCTGAATAAAGAAATCAAAGAAGTCAGCAGTGGCGTAGGAATCTGTGGATGTCCGAGAATTCACGGATGGTTTTGCAAAGAACGAAGGAAAAAGGGCATTCCAGACAAAGGAAACAGGATATACAAAGGCTGGGAGGAGTTCAAACAGAGGGTGTTCACAGAGTTCACAGTGTGTTGGGTTAGGGAGTATGATGAGAATGGAGAGATGGCCAGAGGTGAAGTTACAAAGGCCTGAGAAGTAAGATGTATTAGTTCACTATTGTGTGTAACAGAATATCCCACAACTCAATGGCTTAAAAAGACCCTGATGCTGGGAATATTGAAGGCAGGAAGAGAAGGGGATTTCAGAGGATGAGATGGTTGGATGGCACCACTGACTTGATGTATTTGAGTTTGAGTAAGCTCCGGGCCTTGGTGATGGACCAGGAAGCCTGGCGTGCTGCAGTCCATTGGGTCGCAAAGAGTCAGACTTGACTGAGTGACTGAACTGAATGGCTTAAAACGATATATCACTTCTCATGTCTCAGAATTTCTATGGGTCTGAAGTTCTGGAGTAGCTTAAGTGGGTACTTCTGGCTCTGAGTTCCTCATGCAACTTTATCAGGCATCAACCAGGGATATCAGCTTAACTGAGGGGAAGATCCACTTTCAAGATAACCCACTTACATGGTTGACAAGTTAGTGCTGGCTTGGGGGTCTCAGTTCTCCACAACTCTCAGCTCCAGAGAACTGCTTGGGGGTCCTCACTGCATGGAGGCTGGCTTCCTCTTGAGTGAATGATTGAAGAAAACAAAGTGGAAAGTAGAATGCCTTCTGTTACCAAGCCTCAGCTGTCAGTCCATTCATCACTTCCACGGTGATCTGTGGGTCCTCCAGGCCAGCCCTGATTCAATGTGGGAGGAGGCTGTGCTAGTGCCCGCGTGCCACCAGGCAAGGATTACTGAGGGCTGTCTTGGAGGCTGACCATCACATCCGGTTAGAAGTTAGGATTTTGTCTTATAGCTGATGGAAGATGTTGGAAAAGAAAGCAAGAGCATGTGTCTTTCTTGAGCATCAAAACCATGACAAGAAGCGAGAGAATGAAAGTAGTGTATTCATACAGAGTCTGCATTGCCTTCTGATTCTTGAAAAGTCTCTTGCAGTTCTCAGATGAATTCTATCACTTGTTACCTGTGTGACCTCGGACAAGTCTCTTCCCTTCTCCTAACTTCAGCTCCCTGTTCTGTAAAATAGGATTTATTTTATCTGTCTCTCAGGGTTACTGAAAGACTTGGAAACATAATTCATTCAAAAGGCTTGGAACAGTGCTGGGCACTCAGTAAGTGCTAAATAAGGAGCATTTGTTATGATGATCAACATGATGGAGACCAACACTTCGAGTCATACAATGAAGACGATATCCATCCATTCCCCAGAGGAGGACCTACAGCTTGTTTGGCCAGGACTTCTGCTGCAAAAAGCCAGATGCCTTGCCAACCACTTCACTGACTAGGAGGGTGAATTTGAAGCATGAGCCTATTGGTGATATGCCTATTGGCCATGTTCAATGATTTGTATTGCTTCTGAATTTTCATTTTCTCTCTGGGGGTTTTCAATGCTGAAGTGTGTGTGTGTGTGTGTGTGTGTGCACACTCAGTCGTGTCTGACTCTTTGTGACCCCAAGGACTGTAGCCTGCCAGTCTCCTCTGTCCATGGGATTTCCCAGGCTAAAATACTGGAATGGGTTGTTGTTTCTTTCTCCAGGAGATCTTTCCATCTCAGCGGTGGGATCCATGTGTCTTACATTAGCAAGTGGATTCTTTACCACTGAGACACAAGGGAAGCCCTTTCATAAATAACATCAGTTCAGTTCAGTTGCTCAGTTGTGTCCGACTCTGCGACCTCATGAACTGCAGCACGCCAGGCCTCTCTGTCCATCACCAACTCCTGGAGCTTACCCAAACTCATAACATACAGCAGTGCTAATTATATTTATCATGTTGTATGTCATATTCTGAGTGCTTATTTATCTTATAACTGGAAGTTTATACCTTTTGACTGCTTTCATCCAATGTTCCTCCCTTCATCTCCACCTCTGGTAACCACAGATCTGACTCTTTTTCTATGAGTTTGTTCATTTGTTCTGGAGGTATAATTGACTTACAGCAGTGTATTAGTTCTTGTTACACAACAGAGTGATTTGATGTTTCTGTGCATTTCAAAACGAACACCGTGCTAAGTCTCGTTATGCTGTGTCAACACAAAGAAATCACTTAGTGATTGATGACACGTCCCACACTGTTCATTTCATACCTATAATTCAGTTCTTTTGCAACTGAAAGTCTGTGCCTCTTAGTCTCCCTCCTCCCCAGCCCCTTCACTTCTGGCAACCACCTTTTTGGTCTCTGTAGATATAACTCCTGTTTCTATTTTGTTACGTTTGTTGATTTTTTTTTTTTAGATTCCACATGTGAGTGAAATCATACAGTGTTTGTCTTTCTCTGTCTGACTTTACTTAGTCTCTGGGCCCACCCGTGTTGTCACAAACAGCAGGATTTCATTCTTCTTTGTGACTGAGTAATACTCCTGTGTGTGTGTGTGTGTGTGTGTGAGTGATGTCTTCTTTATCCATTCATCTACTGAGGGACGCTTATGTTGTTTATATCTTGCCTATTGTAAATCTTTTCCCTTTTTTGTGTTTTTGATGCTACAGAAACAATAGCACAAACACAAGAATATCTGTGGCAGCATTTTTATAACAGCCAGAGAGAGAGAGACAGAAAGACAGACAGAAAAAAGAGAAAGTTAAGGTCCCCAAAATTAAAAGCTTAAATAATTTACAGTACATTTAGATAACAGAAACAGGCTCTCCAGTGAAAAGGATTCACTGAAGAGAAAGGAAAATATACGTCCACACAAAGACTTGTCCAAGAATGTTCATAGCATTACTCATAATAGCCAAAAGTTGGAGACCGCCGGAATGTCCATCAACTGGTGAACGGAAATCAACATGGTACGTCCTTGCCGAGAACTGCTGCTCAGTCATGAAGGGACCAAAACTGAGTGTGACGCAAATGAAGCACAAGAACCCTGTGCTTAGGGAACCTTGATGCAAAAGGCCACGTATTGTATGATTCCATTGATACGAAATGTCCAGAATAAGAATACTCCCAGGCAATGAACCGTTCCCTAGGGGTGCGAGTGTGAATAGAGAGTGGCTACAAATGAGCCCCAGGTTCCTTTTAGGGGTGCTGGAGAAGTACCAAAATTGGATGGTAGCGATGGATGTGCAACCGGTGAATTCACTACAGATCATTGAGTTGTACACGTAAAGTGAAGGAATGTTATACTATGTAACTTATGTTTCAGTAAAGCTGCTTCGGGAAAAGAACGCTGCAGATCTTTGTATATTGACCCAGGCAGATATCTAGGATAAGTGATGCCAATAAAAATAGCACATTGCAAATTAATATAGAGATGAGCGCTGCTTTCCTTACAGAGAAAGTGAAAAACGTGTAACATATTTTCATGTGCCTCTTGACCATCTGTATGTCTTCTTTGGAGAAATGTCTATGTCAGTCTTCTGCCCACTTTTTTTGATTGGCTTGTTTGTTTGGATGACATTGCTGATTATTCAAGAAATACAAATAAAAACTACAGTGAGATATGACCAACACCAGTCAGGATAGCTATCATCAAAAAATCCACAAACAATCAATGCGGGAGAGGGTATGGAGAAAGTGGAAGCCCCCTACACTGTTGGTGGGAATGTAAATAGTAAATTGATACAGTCAATGAGGAGAACAGTATGGAGGTGTCCTCAAAAATTACAAATAGAGTTACCATATGATCCTGCAGTCCCACTCCTGGGCATATCCAGAGAAAAACATGGTCTGAAAGGATACATTCACCCCAATATTCATTGCAGCACTGTTTATAATAGCCAAAATATGGAAACAAGCTAAATATCCACCAACAAAGGAATGGATAAAGAAGATGTGGTACACATATACAATGGAATATTGCCCAGCCATCAAAAAGAATAAAATCATGCCATTTTCAGCAACATGTGTCAAGCTAAAAAAAATAGTCATAGCCTAAAAGATGAGAGTTATGTTCTGTTGGGTGGAAATTTTTAGATTCAAGCCCCGGAGAGAGCATCTCAAGTAACCCTGAGAGAACTATTCTGAGGAGGCCATGTGGAGGAGTCAGGTTATATAGACATTTGCAAAGAGGGGCAAGGAGCTAGAATATCAAAGATTATTGTTAATTAAGGAAAACCAGGTATCCCAAATTAAGGAATTTAGCGCTTTTCTGTGTATGGGAAGATGCAAGAGTCTGGGCTCACTGCAATCATTGCTGCCATATGCATCTCAGCTCCCTGGGGCCAGCATTTTGCCACTGGATTTTTCTTAGCATTAGTTCCTGGTTCACCAGAGAGAGTGGCGGAGGCAGCGGCAGGTGCCTGATAGCTACTGGATGGCAGGTATTGTTTTTTCCTGACTTTACACATGGACTCTACACAGCGGACTGTCCTTGTCCTACAAAGCCCTAGATGTGAAAAGAAAGGTCAGATGCAGATGGAAGTTGGCAGCTTTCTCTGGGTTCCAATTGGTATCAAAAAAATTTTTTAAGGCAAACCATTTGCCTCGTTTCCAAGGCAAACCATTCAATATCACAGTAACCCAAGTCTATGCCCCAACCAGTAATGCTGAAGAGGCTGAAGTTGAATGGTTCTATGAAGACCTACAAGACCTTCTAGAATTAACACCCAAAAAAGATGTCCTTTTCATTATAGGGGACTGGAATGCAAAAGTAGGAAGTCAAGAAACACCTGGAGTAACAGGCAAATTTGGTCTTGGAGTACAGAATGAGGCAGGGCAAAGACTAGTAGAGTTTTGCCAAGAAAATGCACTGGTCATAGCAACCCTCTTCCCACAACACAAGAGAAGACTCTACACATGGACATCACCAGATGGTCAACACCAAAATCAGATTGATTATGTTCTTTGCAACCAAAGATAGAGAATCTCTATACAGTCTGCAAAAACAAGACTGGGAACTGACTGTGGCTTAGATAATGAACTCCTTATTGCAAAATTCAGACTTAAATTTAAGAAAGTGGGGGAAATCACTAAACCATTCAGGTATGACCTAGATCAAATCCCTTATGATTATACAGTGGAAGTGAGAAATAGATTCAAGAAATTAGATCTCATAGAAAGAGTGTCTGAAGAACTATGGGCAGAGATTCATGACATTGTACAGGAGGCAGTGATCAAGACAATCCCCAAAGAAAAGAAATACAAAAAGGCAAAATGCCTGTCTGAGGAGGCCATACAAATAGCTGAAAAAAGAAGAGAAATGAAAGGCAAAGGAGAAAAGGAAAGATACACCAATCTGAATGCAGAGTTCTAAAGAATAGCATGGAGAGATAAGAAAGCCTTCCTCAGTGGTCAGTGCAAAGAAATAGAGGAAAACAATAGAATGGGAAAGACTCGAGATCTCTTCAAGAAAATTAGAGATACCAAAGGAACATTTCATGCAAAGATGGGCACAATAAAGGACAGAAGCAGTATGGATCTAACAGAAGCAGAAGAGATTAAGAAGAGGTGGCAAGAATACACAGAAGAGCTATACAAAAAATATCTTCATGACCCAGAGAACCACAATGGTGTGATCACTCTCCTAGAGCCAGACATCCTGGAATGCAAAGTCAAGTGGGCCTTAGGAAGCATCACTACCAACAAAGCTAGTGGAGGTGATGGAATTCCAGTTGAGCTATTTCAAATCCTAAAAGATGATGCTGTAGAAGTGCTGCAGTCAATATGCCAGCACATCTGGAAAACTCAGCAGTGGCCAAGGACTGGAAAAGGTCAGTTTTCATTCCAATCCCAAAGAAAGGCAATGCCAAAGAATGTCCAGACTACTGCACAATCACACTTATCTCACACGCTAGCAAAGTAATTCTCAAAATTCTCCAAGCCAGGCTTCAACAGTACGTGAACCATGAACTTCCAGATGTTCAAGATGGTTTTAGAAAAGATAGAGGAACCAGAGATCAAATTGCCAACATCTGCTGAATCATCTAAAAAGCAAGAGAGTTCCAGAAAAACATCAACTTCTGCTTTGTTGACTATGCTAAAGCCTTTGACTGTGTGGATCACAACAAACTGTGGAAAATTCTTAAAGAGATGGGAATACCAGATCACCTTACATGACTCCTGAGAAGTCTGTATGCAGGTCAAGAAGTAACAGTTAGAACTGGGCCTAACAGACGGGGAAAGGAGTATATTGTCCAAAGGTTGTATATGTCACCCTGCTTACTTAAATTATATGTAGAGTAAATCATGTGAAATGCCAAGCTGGATGAAGAACAAGCTGGAATCAAGACTGCTGCAAGAAATATCAATAACCTTGTTTACGCAGATGACACCACCCTTATGGCAGAAAGTGAAGAAGAGCTAAAGAACTTCTTGATGAAAGTGAAACAGGAGAGTGAAAAAGTTGGCTTAAAACTCAACATTCAAAAAAACTAAGATCATGGCATCCAGTCCCATCACTTCATGACAAATAGATGGGGAATCAATAGAAATAGTGAGAGACTTTATGTTCTTGGGCTCCAGAATCACTGCAGATGGCGACTGCAGCCATGAAATTAAAAGATGCTTGCTCCTTGGAAGAAAAGCTATGACCAACCTCGACAGCATATTAAAAAGCAAAGACACTACTTTGCCAACAAAGGTCCACCTAGTCAAAGTTGTGGTTTTTCCAGTAGTCATGTATGGATGTGAGAGTTGGACTATAAAGTAACCTGAGGGCCGAAGAATTGATGCTTTTGAACTGTGATGCTGGAGAAGACTCTTGAGAGTCCCTTGGACTGCAAGGAGATCCAACCAGTCCATTCTAAAGGAGATCAGTCCTGAATATTCATTGGAAGGACTGATGCTGAAGCTAAAACTCCAATATTTTGGCCACCTGATGGGAAGAACTGACTCAATTTGAAAAGGCCCTGATGCTGGCAAAGATTGAAGGCGGGAGGAGAAGGGGATGACAGAGGATGGGATGATTGAATGGCATCACCAACTCTATGGACATGAGTTTGAGCAAGCTCTGGTAGTTGGTGATATAGACAGGGAAGCCTGGTGTGCTGCAGTGCATGGGCTCGCAAAGATTCAGACACGACTGAGCGACTGAACTGACTGATGGGGCTTAGAAATTCACATTTGGAGGGCCAGAATCGCTGACGGCTGTGACATCCTTGTTTATTGACGGCAGGAAATACGTAATTTCTCCTGTGGAAGGGCCTAGAGACTGTCATACTGAGTGAAAGTCAGACAGAGAGAGACAAATATCATATGATATCACTTATATGTAGAATCTAAAAAAAGGATGCAGATGAACTTATTTACAAAACAGAAACAAACTGAGACTTTGACAATGAACTTATGGTTAGCAGGGGGATGGCAAGGGGAGGAATAGTTAGGGAGTTTGGGACTGACACATACACACTGCTATATTTAAAATGGATATCCAGCAAAGACCTACTGCATAGCACAGGGAACTCTGCTCAATATTATGTAACAACCTAAATGGGAAAATAATATGAAAAACTGAATCACTGTGCTGTATACTTGAAACCAACATAGCATTGTTAATCAACTATACTCCAACATAAAATAAAAAGTTTAAAAAAATTTAAAAAGTATATGTGTACATGCAATTATATTTGAAATATCACTGGGAAATTTCAAACAGTCATTTCAGTCGCTCAGTGGTGTCCACCTCCTTTCCCGATTTGGAACCAGCCTGTTGTTCCATGTCCAGTTCTAACTGTTGCTTCTTGACCTGGATACAGATTTCTCAGGTGACAGGTCAGGTGGTCTGGTATTCCCAGCTCTTTAAGAATTTTCCACAGTTTGTTGTGATCGACACAGTCAAAGAGATCATGCATTAAATAGCTCAGAGTCTAATTTAGTAGGTCTGGGGTGGAGCCCACCAATTTGCATTTCTAACAAGTTCCTAGATGCTGCTGCTCCAACTACAAGAACTGCTGCTCTAGATAATAAGAGTGTAAGGTGTCAGAGGGACTAGAGTTCCAGCCCCAGCTGCACCACCGAGTCACTTGATCTTGGGCAAGTCACTTCGGTCTCTGAGCCTCAGCTTCTTTGTCCGTAAAACAGATGACTCATGCCCAATGCTTGACACCTCACCATGAATGTGTGTTCCCTTTGGCAATCTCTTGTGAAGCACAGTGCTTAGGCACTTAATTAGCGGCTGTGGCAATAAAAAGCAGTGGTCAGAACAAGCTGTGGAGTCAGACAGACCTGGGGATTAATAGCAGTTCTGTGACTTCCTATGAGGACTCAGGCAAGTTCATTAACCTCTATTAAAGTGAAAGTGAAAGTGGCTCAGTCGTGTCCTATTCTTTTCCATCCCATGGACTATGCAATCCATGGAATTCTCCAGGCCAGATTACTGGAGTGGGTAGCCTTTCCCTTCTCCAGGGGATCTTCTCAACCCAGGGATTGAACCCAGGTCTCCTGCATTGCAGGCGGATTCTTTACAAGCTGAGCCACAAGGGAAGCCCAAGAATCCTGGAGTGGGTAGCTTATCCCTTCTCCAGATGATCTTCTTGACCCAGGAATCAAACTGGGGTCTTCTGCATTGCAGGCAGATTCTTTACCAACTGAGCTATTAGGGAAGCCCTAATTAATCTCTAGCTCTGTACACTTCCTCTTTCTCTTTTATAAAGTCAAGATGAGCATAATATACCTTATAAAGCTTGGACACTATTATTTTGTTTCTGACACAAAATAAACATGGAGTAAAGTAAATTTTTACCCCTGGTAATTTCTTTTGGTCCACAGAACCCTTTGCTTTTGCAGTAAGTATAAGCCCAAAAGATGAAAAGTGTGCCCAAAGAGCCAGATATTGAAGGGCATGAATAAATATTCTAAAAGTTTAAATTCTGAATTTCTAAGCCAAAATTTCAAGAAGCAAGGTGAAAGATGTAATACATTCATTTTGAAACTAATTAATGCCCAATGGATTAAGATGGGATAAAAGTTGTGCTGAGGATTCATATTCTTAAAAGTTAGAAAAGCCAGGGATGAAATTAATCCCAGGGCTAGAATCGATTCCTGACTCTCCTGTGGTCATTTGAGGAGACGGACAGCTTGTCAATAAGTCCACGACTTCTCTCAGCAGTTTTGGTGTTGGCCTTACCCCTGGAGATAAAGAAATTAGGAGCCAGAAGGAATCAGTAAGTTGACTGAGAAACAGAGAAGCCAGCCTATGCAGTCAGATGTCCCTCGGCATTGGCCAGTCTGGGGCCAAAATACAAACTCATTTGAATGCCTCGTGTTTTGTTTGGTTCCTTCAATCAGAAGAGTGGTGATGGAAAGTCTAAACATCTTATGCCATTCTTCTGAGGCCCACACGGGGTGAAGATGGAAAAGGCCAAGAAGAAGAGGTGGTAGGTGACAGTGGATGTGATCTCCACTGTCTGGTCTTTGAGTAGCAGGCTCAGTGTTGCCTGAAAGATAAATGGACCTATGCAGGAGAAAGGATTTATTTTTTTTGGTGGAGTTGCAAACAGACCTTCCACTGAAACAATAGAACAGAATTATGCAAATGGTTTTTTAAAAGACTTTAAAAAAATCCAGCATTTTCTGGAGAGTTATATCTGAAGGCGTTAGCTCTGACATAGAAACTTGATTTCAGGTTCAGCATATTTATTCCCTAATTAATCAATATAATTTTTTGATTGGCTGGTTGAGTCTCAAGTACCTAATAAAGATCTCTTGGACAATGTTTCCCTCAACAGCCACATGACCACGTCTTCCCAAGACTTGCAGAAGCGGAGATAAAGAGGGTAGTACTGGTGGATAATGGATCCAGATTGAGTCCCAGCTCTGTGTCACTATACAGGTCACTTCTTTTTTGTGATCCTCAGTTGCCTCATCTGTAAAATGGGCTGAGTCCCTATCCCTAAGATTATAGGGATTAGATAAGACAATGTTTGTGAAATGTGTAGCACAGAGTAAATTGACAATAAATGTAAACTGTTTTACATTGTCAACATGAGGCTGGAAGTAAACCCAATGGCACAAAGAACCATTCCTTGGAAATGATGCTTCTCCCTATGAGCATTGATTGAGTTAGCCCAGTATGGCAATTACAGACTCGCTCAATTTTTTTTAAGTCTTTGTTATTGGAGGCAATTAAGTATTCAGAGCCCATAAGCCCAGTTTGCAAAGGAGCTTGTCACATTTAAGAATAGAAGCATGCATTTTATTCTAGCAAGTGTGGAGAAGGGAAAAAGGAGAAGAGAAGAAGGAAAACCACATTTATTGAGTACCTAGTATGTGTCAGGCCCTGTTCTAGACTTCACAGTTGTAAACATTGAGTCTTAGGGGCATTAACAGTTTTCCCTGGGTCACACAATTAGTCAATGGAAAATCCAAAATCTGAACTTAAGACTGCTAGAGCTCCAAACCTTTTCCTTGTTCAAAACCAGCATCCCAGCCCTTTAACCATGACCCCTCCCCAACCCATCTGGCAATTCTGTCCCAGAACTCAAAAGATGAGTAAGATGAAAACCTTATTAACACTCAGCTCAAAGAGTCAATTCCCCACCATGAGTGACAAGTCTCTATGTAAATCCTAATCCATCCTACCCCCTTTCCCCTCCTTGGTATCCATAAGTTTGTTTCTCTGTTTCTAATTTGCATATAAGTTCATCTATACCATTTTTCTAGATTCCACATATATATGTTTATATATGATATTTGGTTTTCTCTTTCTGACCTAACTTCATTCTCTGTGACAGTCTCTAGGTCCACCCATATCTCTGCAAAAGGCACAACTGCATTCCTTTTATGACATATAACGACTGTATATATGTCGTTGTTGTTCAACTGCCAAGCTGTGTCTGACTCTTTGTGATCAAATGGACTGCAGCATGCCAGGCTTCCCTGTCTCTCACCACCTCCTGAAATTTGCCCAAGTTCATGTCCATTGAATCAGTGATGCCATCCAACCATCTCATCCTCTGTCCCCTTCTCCTGCCTTCAATCTGTCCCACCATCAGGGTCTTTTCCAACGAGTCAGCTGATTGCATCAGGTGACAAGTATTGGAGCTTCAGCATCAGTCTTTTCAAAATATTCAGGGTTGATTTCCTTTAACATTGACTGGTTTGATCTCCGTACTTTCCAAGGGACTCTCAAGCATCTTCTCTAAAATACAACTTAAGAAAAATATTTTCCAGCTGCATTTGGATTACAACCCAAGATCCCAAGCACAATCTGCAAGTGACTTCATGCCTTCAAACTTTAATCATGCCAACTTTGTATCCCCAACAAAGCTGGGGCTCGCCTCCCTCCAACCACAATGAACTTTTTTTTGTTTTAGAAACACACCAAGCTCACTTGCCCTCATGGGTTAGCAGATCCTGTTCTCTCTGGAATGCTCTTCAGCTGGGTCTCATAAGACACCGTTCCTTCATCTACTGGGTGTCAGCTCTAGTGTCCCATGCTCAAGCCTTTGCCTAAAAGCTATTGACTATTGCTGTCTTTCTCCCTTCATTTTCTATCACATGCCTTGTTTACTTTATGCCACGATTAGTTGAAACAGTCCTTTTCAGTCATTAGTTTGGGGATTTGTTAATGGTCTCCTGCTCCAGAGTAGAAATTCTGTGACCCTTGGGACCTTACCTGTCTTTTTCACTACTGCAGTGCCTAGCATGGAGTTTGTGTTTGTAAGCATTTAATGAACATGTCTGAATAAAAAAGTAATTTCTATCAGTTTGGGATACTGTGAAAAGACCCTTGAGGTTTTATACCTCTGTCTCATTCTCTCTGCCTGGAAGGTGCCCTACTTAAGTCCTTGTCATGTTCAGAGCTCAATCCAGGAGTCAGTTTCTCCCTGAAGTGCCCCCTGCCACTCGCCTATTAGTGACCACTGGCTTTTGTGCACAGTCTTTCTGTCTTGAATCTGCCTCCATTTTCACCCCTCTCATACTCTATTGTGTTTATTTATTATGTTCAGCTGCCTCACTTGCATCTGAGTTTCCCGAGGACAGAAAAGCCACACTGATCTTGTATTTCACACTTGGTACAATGCCTGGCTTATCAGAAATGCTTGATGAATGTCTGGGAAATAGGTTGATTTGAAATCAATTAAATCACATTCATGAAAACAATTTTTCAAAGTTCACAAGCTGTGAAGTATATCCACCCAGGTATATTCAAGGTAACAACTATTTATTCAGCAGACTTCAGCAAATAATGAGACTGCCCTGGAACTATAGCTCTGTCAGAGTAACTAAAATTATTAATAAGTCTCTGTCTTCAATTATAGCAGTTCATAAACTCGGGAGTAGGGGTTGCTGACAAGCAGTTGCAATACTTAATTAAAAGTACAGAAATGTATGTTCATAGCACTCCTCTTCTTGGTTAAGTCTTACATTCTATTCTGGGGATTCCGAGGGGTGTCTCATCACTGTGCATGCGTGCTGCATGCCAAGTCGCCTCATTCGTGTCAGACTCCCTGTGACCCTCTGCACTGTAGCCCGCCAGACTCCTAGTCCACGGGATTCTCCAGGCAAGAATACTGGAGTGGGTTGCCATGCCTGCCTCCATCTCTTATCAGTGTGGTATATACCAAATGTGGGAGTGCAGGAAGGAGGGAAAAGTATTGATCACCATGGGATCTGGAAAGATCTTATGGAGGAGACGTTTAGCAGTGTCTTTGAACATGAACACACTTCGGCTAGAAGAGAAGAGGAGTCCTGGGCGTGCCACTCTAGACAGATGGGAGAGGGACAGCATATGCAGAGACAATAGGAGTAAAAGTTGTGCGAGAGGAAACACAGGCCAAGGGATGAGGGCTGGACCCCTCTGAAGTTTACTGCAAAACGTTAGCCCCTCCTTGCCCCCACCATTTCCCACTGGATGGGATATAATGGTTCTGGGACCATGGTGGCTTGCTAGGAAGTTAGGAATGCAGTATCTTCATCTTTGTATAATGCTCAGGCTACCCTAGCAGATTGACTCTCTGGCCAGAGGAGGGCTTCTCAAGTCTGTTTCATCTGTGAAGTGTCCACTCCACTCTCTCATACAAGAAGGCTCTGTCCCTCCCAGGAAAAAGAACATCTTTAAAGGTCTCCAAGCTGCCTTGGGGACAGAATGGAAAATGGGCAGGGAGCCCAAGATCAGGCCTTCTGGTCAACCGTGAAACCTGACCAGAAATGTCAGAGTGAGTAAAACTGAAAAATGTAGCCCTTCTTCAGTCTGTGATAGTGGGTGGATCACCTTCTATCCAATATCCTCAACATCTTCCTCTGTAGAATGGGATTACAGCACCTTCCAGCCAAGACTGTCTGAGCCTCACTGGGGGTAGTGCGGCATTTCTCAATATACTGTCTGTGGAACATTCACAGAAGATGGATGGTTTTGGATTGTACCAAAGGTATAATTAAGAGACATTCTGACTGCTTCAAAGAGAGGTCTTAATATGTGCTAATATCTTTAATGCCTTACCCCAACATTTTCTTTTCGAAAGAGCAAGAACAACAGCCTTGGCTTTGAGCATGTGGAATCTCCCCAGAACAGGGATTGAACTTGTATCCCCTGTATTGGTAGGTGGATTCTTAACTACTGGGTCACCAGGGAAGTCCAAGGTGATGGCATAGAGCTTCCGTTTTGAAGGATAGCTTTTTTTTCCCCCAAGTTAACTGAATAATATTGGTGGGACAAAGCCACGACCTGGTGTTCAGAACTATTACCGGGTGTAGGGGTGGCAGGGGTGGAGATGGCAGTGTACAAATGGCTAGATTTTGATAAATGGTAGAATAAATTATAGGGCAGTGATTTATAAATAGTAAGCACAAAATGAGAAAGTGTTAGCTGCGCAGTCATGTCTGGCTCTTTGCAAGCCCGCCGGGTTCCTCTGTCCATGTCATTCTCCCATGGGCCACTGTTAAATGGCAGATCTCATGTGTGTTCTCTGGCTCCAAGTCACTAATTGATGCACAATGAGAGTGTGCTGGGTTTCATAATTAAATAGGCCCAGGGACAACCTGAGTGGTCTGCTTCCCAGTTCTGCCTGCCAGTGGCCCACCCGAGGGTGGAGAAGCAGAGGTCGAAGCACCTCTCCTTAATGACTGCCACCTTAAACTTGGCAAAGGGAGGGTTGACTCAAATTTCCTGCAACACATTTCCTGTTAATTGGGTGGACTTTGCAGACTTCATTTGTCTGGCGAGGACAACCACAGAGCCGATGGGGTGAGCAGGGGATAATGAGAGGCAGGCAGCTGCAGCGCCCTCGAAAGAAGGAACCCTCGGGCTGTCATGTTAACCAGTCTCTCAGCAGAGCTGTGTCGGCCCTGACGTGAGATGCAAGTCCAGTGATCTCCCTAGAGGTGATTAGCTCAGAACTTGTAGAGGAATGAGAGGTACAAATGCCTTTGATAAGCTATAGAAAACACTAAGTTTCTTCAAGTCTGCTTAGAATGAGCATAGCAAGTGGAAGTCCTACCTGGAGTGTTAGAATCAGATTTGTGTAAGAGGATCTGGCAGCAAAGGCTGTAGCCATGGGGCTGACAGATGCTGTAGTCCTAATTGCAGGGAGGCAGGGAATCCTCTAGAAAATAACTCAAGATGTGTCCATGGATGGAGTGGGTACATGCCGGGGCAGGTCTGGCATGCAATTTGTGGGAAAACCATGAAGCATCCTATGAGGGAACTCATCTGGGCTGGCCCAGGACAAAGCCTTTGTTGTCAGAGAAGTATTCTCAAGGACAACGAAGTATCTACCACATAGTGAATACACGATGCCTACGTGTGGAATGAACAATAATGAACAAATTCACCTCTGGCTCCAGCAATGGGCCCCCATTGTGCAACACTCTTCTCTAGGCTGGAGCATGTACAGTTTATTAACCTGACTCTACCGTGAAAGATAGTGCTGACAAATAGAGACAGCTCTCGGCTTTTCCTACGTCAGTTGCAGTACAACCCACATTCCTGTCTCTCAGAAGATGAACCGTACTGAGGCAAGGAAAAAATAGAAAAGCTTCAGCTGCCCTTACTCAAAGTCCCTTGATTTTGCAGGCTGGATGACTTGCTTTTCCTTAGAAAATAAAAAAGGGAATTATCCTTCAGTATCTCAAAAATGATGTCTTGATTCCATCATTGACCCACCATTTTTGCTCTAGGGGAGCTAAAAAATGGCAGCAGAAGACTTCCTTCTTTCCAAATGGGCAATTTGTCATGTCTGCCAAGACAGGTGATAGACTGTGGGCGAACATCGTGTGCATCCCTTTGTCCAAGTGAGTGCTGCCACCTCAGGGTTTTTGCTATCATTTGAAGTGTATTAGTGTCCTTCAAAGAAACAGAACAAATAGGATAGATAGATAGACAGATATATGAGGATATTTATGAAAAGGATTGTCTCAGGCACCTGTCAGTTCAGTTCAGTGGCTCAGTTGTGTCCAACTCTCTGTGACCCTATGGACTGCAGCATGCCAGGCTTCCCTGTTCTTCACCATCTCCCGGAGCTTGCTCAAACTCCATGTCCATTGAGTTGGTGATGCCATCCAACCATCTCATCCTCTGTTGTCCCCTTCTCCTCCTGCCTTCAATCTTTCCCAGCATCAGGGTCTTTTCCAGTGAACCAGTTCTTCACCTCAGGAGGCCAATAAAGAAATCCCATTATCTATGGTCTGCAAGCTGGAGAAACAAGAAAGCTAATGGCATAACTCAGTCTGAGTCCAAATGCCCAAGAACCAAGGGAGTCACTGATGGAATTCCCAGTCTAAGGTTAAAGGCCTGGAAACCAGGGGCCACCAATGTAAGAGTCAGAGTCCAAAAGTCCAAGAACCAGGGACTTTGATGTTCAAGGGCAAGAGAAGATGACTTCCCAGCTAAAAAGAAAGGGAGACAATTCGCTCTTCCATCACGTTTTGTTCCATTCAGGCCCCAACAGATTGTCTGATGCCTGCCCACATTGGTGAGGGTGGAGGTCTTCCCTCAGTCAAAAAATCAAAAGCTAATCTCTCCCAAAAACACCTTCACAGACACACCCAGAAGTAATGTTACATCAGCTATCTGGACAACCTTTAGCCCAATCAAGTTGACATATAAAATTAACCATCTTTAGCAGAGAGCTAAAAGTAGGATGAGCTGATTAGGAATTGTCTGGGTGAGCAGAGTTCTGAAATTCCATGCCCCCAAAATTAAAAATAATTCCTAAATGAGGTTAAATCCAGAGAAGAAGTCCTTTTCCAATTTGGTCAAGGCTCTAAAACACCTTTTGTGCCCTTATGGATCATTGGTTACCACCCCTGGGAAATGCTATGCCTAGTGGCAGCAAGTGCCCCCAAAGAATGCAGCCTGGCATGCCTGGCAAAAGCTGTGCTAACTGACAAAGCAGGCATGGTGGGTCAGCAGAAGCAGGCTTGTATATGTGAGTCTCCGTGAGTCACCCTGAGAGCTTCAAGAAACCTCTTCGGGTAAAGGAGAATTTCTTTGTATGAAACTCTTAGCAGATGAGAGCAGCTTACCCCTGGAGTCCTATCTGTAGGGTTTCTATGACCTCTTTTGTATCCACAGCTGACAGGACTTGGTAAAATTCAAGCTACTGCCATCGAGCAGTTTGGAACTAAAATGCTGCAGGGTAGGCTTCAGTTCTGGCGGAAGAATTCCACTACCATTCACCAGCATGGGATCTTTGGGAAGTCATGAGTCCTCTTGGATTTCCTCCTCCCTATTTGGGGAGTCATCCTCCATTCTGTGATGAGACTCATGAGAGCTTTGGTTGAAGTCAGTGAAGAGGACTAGAGACAGCAGATGCAACCTCACCTGAGGCAGCTGCCAGATTGACTGCGGACTAACTTTGACGTAGGGCTGAGCTCTGCTGCGCATTCATTCATGATTTCAGGACAATAATGAACAATGGGCTTTTTACTGAAGTCAAAGGAGGAAGACGAGCATTGGCTTTACATCACTCATTGCACAGTGCATGTATGACTGCGTCTGATCCTTTGGAACCCTGTGAACCGTAGCCCGCTAGCCTCCTCTGTCCGTGCGATTCTCCAGGCAAGAACAGTGGAGTGGGTTGCCCTGCCCTCCTCCAGGAGATCTTCCTGGCCCAGGGATTGAACCCTCATCTCTTATGTCTCCTACATCGGCAGGCGGGTTCTTTACCACTGGTGTCACCTGAGAAGCCCTCATTGCACAGAAGATGACCTCACACTGCTCCACCCAACGTTGCCCATTCTCCCCAAGACTTTCCTGCTCATGCTGTCAAGAGAGTTTTCTGCAGGACAGCTTCCCCTCCCAACTTTCTTTTCTCTTCCCACGTGAATCTGGTCCAAGCTTGTTTCTCTCCCAGTGAGTTTACCAAAACCTCTTTTACAAAGCCAGTCTAATCAGGTCTGCTGCTAAACAAATACCATGTGGAACAAAAATGCCATGTGGAACGAAAGCCCCTGGCACATAGTAAATGCTCAGTAAATAGTCTCTTCCTTCCCTTCCTCCTTGATACTCTTTGGATGTGAAATGAGGAGGGGGTGGGCATCAGAAGTAATGTAACAAAATAGGAAATGCTACTGAGTTAGCCTCCCCATTTTGAGAGGGCAGAAGTCAGCACCAAAAAGCCACAGGTTTGTCTATTCGGGGGCATTGGAGCATCAGAGAAAACAGTAGAATTGTAGCCAGACCTGGTTCTCTCACTTCCAGCTGAGTGACCCTGTGAGACTGTGTTTACAACCCAGGACATCAAGTTTCTCATCTGAAATTGAGTGAGATTAAGGGGTAAAAGATTAAGGACCACCACCACTTTTAAGCCTCACAACAACAAAATGAGTTATTAAAGGACAATAACTCATTTTGTTGTTGTGAGGTTTAAAAGTGGTGGTGGGTGGGAAAGCGTGCGGTAAACTGGATGCAAATTGAGGGTGGCTTCATGATTTCACATCCTTCATTAGGAATTAGAATGCCAAATTTAATAGTTACAGACTTCTGAAGAGATCTAAATTTAACACCTGGTCTTGCCATTTATGAATCACACAACTTTGGATAAATGACCTTCTCTCTCTGAGCCTCAGTCTCTTTATGTGTAAAATGATGGTAGGGAGGATGGAATGGGAGTGGGTGGGCAAAGTGAGGATAATTGCTGCTCTAAGTTTGTTCTAAGAATTGAATGGAATATGGAGATAAATATAAAGAGTAAGCGCAAGGCCTCTTCCTTTCAGGCAGAATGGCTTCAGTTTAATAAACCTGGCTCTGAGTGTGTATGTGTGTGTGTGTGTGTGTGTGTGTGTGTACGCGCGCTCAGTTGTGTCTGACTCTTTGCGACCCCCATGGACTGTAGCCCACCAGGCTTCTCTGTACATGGGATTTTCCAGGCAAGAATACTGGAATGGATTGCCATTTCCTACTCCAGGGGATCTTTCCGACCCAGGGATTGAACCCACATCTCTTGTGCCTTCTACACTGGCAGGCAGATTCTTTACTACTAATCCACCTAGGAAGCCAATGCCTGGTTGCGGGGCTGCCTTATTTATACTTTACCAACCTAAGAAGGCTTTTCACTCTGTCAGCTTGTTTTAAACTTCAAGAATTTGGTTAATTCTCTCTTTCTGTCAATTAATTTAAAATTTTACTCTATTGTTATAAAATAATAAGAATTCATTTTGGAAAATTTGAAATAAAAACAAGTCATCCATTATAATTCAACTGCTTGTTCAATTAATGTTTATCAATTGTCTTCCACAAATCCAGCTCTTATGCACCATAGTGCTACACAAGACAGAGAGGCCAGACAGGTCTCTGCTCTCTGGACCTGACTTTCAAACTAAGAAACAACCAACAATAAATAAACAAGAGAATATTAAGTAGTGATGTGCTGTGATTAAAATAAAATAGAGAAATGTGACACCTCTCACAGCTGCCAGAGACCCAGCCACGCTAGATGAAGGAGTCAGGAAAGACCTTCTTGGAAGGGGTAATATTTGAACTGAAACCTGAATGAAGGGAGGGAAAGTGTGTGAAAAATCTGGGAAAAGAGGGCTTGAGGCAGAGAATGCAGCAAAGGCCAGTGTTCTAAAAGGGAAAGAGTGTGATGTGTATGAAGAACATAAAAGGGCCCATGGACCTGGAGTGTATTGAGCATATGGACAAAGATTTGGGAAGAAGTTGGACTAGAGGTAGGGACTAGATTAGAGCAAGCCTTGTGGGCTTTAGAAAGAGGCTTGGGTTTAATTCAGAGGCAAGCAATGGCCACTGGAATGTTCACACATCTATAACATCCCACCAAGGAGGCAAAACCATAGGTGGCAAGAGTGGAAGAAGGAAACCCAGCAGAAAAACTACTGCAATCATCCAGGCAGCGGGTAGATGTGGCCTGGTTGGTAGTGGAACTGGAGGAGAAGGAGAGACATAGGCAGGCTGGAATGTGTCTGGGAGGAAGAGTCATCAGGATTGTTGATGGATTGGTTGTGGGGGTTCAGGGAACAGGGACAATCAGCCTTGACATCCAGTTCTAAGCTAAGCCACTTGCTTGGTGGGGAGGCCAGAAACAGGCATATTTATAAGGAGTGGGAGGACAGAGGGAACTGGGAGAAGGAATCAGGAGGTTTAATCTGACAATGCTATTTCTAGAATGCCAATTAGACACCCAAGTGGACATTCCAGAGGTGCAGTGGGTGTTTGAGTATCAAGTTCAAGGATGCATAGAGACCAGAGATATGAAATTGGGAGTCACTGTCATGCGACTGACCCTGAAGGAAGGAGTACATGTGTAGAAAAGAGGGCCCCCCCACCCCAGAGAGTCTTGTGGTCTTCCAGCTTTGAGAGATGGAGGAGAGAAGGAAGGAGCTGAAAACAGACTGAAAATGAGTCACCCTTGAACGAGGAGGGGATCCCAAGAGAGTGTGCAGTCATAGAAACCAGGAAAGAAAGAAGGGAGGAAATGAGTCAGATGCTTCAAGAAACTAAGGCAAACTCAAGAAACTGACCATTGCCTTGGGCAACATGGAAGGGCCACCAGTGGCCTGGGCAGTGTACGCTCCCTGTTCTATTGAAAGCAAGCATTTGAGGTCACAGGACAGCTCATAAACATGGGCTGTGAATGCTGTCCCAGGGCACCCAGCCCTTTTCCTGCAAGCCACTGGGGAGAGAAGTGACCTTAGGAAAGCCTCATGGGCTCTCATGCTCACAAGGACCCCTCATGGGGTCTTTCTGTCATCCCTCCCACAGAAGCCCCACTCTGTGGGACTTTCTGGCATTTTCTAAGCCTGTGGGGCAGAAGCAGTCTCACTCAGAAAAAGTGATTACCAGACATTTCTCCAAAGAAGACATACAGATGGCTAACAAACACATGAAAAGATGCTCAATACCACTCATTATCAGAGAAATGCAAATCAAAACCACTATGAGATACCATTTCATGCCGGTCAGAATGGCTGCAATCCAAAAGTCTACAAGTAATAAATGCTGGAGAGGGTGTGGAGAAAAGGGAACCCTCTTACACTGTTGGTGGGAATGCAAACTAGTACAGCCACTATGGAGAACAGTGTGGAGATTCCTCAAAAAACTGGAAATAGAACTGCCTTATGACCCAGCAATCCCACTGCTGGGCATACACACCGAGGAAACCAGAATTGAAAGAGACACGTGTACCCCAGTGTTCATCGCAGCACTGTTTATAATAACCAGGACATGGAAGCAACCTAGATGTCCATCAGCAGATGAATGGATAAGAAAGCTGTGGTACATATACACAATGGAGTATTACTCAGCCATTAAAAAGAATACATTTGAATCAGTTCTAATGAGGTGGATGAAACTGGAGCCTATTATACAGAGTGAAGTAAGCCAGAAAGAAAAACACCAATACAATATACTAATGCATACATATGGAATTTAAAAAGATGGTAATGATAACCCTGTATGCGAGACAGCAAAAGAGACACAGATGTATAGAACAGTCTTTTGGACTCTGTGGGAGAGGGAGAGGGTGGGATGATTTGAGAGAATGGCATTGAAACATGTATAATATCATATATGAAATGAATCACCAGTCCAGGTTCGATGCATGATACAGGATGCTTGGGGCTGGTGCACTAGAATGACCCAGAGGGATGGTACAGGGAGGGAGGAACAGGATGGGGAACACATGTACACCCATGGAAGATTCATGTTGATATATGGCAAAACCAATACAATATTGTAAAGTAATTTAGCCTCCAATTAAAATAAATAAATTTATAATAAAAAAAGAAAAAGTGATTACTTAATTCTTGCTGAAGTTATATTTTCGTATGAAATTCCAAGACTTTCTTGAATGTTGTCCATTTACTGAAAAAAAGCAATGTACAATGAGTATTTCCCTAAAGATATCAGGCATCCTGTTTCTATTTGTGATCTGCCAACAACATCTTACAATTTTTCAAAGCTTGGAGGTTAAATACCACTTAGAGTCTGATTCTAAGAAGTTATTAACTTGGGAAAACATTAGAATTGAACTTCTTGGAAACAATATATAAATGCTGATACAGAATCTTGATTTTGTAATCATAAAACAAAGAGTGTGTTTCTGTGAATCATATGAAACTGTGAAATCTGGAGCCCATGAAAGTTAGTTGCAGTAACTAAAATTGCTAATATCATATATTGGACCTATCTATAGATACTTTCTCTCTGAGAAAAAATTAAGTACCTAAAACTTAGGAAAAGAGGATTTTTCTGTAGCCATGGTAACAAGTGGCCATAGGAGCGATTTAAAATCTGTTCAATTAATCAACGACAACTTGCTTCAGTGAATCTGCTTTTGCAAAGAGTCAGCCTGATGGGGGAGCCTGGTGGGCTGCCGTCTATGGGGTCGCACAGGGTCGGACACGACTGAAGTGATTTAGCAGCAGCAGCAGCAGCCTCTTGCTTCTGAAATTCAGTCAAACTGGGACAAACTTATGCCAGAAAATGATGTCTTTGAGTGAAACATATCAACAACTATCAACTTCAAGTAATTATACTTCTATAAACAATATCAACTGATATGAGTTTTCTAAAAGTCAAGCAATCCCATTTTTCCTTTTTTTATTTTGCTTTTTGTTTTTTAGTTTTTTGAGAAATGTCCAAAAGTTTTCCACAGTTACTGCACCAGTTTACATTTCCACCAACAATGTACAAGGGTTCCCTCTTCTCCACATTCTCCCCAATATTTGTTATTTGTCTTCTTGTTCATGATAGCCATTCTGACAGGTATGAAGTGATATGTCATTATGGTATATACTCCAAAAAACCCAGAAACACTAACTCAAAAAGTTATATGCACCCCAATGTTCATAGCAGCAGTATTTATAACGGCGAAGACATGGAACCAACCTAAGTGTCCATCAGCATATGAACAGATAAAGAAGGTGTGGTATGCATGCATATATATATAATATTAGTGCATCATATTATCATGCATATATATATATACATAAAATGTATATAATGTATATATACTCATAATGTATATATATAATGGAATGCATGTATATAATATATATAATGGAATACTACTCAACCATAAACCAGAGTGGAATTTTGCCATTTGCAGCAACATGGACAGACTCGGAGGGCGTTATGCTAAGTGAAATAAGTCAGACAGAGACAGATAAATACTGTATGATATAATTTGTATGGAGAATATTAAAAACACAGTAAACTAGTGAAAAGAACAAAACAGAAGCAGACTCACATTTACAGAAAACAAACCAGTGGCCACCACCGGGGAGAGGGAATGGGGAGGGGCAAGATAGAGGTAAGGGATTAAGAGGTGCAAACAATTATGCATAAAATATGTAAAAATAAAACACTATGTTCAAAATATTATGTATAAAATAAAATAGGTACAAACTATTATGTATAAGAGGCAAAACTTATGTACAAGCTACAATGAAAAAGAAAATTACAGCATCAGTAATTATTAGAGAAACACAAGTCAGAACTACCGGAGATATCACCTCACGCCAGTGAGAATGGCCATCGCCAGAAAGCCTGCAGACAGTACATTCTGGAGAGGGTGTGGAGAAAAGGGGACACTCCAGCACTGTTGGTAGGAATGTAAGTTGCTACAGTCACTATGGAGAACAGGATGGAGGTTCCTTAGAAAACTAAAAATAGAACTACCATATGACCCAGCAATTCTCCTCCTAGGCACATACCCAGAGAAAACCACACTTCAAAAGATACATGCACCCCAGTGTTCGTTGCAGCACTATTCACAATAGCCAGGACATGGAAGCGACGTAAATGTCCGTGAACAGAGGAATAGATAAAGAAGAGGTACATATATGCAGTGGAAGATTACTCAGCCACAAAAAGAACACAATAATGCCATTTGCAGTAACATGGGTAGACCTAGAGATTGTCATACTGAGTGAAGTAAGTCAGACACAGAAAGACAAATATCATTTGCTATCACTTACATGTGGAATCTAAAAAAACAGGTACAATTGAACTTATCTACAAAATAGAAGTAGAGTCATGGATGTAGCAAACAAACTTACAGTTATCGGGGGATAAGGCAGGGGAGGGATATATTGGGAGATGGGGACTGATATATATACAATGGCACCCCACTCCAGTACTCTTGCCTGGAAAATCCCATGGACGGAGGAGCCTGGTAGGCTGCAGTCCATGGGGTCGCTAAGAGTCAGACACGACTTAGCAACTTCACTTTCACTTTCCACTTTCATGCATTGGAGGAGGAAATGGCAACCCACTCCAGTGTTCTTGCCTGGAGAATCCCGGGGACGGGGGAGCCTGGTAGGCTGCAGTCCATGGGGTCGCACAGAGTCGGACACGACTGAAGCGACTTAGCAGCAGACTTAGCAGCATGGATCTTCCCTAGTGGCTCAGGAGTAAAGAATCTGTCTGCAATGCAGGAGACCTGGGTTTGATTCCTGGGTCAGGAAGATCCCCTGGAGAAGGGAATGGCTACTCACTTCAGTATTCTTGCCTGGAGAATTCCATAGACAAGAGGAGCCTGGAAGGCTACAGTCCTTGGGGTCACAAAGAGTCAGACAAGACTGAACAACTAACATATCCAGGATATAGAAAGTAAATAACTAATAAGAACCTGTTGTATAGCACAGGAAAGTGTACTCAGTACTCTGTAGTGGCCAATATGGGAAAAGAATCTAAAAAAGAGTGGGCATATGTATAGGTGTAACTGATTCACTTTGCTGTGTACCTGAAACTGATGCACCATTGTAAATCAACTAGACTCCGATACATTTTTTAAAGGCTCTCAAAAATGAAATGTTATAAGGACACAGTGTACAACACACAGTCAATAACTATAAATGAAATATAACCTGTAAAAATTATGAATCACTATGTTGGACCCCTGTAACTTACATAATATTGCGCATCAACTATGTGAAAAAGTGAAAGTGTTAGTCACTCAGTCGTGGATTGAACCCAGGTCTCCCACATTGCAGGCAGACGCTTTAACCTCTGAGCTACCAGGAAACTATATTCTGATTTAAAAAAAGTCAGCCAGTCTCTTTAATACATGCTTCCCCAAAGCCTTGTACAAAATCAGTAGTCTGCTCTACTCAGAGAACTGCCTGACCAGGATGGCTGCCCTTACTCCAGTAAGCAGTAAATCCAGCTTTGACGTTTCATGTCAGGTACTGAGTGATAGAATCATCAGCATAGGATCCTCCCATGTTTAAATGTTGCTGTTGTTCAGTCACTCAGTCATGTCTGACTCGTTGCAACCCTGTGGACCGCAGCAAGTCAGGCTTCCCTGTCCTTCACCATCTCCTGGAGCTTGCTCAAACTCATGTCCATAGAGTCGGTGATGCCATCCAACCGTCTCATCCTCTGTCGTCCCCTTCTCCTCTGGTCTGCAATGTTTCCCAGGACCAGGGTCTTTTCCAGTGAGTCAGTTCTTCGTTATCAGGTGACCAAAGTATTGTAGCCTCAGCTTCAGCATCAGTCCTTCCAATGAATACTCAGGACTGATTTCCTTTAGGATGGACTGGTTGAATCTCTGTGCAGTCCAAGGGACTCTAAAAAGTCTTCTCCAACACCACAGTTCGAAGGCATCAATTCTTCAGTGCTCAGCCTTTTTTATTGTTCAGCTCTCACATCTATACGTGACTACTGGAAAAACCACAGTTTTGAGTATATGGACCTTTGTGAACAAAGTAATGTCTCTGCCTTTTAATATGCTGTCTAGGTTTGTCATAGCTTTTCTTCCAAGGAGCAAGTGTCTTTTAATTTCATGGCTGCAGTCACCATCCATAGTGATTTTGGAGTCCAAGAAAATAAAGTCTGTCACTGTTTCCATTGTTTCCCCATCTATTTGCCCTGGAGTGATGGACCGGATGCCATGATCTTCGTTTTTTGAATGTTGAGTTTTAAATGTTGGGAAGATCAATTAATCCAGTTATTCATCAAACCTTTCTTTATTGTCTTTTTAGGTGCCTGAACTGTGCTCGGCGCTGGGGACACAAAGAAAAACAGTACTCAGTTCCTTTCCTAGAGGAACTCTCATACCAGGAAACACATGGAATTCAGTATAATAACCACAGGACCAGAAGATCAACCAAGGGTTACAGTAGCCAAGAGGAAGAACTAAGAAACTCTGTTTCAGAGAGGAAGCCCAGGGAAGCAATCCAAAGATGACGTTCAGGTTGAGGTTTCAATACATATGAGTTTTCCAGATAAAGGTCAGGGAAAAAGTGTTCCAGGTGAAGGGAACACCATGGGCAAAATCCCAGAGACAGGAGACTCCAGACTGAGATGGGGAGAAGTACTGTGCACTTGAGCATTCTTGGGAAAGAGAGATGGGCAGGGAGGGGCCAGGTCTGTAAAGGTCCCTCATGCTGTATCTGGGAGCTTGGTTTAACCTCATTTACCTCAGTCTTCTCATTGATAAAATGGGATTATAGTGTTACCTACCTCTCACGAGTGGGGTGAAGATTAAACAAAATCAGGTGCATGAATATACGCGTTTGGGACACCTTATACATCCAGGCAAGAATATATATGATTTTGATTAAACTTTGTCCTGAAGACTTCAGGGCACAAGGGAATGAGTTGATGCCAAGATTACGTTTGTGTTTTAATAGCTCTCAGAGTCATTGTAGGGAGGCTAAAAAGAATTGTGAACAATTTTCTTTTGAAATATTCAGAAAAAAATTACAATAATAAGAGAAGCTAAATAGTTGCGGAGCCTTAACTGAGTACCAGGCATGTCTTCTTCTGGAAGCACGCATGACGTGCTTTGGTTAATTCCAACAGCCCTACAGGGTCAGTGCCACTATCATTCCCACTCCAGGGGCAGATTCTTCACAAGTGGAGCCATCCAAGGGCGTGCCAAGCCAACGTGATAACCTGAGTTTGGAGATAGTCTGTGTTTTCTTAGCTTGTGCTAGAAAGTGCACCGGCTTCTTTGCACACTATTGAGTTCAGCTGACATCTCCTCCACAGCAAGACTCTCTCAGTGAAGGAACATTATTGTGACTGACACGCTGGTACAAGCTCCTTATCTAGCCACAGGGCAACACTGTGAGTAGCAGTGGATCAAAGAGATCAGGGCCAGTGGAACTCTCATTTACTCCTTTGTTCAAGGACACACGCTCCTGAGCGTCGTTGCCGCACGCCGGTGGATGTCGTTCCTGCTCTTACAGAGCTTCTAGCCATGACAGCTATGCCTGCAAAGTAGCAGCTATCTGCCAGGTACTGTTCTAAGCACTCTGTTTCCAAAGACTCACTTAAGACTCCTGACCAATGTATGAGGAAGGTAATATTATTACCGCCATTTCACAGAGATAAAACTGAAGCAAAGTTGTCTTGCCAAAGTCACATGGTAAATAGCAAAGCTAGGATTTGAACCCAGGGAGTGTAGCTCCAGTAACTATACTCTGAACAACAGCTGCACCAGGTCGTGGTCTAGGGTAGCAGTTCCTAAACTATGGTCTGAAATCCGTGGCCATCTATCCCACCCACTGTAGCTTGTGCTAGGAAGTGTACCAGACCACCTGTGCACATTGTTCAGGGCAGTGGACACATTCTCCATAGCAAGACTTTCTCAACAAAAGGAGTATTATTGTGATTGGCATTCTGGTGCAAATTCCTTGTCCGATCACAGGTCCGCGCTAAGTAGTGGTGGATGAAGGGCTACACAAATCACCATGCTGATAAATTTGACTGTTATTAAGATCAGTCTTAGAAGAGAAACAGGCAGGGAACTGGGAAAGAGTGCACCAGGGTAGCCCTTTCCTCCTTGGAGCAGGACAGAGGGGTCATGAAAGCATCCCAGAGACCCATGGGATGAGGAAGACTTCTGTAGGTTGAAGCGTAGGGATGGAGGGGTGCTGGGGAAGGATGGTCAGGCAGAGGGGAGGGCACTTGTGAGGCTGTTATGGAAAAGACTCTGGCAGGTTTGAGAACTGCAGAAAGAATTCTGTGAGTTCCTAGATTTGTTCTACCTTTAATGGGAGGCAGGCGTTAATAGAAGCATAACTGGGTTTTGAGTTCCTCCCTTGTTAGTGATGCAACATGTTTTTTCACCTCCCTTTGGAATAGGATGTCTCTTGTCATGAGACCTTGGCAGAATATGTCCATTTCAAAAGAAAGATACCTAAAATACCACGAGAATTTTCTGGGACAGGAGAATGGAGTCAGGGATGTCTTTCCAGAGAAGGGGATGTTGGAGATAGCTCTTGAAGGATACATATGAACTTACCAAGTGGAGAATGAGAGAAAGGCCATTCCTGATGGCAAGAAACACATGTGCAAGGCAGAGAGGTGTGAGGAGAGCTTGGCATTTAGACAGATTGAGTAGAATAAAGAGGAACTGAGGCCAACCCAACTTAATTCAAAACTAGACTGATAACTTTGGCTACATATCTCAATGTGAGCTCCTCAACTGGGCGACCTGTTCCTGAAGCCAGTGGCTGTCCAGCTTTAGAAAACATAACAGTCCCCCAAGAGCTTTTTAGAAATGCAGACCCTCAGGCCTCCCAGGAGAGACCGACTCAGGAGGTCTGGGATGGGGCCCAGGATCCTGGTGCAGGTGGTCTGCGGGCCTCATGCCCCATGCAGCACACAGGGCCTGGCATACAGCTGGTGCTCAGTAAAGGTAAGGACGTCCAGGATGGGGCCCAGGATCCTGGTGCAGGTGGTCTGTGGGCCTCATGCCCCATGCCCTGGCATACAGCTGGTGCTCAGTAAAGATAAGGTTTCAGGTAATGAATGTGTTAGTCACTCAGTCGTGTCCAACTCTTTGTGACCCCATGGACTGTAGTCCACCAGGCTCCTCTGTCCATGAAATTCGCCAGGCAAGAATACTGGAGTGGGTTGTCATTCCCTTCTCCAGGGGATCTTCCTGACCCAGGGATCAAACCCGGATCTCCTGCATTGCAGGCAGATTCTTTACCATCTGAGCCACCAGGGAAGCCCAAGTAATGAATGAAGGAGTCCAATTAATCCACTTCTATGCAGCTTGCCCCACAAGAATGCTCTCAGAAGTAACACAAGGCTGCCTAAAACATCTCAACCCATTTCACAACACAGGTGGATTTTACACAATCCACCTCACAGAGGATTCTGCATAGAAGTGAAGGGCTCAGAGACATCCGCCCAACCTGGGAACATTAGTCAGATCTGATGAGAGTGGTGCAGGCAGAAAGCCTCCCCAAGGACAAATCCTACGGTTATTTTAAGTTTCTCTGCATCGTCATTGTGGCAGTCAGAAGGAGCTGGGAAAAACTGAAAGAAAACCACTTGCAATTCTTTGCAAAAAGCAATATGGTACCCGATTTGACACCAAGCTAGGAAAAGAGCACAGGGCTTTGGGGTCAAATATCCCTGGATTTTAGTCCTGGTGAGTCATACATCTCTGACCTCAGTTTCTTCAACTGTGGAATGGAAATCACATTCCTGGGAGGATCGCTGTGTGAATTCATTGAGAGGCAGGGGTTACAATTGCTTAGGCACCTGCCACCAGCAGAGGAAGTGATGGGGGGTCAGCCACCATCACCTCACTTGGGCAGAGATGCAAAGGCAGGCAGGGGAGTGCGAGAAGGGAAGAGACTATCTCTGATTGGAAGCTGTTGGTGTAGGGAGGCTGGAGGTGGGCTAACTAGACTGAGGTCCCTGAGATGATGGTTTGGGGAGCATATTTGGCATTCTCTGGTTGGTTCTGAATTGGAAGCAGGCTCTAAAAATAGGGAAGCCCAGAGTCATTGATCAAGTCCTGACTGTTCTGAGAAGATCGCTAGAGGCGCTTTGGTTTGGCATCTTGGATGCTGCAGAGGCTGGGGGTGTGAACTCTACAGCCCTGATCTGGTTCATCCGCGTCTTCACTGTCATTGAGCATTTACAGCAGACATTGACTGCGGGTATCAGCCACGCTCCAGGCACTGAGCACTCAGCTGCGAGCAGGACAGGTCAGACTTCCTGCCCTCCCGGCGTTGCTCACAGGGTCCCCTGCGTTGGGCTGAGTGGGCCACTTCCATAGCCCTAGGGACCCACCACCTCCGTCCAAGCATACCTCCTCTTTCATAGCTGTGGTGGCTGCCATGGAGGGGGTTCGATTCATTCAAACTTCCTGCTTCTTGAGATTCTGAGTATTCTTCCAGTGGTCACAGGCCCCATGTTAGTCCCATGGCCAGGCCTCAGCCAACAGCAGGCTCTCTTCCCCCTACTGAGCATCAGTCTTCATCAGTCCTTAACATCAGGGATGGATGAATGGCCACCACCGAGCCCGTCATGCAGTGCAGACCCTTCCCATTTCGTTGTCCCAGTTGTCATTTTTCTTGTCCCCTGCTGGTGCCAGGGCCCTGAGCAAGGACTATGGTCACAACCAGGAGAAGTCTGCTTGTGTCTGAGGGCCCATGGAAGCCCTGGCACCCACGCCTGGGCTGAGTTTGCACCCAGGGAAGAGAGTCAGTCGGCTCAGTAACCATTGTTATGAAGCACATGCCCCTTCCTCCCAGGAAGCCAAATGCCTCCGCCTGCTGCTCTGCTCAGCTAAGACTTCAGCGCCTCTCTCCCCACCTCCTCTCTTTCCTGCTCCTTCTTTTCTCTCTTCCCTCTTTCCTCCAGTTTCTTTCAGTAATAGTAGTAGGGACAGGAGCTACTCTGCCTCAAGCAGCTCTCATGTGAGGCTGTCAACTGGGCCCTGCTTCTGCTGCTAAGTCGCTTCAGTTGTGTCTGATTCTGTGTGACCCCATAGACAGCCTCCTACCAGGCTCCCCCGTTCCTGGGATTCTCCAAGCAAGAACACTGGAGTGGGTTGCCATTTCCTTCTCCAATGTATTAGAGTGAAAAGTGAAAGTGAAGTCGCTCAGTCGTGTCCGACTCTTAGCGACCTCACGGACTATAGCCCACCAGGCTCCTCCGTCCATGGGATTTTCCAGGCAAGAGTACTGGAGTGGGGTGCCATTGCCTTCTCTGCAACCGGGCCCTAGGAACCCTAGCTTTATGTCCATTTTTTGTCAAGCCCCTGACTTGTCCTTTTAGTACTGAGATGGTAAGTAACAAAGCAGAATATTTTTTAAAAAATCAAATGTATTTGGCCTCCTGTGAACATAAAAAGAAAAGTGAGGTTTTGCCAATATTTTTATTTTGTTGTTCTTCAGTTGTTACATCATGTTTGACTCTTTGAGACCCTATGGACTGCAGCATGCCAGGCTTCCCTGTCCTTCACTATCTCTCAGAGTTTAATAAAACTCATTTGCATTGAGTCAGTGATTCCATCCAATCATCTTATCCCCTGTCGCCCCCTTCGCCTGCCCTCAAACTTTCCCAATATCAGGGCCTTTTCCAATGAGTCAACTGTTCAAATCAGGTGGGCAAACTATGGCGCTTCAGCTTCAGCATCACTGCTTTCAATGAATATTCAGGGTTGATTTCCTTTAGAATTGACTGGTTTGGTTTTCTTGCTGTCCAAGACTCTCAAGAGTCTTCTCCAGCACCACAGTTCAAAAGCATCAGTTTTTTGGTGCTCAGCCTTTATTTGGTCTAACTCTCACATCCCTACATGACTACTGGAAAAACCATAGCTTTGACAAGATGGACCTTTGTAGGCAAAGTGATGTCTCCACTTTTAAATATGCTGTCTAGGTTTGCCATAGCTTTCCTTCCAAGGGTCTTAATTTCATGGCGGCAGTAACTGTCTGCAGTGATTTTGGAGCCCAAGAAAATAAAATCTGCCACTGTTTCCACTTTTTCCACATTTGCCATTTTTATTTCAATAAATTTAGATTTAGGGAGGGGCTGCCTTTACAGACTCACTTACTCAACATGACAAAAATGGCACTGCAAAGAAACCATCAGCAGGAAACTTGTCTGTGCTCCCCACTTGGCTTGTAGACACGCACCTTCTTGCTGTGTTCTCACATGGCAGAGAGACAGACAGGGACCACGGGTCTCATGAGAGCACTAATCCCGTTCCTGAGGACGTCACTCACTGATCTAACCATCTCCCCTCCTCAAACGTCACTTAGGGGGTTAGAGCTTCAGTGTATGACATCTGGGGGATGCAAGCGTGCAGCCCACTAGAGGTCCCTGTCCTGTAGGCTGTCCCCTCCACGACCCACAGCAGACATCCTGGTATGACTTCTGATCAGAGATGCCGCCTCCAGCCACATCACAGGAGTTCCCCCTCTCATCGACAGCACCTCATTGGGAGAAAATGAACCTTACTGCTTTTTGCCATTGGTTTCTGATAAGTTGACCAGGGCCTGGTCAGCCATCCCAGAACACTGACCCCAGGCCCACGGCAGGCTTCACATCAAGACGCTCTCTCTAGGACTCACTTTGGGACTGTGAACCTTCTTAATGGAACAAGAATTATCTCAAGTTAAACACAGTGGCCTTTCAAGATGTAAAATTTTCATTTTTTTCTATTTTCAAATTCCTCTAAAAAGCCCCAGAAATGGCACCAACAGAATTCCGGAAACGGAGCTTTTAGGAGCACCTAACTCAGAGGACTCACACACCTTTTGTTTGCAGAGGTGACAGACCACTTCTTTTTTTTACTTTTCAGGTTTTTTTTAATTATTATTTTTATTTTATTATTTTTTAAATTTACTTTAATTGGAGGCTAATTACTTTACAATATTGTATTGGTTTTGCCATACATTGACATGAATCCGCCACGGGCACACCACTTTTTATAATGTCCTCCAGTTGAATCAGCTAGAGGAGGGAGCACGGATGAAGAGTCCAGGGTAAGACTGACCCGGTGTGGAGGTCTGCACTGCTGTATCCTCATGGGTGGCTTTGGGAATGCTATTTAACCTTGCTAAACCATAATGTCCTCATCTTTACTAGAAACAATACGGCATATACAGTATACTGGGCTTCCCTGGTGGCTCAGATGCCTTCAGTGTGTTACAGTATATGTTGCCTAGAGTTGATGCAATATCCAGGTTAAGATGAAATAAAGTGTGTAAAATGCTTGTGTTAAATGCTCAGTTGTGTCCAACTCTTTGCTGCCCCATGGACTGTAGCCTGCCAAGCTCCTCTGTCCATGGAATTCTCCAGGCAAGAATACTGGAGTGGGTAGCCATCCCCTACTTCACGGGATCTTCCCAACCCAGGAATTGAACCTGGGTCTCTTGCATTGCAGGCAGACTCTTTACCATCTGAGCCATGAGGGGAGCCCATAAAACTTGCAGCACATGTTATGTATACATCTTATCCCAGTTTTGGTAAAAATTGGGGGAAAATAACCCTCTTAGCATAATGCCTGACTTTTGGTTATATGTTCAACTAACCATTCAAGCAATGTTATCTGGATGGCATGTTAAAGAGATTTTCATTTTTATTCCAGTGTTTCTCCTCCAAGAACTGCCCTCTGGGTGTTTGCTTTCCAGAACAGGTATCCATTAAGGGGATTATGCATGCGGAAGGGAGAGAGGGCATACCCCTGAGAGCAGTTTGGGAAATGAGAAAGGGTCTCTTGCAGACTGAGCAAGTCATGGTGAGCAGTGAAGGATGCTGGCAGCCCCCAGGATGTGGCAGGACCTCGCATGTTCCTATAGCAGCCTCGATTGATAGTGACCTGATGGTAGCTGAGGTTAAATTTCCCAGCAACCAGGTGGACGGAAGTTCCAAGTTAGACTGAACGTGACTTAAAGAAAATTTTTAAATGTGACTTTTTTTACTTGTAAGTTTGTGCACTAACATGATGATAATGGTGATGGTGGGACAGATAATGTGAAGCTACTGTCCATTTTCCAAAAAAGCCTCAAAAAATGTGAACGAGCATCAGAAAAGATTAGCTCCGTGAGAGGAGGAGGAGGAGGAAAGAACTTAAAGTATATACAATAAGAGGAGGGGAGAAAAATAGCATGAATTAAGAGATTGCATCTCTAGGACTTTACTTGTGCTAGTGTCCAGAAAACCATTTGCATCAAGGTTTGTTTGTTATAAACAAACAAAAATCTTGAGCTTTAATTAAAAATGATTCATTATAAGACAGGCCCTGAAGCTAGGTGCAGCTACTCTCTTCACGTGTTTGTGCTTGCTTGCGTGTGTGTGTGTGTGTGTGTCTGGGCCCTAGGGTCTCTCACTCTGCTCTTCTCTTCACTCTCATTCTCCAGATTTTTCTGCAAACCTTCTATTTATACATCAATGTAGAAAATCCCAATGGACTGCCTCTTCATGGCAGCCTTGGCCCCAAGCTGAGATGGCCTTGAAGGTCCAACATTTTCTTCTCTCTGACCCAAGTTTTCAACTTCAAATTCCCAAGAAAGACAATCTGATTGGCTCCATTCAGCCAATAGGCTGTGTCCTGGGTCAGCTATCCACCTTGGTCCAGCCAGCTGCGGCCAGGCAGAGACAGGTCAAGCACTGGGAATCATGGCTGCAGAGAGCAAGTCTAGAGGGGAGGGGCTGTGAGCTGAGCTGGGCAGGCACGTGTCCCAGCGTTTGTCACCTGCCTCTCTCACCTTTCACCCTGTGAGCATCCACACATCCTTCAAGCCTTAGCCCCTGGCTTTGTGAACTTGCCTCCACACCCACTAGGGGAATCAGTTTCTCCCTCCTCAGATGCCTAGGAACGGGCTTTTATCACAATAACTACACATCTCTTCACAATCTTTTATTTACACAGCTGGTTTTGGCTCATGTATCTCAAGCACAAGACTCTTATCTCTAGTGCCAGGGCAAATAAATGCTGATTGGCTGGCTGAAGAAATGGCATGACCATCAGTTTTACATTTAAGAATATATTTTGGCCCTCTTTAGAGGCCTCTGGGGGCTATATCATCATGGCCCAGGAAGATGAAGAGGTTTATTTATGCCTCTTAGAGATGGAGGGAGAGTTTAACCCAGAATTTATGACCCCAGAGCTCTTAAGCCATTAATACCAGTCTTAATTTGAGCTTTCCAGGTGGCTCAGTGGTTAAAGAATCCACTTGCAATGCAGGAGACATAGGTTCAATCCCTGGCTTGGGAAGATCCTCTGGAGGAGGGCATGGCAACCCCCTGCAGTATTTTTGCCTGGAGAATACCAAGGACAGAGGAGCCTGGTGGGCTACAGTCCATGGGGTCACTAGGAGTCGGACGTGACGGGAGTGACAGAGCACACGCCTGGGTCTTATCTCTGGTACAGATGTTGTCAGAACCTCTCCGTTGTTTCATCTGTGAGAGGTTTATTTTAATAGCACTATTTGCCTTTCAAGGGGTTGTGGGAGAAATAATTAGTACTTATCAATTGTCTGGAAATGGCAGGTTATAAAATGTAGCAATCTAACTCAGTTTTCATTTTTAGATCTTTTATAGAACATGAAACTCTACTCTGCAATCATAGTAGAAAGGCTTTTCTTTGTCTGTTTATGTAAAAGTTTATTTTGAGCCTTTGATTTTGCCATCTAAAGAATCATACTCTTTTGCATCTCCTAGAGTGTAAGCAAATCTAGATAGAGATTTTTGGCAGCTCAGTGTCTCCATGCAAAACCACCTCTGAGCTAGTCTCAGGCCATGTGGTTGCGGTGGGGGGGGTGGGGGGTGGGCAGGAGGCATTCAGTGCCCTGACACCAGTGTGGCCACGTGATCCAGGCCTGACCAAGCTGATCCTGCATCCCACTGGTCTAGATGAGAACAGAGGGCCAAGCTGGAAGAATAGGAGCCAAGCTTGGGAATTTGCTGCAGCTTTCAGGAAAGTGCTGCTCTCCATTGGCTGTGGTTATTAAACCTAGAACAGCTAGTGGTCACCTCTGTCACCACCTAAAAAGAGCCTGTCTGAGACCTCATGGAGAGCAGAGTCAAGAGATGGGGGCTTTCAGGTACTGAGGCAGTGAGGACCCGTGGCTGATGCCTGTGCTGCCCCGGGACTTCCCAGGTATAATCAATTCCCTTTTTTGCTGGAACTCATCTGACCTGGGTTTCTGCCATTTACAACAAAAAATCCTGCATAGCATATTAAGCATAATAATTATACTAATTGAAAATAAATAACATAGTAAGCCAAACTCTTGATCTATTTGCTAAGCTTAAATTATATGGACTATATGAGCTAGGCAACAGTACCCATGTTCAAAGAATATATATTCCAACCAGGAAGACTAAACATAAACATATTTTTGAAAGATTCTTTCTTTGTTTCATTCCTTCGTATAAGAAACATTTGCTCAATGCCTGGTCTGGGCCTTGCTCAGTGCTGTAAGCTGGTGATATACACATGAATGGGCTTTCCAGGTCACTCAGTGGGTAAAGAGTGTACCCACCCTGCAATGCTGGAGATACAGGAGACGTGGGTTCGATCCCTGGCTCAGGAAGAGCCCCTGGAGGAGGGTATAGCAACCCACTCCAGTGTTCTTGCCTGGAGACTCCCATGGACAGAGGAGCCTGGTGGGCTACAGTGCATGGAGTCACAAAGAATCAGACACAGTTGAAGCGACTGAGCGCGCGTGCACACAGATGAGCACAAAGGCAAGCCAGATCGGAGCTCTGTTGCGGCTCTTTTCTGGCACCTGGACTTTGGATTCACGGCACTTATCACGATTTCAAGTTGTTTATGTAATTATCACACTAATGACTAACTCTCCCATCAGCTTGGGGTTTCATATGGAATAGGGCCTTGTCTGTCTTTTATTCACCACCATGTCCCATGCCTGGCACAGTGGTCACCCTCCGGGAGCTCACAGTCTGATGGCACAGCTAAACGGACAGCTGTAACCCAGGGAGATACACTCTCACCAGGGGAATGACATGTAAGTCCAGCCACCTGTCTAGAGGAGGAATGCAGAACCCAGAAGTTTTTCTCAGGGGAAATAGCTCTTTGGATGTGGAGGAATAAGAACTCAAAGGAGGAATAGGACTTTTTTTATTTTGTGGCTCTTAAGTTGAGAAGGGTATTGTCGTGGCACACTCTGCAGTCACGCCCCCATCCCCACTGCCTGGTGGCCATAGGTGGGTTCTTCTAGACCCAAAAGTGAGTTGGTCTTCTTGGCATAGAACCTGGCCATTCTCCCTTGGACATAGTCCGTGCGGTTGTGGGCAGCCTCTATGATGACCTTCTGTGATCTCCCACGTCCTGGGAACATGAGCATGTTTGGGTTGGGCTTTCTGTCACTTGCATCTAAAATATTCAGATCAGATCAGATCAGATCAGTCGCTCAGTCGTGTCCGACTCTTTGCGACCCCATGAATCGCAGCACGCCAGGCCTCCCTGTCCCTCACCAACATCCTTGTAGCCAAGCATCCCAAATGTTCAAGGTCCCTTATTCCCGATAAAGGACAAAGGAAAAACATCACCTTATGAAGCCTTACTCTGTGTCCCTCTTTTGATTACCAATCTGGGAAATGAACCCCAAACCTACTTTGAGATAGAGTTGGGGGAAGGATCTGAAACTTATTCTATTGAAACTTTGTTGAAGTTTTAACTTTTTTTCCTCATGGATAGCATGTAAGTCCTAATGTCGGGTCATCTAAATATCAACAGAGGCTTCCCAGCCCTGGAGATCTGAGAGCATTCCCAAGTCTTACCAAGATTTCTACAACTTTAAGCATCTTCTTCCACATTTCTACACCTTTGTATGAACATCTGCTGTTCTGTGAGTATGAAATGCCTTTCCCTCTTTGCTGTCAAAACCCCATTTACCCCTCAAGATCCATCTCACATGTCATTTTCTCAGTGAAGTCTTCCTTGATCGTGAAAACATGTTGTTTTTCCTCTGTTCCCAAGAGAGTCTGAACATCTTCTCTTTGTATTTTGCATGTCTGTGTATGTCTCTGTCTCTCCCACAAGATTGTGAGCCCCCTGAGAATCCATGAATCCTCCCCTCCTTATATCCCTGTCATCAAGTCCTGGGATAAAGTAGCCACACAATAAATATTGTTAAATTATACTGGAAAAGCAGAGGAGCAGAGAAACTCTCCCACTGGGGCTTTTTTGTTTTTGTTTTTAAGGCAAGATTTCCAGGGTCATTAAAGTAGGCTATTTATCTCTCAGACCCATGTTACCTCCTGGTGGTCATGACTCAGAAGCATTTTTAAGAAAAGTAGATAGCGTTTGCCTCATCATCAGGGCTCCAGGAAAACCATGTAGGACAAATGAACAACAAAGCTGTATATGTCTTAATAAACACACTCCTTTCTCAGGATGCAGGATCAGAGCTGAGCTGCGTGTCTTTCTCTGGACGTCTTGAGTAAGTGGATTTTACTGCCGTTTAATTCTGAGATGAATGTTTTGCATTCCAAAAGCATGTTGCAAGAAGCTCCACAATGAAATGATTAAAATTAAATGGCAAATCATTATACCCTCTCTTGTATTTTGCTAGATATTCAAAACACAGTCAATAGAAATCTAACTAGATTTAGAAAACTCTCTGTTTCATCATCACCTGCATTCATTTATTCACTCGTCCATTCATTCTTCCGAATCAGTGTCTAATATGTGACATTCAAGATACACTTTAGTCTTTGAAATAAAATCTTCTCCCATTGCTGAATGTCTTGAAACACCTCTAAGTGAGCAATTTTTCAAACAGCATTAGCAGAGAGCAGTTCATATTTGAAAGTTTATTTTGAAAAAATAGTCTCTATCACTACTCTGGCAGCCCATTTCTTTCCACCCAGGGCCATTAAAATGCCTAAATCTTCATTTCAGGTGTTAGAGTCAAGAGTTCTAAAGTCTGGTGAGGCAATGCTGAGAATTTAATAGGTTACAACCCATTTCACTAGCTTACTTCTATGATTTTCATTCACTGTTCCCCTAATACCTCTGTCACCAAATTCTATCATAGGCCTCCACACTGCTTGAAAACCATAATAACTTATTAGGTCCCATTCTGCTTCTCCTCCTTATCCTTATTTCAGAAGCCAAAGGGAACAACACATAAAGAACCCAGAAACAGAGACTGAGAAGTCTGACCAGTCTAATTATGGCCACGGTTATAACTTTTGTTACTGCTGCTACGTATGGCTACTGACCACTGGCCTGTACAGGTTGCTGCTCAGGATGTGATCCACAGACCAGCAGCATCAGCATTCCTGGAAGGGATGTTAGAAATGCAGAATCTCAGCCCCATCTCAGACCTGCTGAAAGTGCACTCTAAGAAGATCTGCAAGTGATTCATGGGCACATTCCAAGATGAGAAGCAACGTGTGTCCACTACTGCATTAAGTCCTTGTTGGCCCAGATCAGCAGCACTGCAGTGGCGCCCACGTGGATGACCTCCATGATTACAGTTCCCTTAGCTCTTGTTCACAGGTTCAGCCCTCATTTCCACTGGGCAGTTAAGGCTGGTTAGGGCTTTCCAAATATAGCCACAAGTTGTGCTAGAAGTCCAGCTCTCAGGCCCTTTGAGTTGAACTAAAGTTACTCACCCACCTAGAAAGTCCCTTCCAGCCTAATGAGTTGTACCCTAGGCTCCTGATGTGCTTTCCCACTTGTGGCTCTCCAATGACATGAAGCTACCAAAAGAAAGGGGATTTGAGATTGTTTCTTCCTAGGAGGCTCCTTGACCCCTATGCACATTTTTTTAATACTTCCTCCCAATGACCAGCCAAAATAATTTTGAAAAAGAAAAACAAAGCCGGAGGATTTGCACTATCTGATTTTACACTTAATGTAATACTACCAGGAACATGGTGGTGTGATTGTGGCATACGCATGGCTACATAGATCAATGAAACAGAAAAGGAAGCCCCCAAATAGACTAATATCTAGACAGAAATTGATTTTTTGACACAAGTCCAAAAATAATTCAGTGTGTGCAAATTGCAAGAACTTGCAGCTTATTATAAATGGGCTTATAATAAACCTGTTCTCCAAATATTGTGGAACTATGTTACGTTCACAGATCGCTTCTTCTGATCATGGAGGTGCCCACAGAGAAGTGGGCAGCATTAAACCCCCTTCTGCAGTGCCATAAGCCCCTCCCCTTCTCCAAAGCATTTTCACGTGATTTAAAGGGCCAGCACCCTCCTTGTTTCAATTTTTCTCTTTTGTTCCCCCTCATTTGTAAGGCAGGCACTAAAAACTAGGAAATTAAAAAGCAGCTACATATATGGGGAAGTTAGAGAGTCACTGACTATTCCTAGGGAAAAGCAAAGATTCAGAAAAATAAAACCTAAGAAGACCTTACCTATATATCACCAGCTGAGTCCCAGCATGGAGATGGTCTCCAACAGTCAGCAAGCAAAACAAAAACAAAAAACACCAAACCTTGGGGAAAGGGAAAATCAGATTTCCAGAGTTATCACATTAGTAGATTCAAATGTTCAGTTTTCAACAACAACAGCAACAACAACAACAAATAAAATCACAAGGCATACAAAGAAATAGGAAAGCATGACCTTTCCAAAGGAAAACACACCAACAGAAACTGTCCCCAAGGAAGACTACATGGAAATCTACTAGATTAAGACTTTGAACAACTGTCTTAAAGATGTCCAAAGAACTGTAACATGTTACAAAGATGTAAAAGAAGACAGTGTTTGAACAAAATGAAAATATTCATAGATTGAAAACCTAAAAATAGACCAAAAAGAAATTCTAGAGCTGAAAAGTACAATATACAAAAGTTAAAACTTTATCAGGGGCACTCAATGGTAGGACCCAGTCAGCAGAAAAAAAGGATCAGTGAACTCAAAGATTGAAACTACCAAGTCTAATGAATACAAGCAAAAGACTGAAGAAAAATAAAGAGAGCCCAGGAGCCTACGGGCGATCATCAACCTGACCAACAAATGTGCGGGAGGAGTCCCACATTGAGAAGAGAGAGAGAAAAGGGGAGAGAAAACATCTGAAGAAGCAGGGGCAACAAGTTATCAGATTTGAAGAAACACACGATTATAAACACCCAGGGAGCTCAACAGACTTCATGTAGGATGGGTTTGGAGATATCCACGCTGAGACAAACTATAATCAAATGGTGGAAAGACAAAGAGAGAATCTTAAAAGCAGCAAGGAAAGTGACTTGTCAGGTACAAGGCATCATCAATCAGATTATCAGGGAAATTTCTTAGCAGAAACTTTGAAGTATATCAGACGGCAGTAGCTGATATATTCAAAGTGCTAAAAAATTGTCAGCCAAGACTCCTAAAGGGAGTTCTGTAGGCTGAAATCAAAGGAGAGTAGCTCAAAATTGTATAAAGAAATAAATATCCCAGTAAAAGGAAATAAAGGGACAATTATGAAGGCTATTAATAGTGTTATTATAACTTTCATTGTAACTCCACATTTTGTTTTCTCTGTTATTTAAGAGATGAATACATTTTAAAAGTTATGAATATATGTTTTTGAACACACAGTGTACAAAGATGTACATCAAACTTGAAAAAGGCTAAGTACAAAGCTGTAAATGAGCAGAGTTTGTGTATGTTATTGAAGTTAATCTAGTATAAATTCAATTGGAAAGATATAATGTCATGAAGTTAAATGTAATCCTTGTGAAAACAACAAAAAATACAATATACACAAAAGAAAATGAGAAGGGAATTAAAACATTTCACTACAATAAATCAACTGAACACAAAGGAAGACAGTAAGGCAAGACTAATGCAGTTTTGTAAAGTTTAAAAATAAAATTAAAAAAAATAAACAGTAGAAAAAAAAAAAGGGAAGACAGTAAGGGAGGAAATGAGGGACAAAAATGCTACCACACACACACACACATACACACACACACACACACAACAAAATAGCAATAGGAAGTACCTCCCTATCAGTAATTACTTTAACTGTAAATTGATTAAACTCACCAGTCAAAAGACATAGATTGGCTGAATGTATTTTTTAAAATAAAAGGATCCAACTCTATGTTTTCTGTAATAGTCTTGCCTTAGATCTAAGGACACATCCAGCCAAGTTAAAAGCGAAAGGACAGAAAAAAAATGTCATGCAAATAGTAACTGAAACAGAGGAGAGGGACTAAACAGATGCTCAATCAAAAGACAGGTGACAAGGAAGGGCCTATATTAATAAAATGTTCAGTGGAGCAAGAAGATACAACCATTATAAAATCTTACACACATACTAACAGATTATCAAAATAAGTAAAGCAAAAATTTTTGAATAAATCAAAAAAAAATTGACAGAAGTAAAGCCAGGAATAGGTAGTTCTACAACGGTAGAGAAGTTAACTATTGTTCAGTGGGTACAGAGTTTCAGTTTGCAAGCTAAAAGTAGTTCTGGAGATGGATGATGATGATGGTTAACAACTATATAAATGTAATTATGTAACATATATGTAACTATATACACATATAGTATAACTATATTATATATATAATTTGTTATATAGTTACATATATAGTTATTTATTTACATATATATATTATATATATGACACATATATATAACAACTATATAAATGTAATTAATGCCAGTGAAATACACACTTAAAAATGGTAAGGATGGAAGCTCTTATGTTATAGGTACTTTTCCACTTTTAAAAAATTGAAAATAAAAGGTTGGACAGGGGGTGCATGGGAGCAGATTACCAGAATGGCAAGGGGAAAATCCCAGGAAAATGAATGGTCAAGAACCACTTCTTGGATTGTGTGCTAGAAGTTATCATTTCCTATGTCAGTGGGAAATCTCCAGACAACATTAAGCATGAGAGGGATGGGACGGATCTTGACAAGGAAGAGAGTAGGACCTTTCCAGTCCTTCAGGAAAACCCCACCCAGACTTGCAGTGAATTCTTCCACAGGGCTTGTCTCTCCTCTGGAAGCTTGCAGAGGCTGCAGTGAGACCTTGGGAAGCACGTAGACTTCCTCAGCAAAAGACCAAGGACTTTTCTCTTCCCTGGGGATAAAGCCTCCTGTGAATATCATCAGACAACCTCATGGCTTCAGAGAATATGATCTGAGCAACTGTCCACACAAAGGGAATTCTGGTGTGTATGTGTGCATGTGTATTCCCTCTTGCAAATTTTTCTTGCATGCCTTTTCTAGAATGCAGTTCAAATTTACAGCAAACGAATAGTTTGAGGGCTTCCCAGGTGTCACTAGTGGTAAAGAACCGGCCTCTCAATGCAGGAGACATAAGAGACAGAGGTTCAATCCTTGGGTTGAGAAGCTTCCCTGAAGGATGAAATGGCAACCCACTCCAGTATTCTTGCCTAGAGAATCCCATGGACAGAGGAGCCTTGCAGGCTACAGTTGACAGGGTCTCAAAGAGTCTGATATGACTGAAGCAACTTAGCATGCATGAAGCACACAGTGTTAAAATATCAAATAACTCCAAAATGCCAGCAAAGTAAAACAATTCTTTAATAAGGCATTTCAAACATAACATGTCTGAAACTAAACTTCTGATTTTTCTCCCCAGAAATACTATCAATTCAGTTCAGTCACTCAGTCGTGTTCAACTCTTTGCAACCCCATGGACTGCAACACACCAGGCTTCCCTGTCCATCACCAACTCCCGGAGCCTCCTCAAACTCATGTCCATAGCATTGGTGATGCCATTCAACCATCTCATCCACTATCGTCCCCATCTCCTCACACCTTCAATCTTTCCCAGCATCAGGGTCTTTCCCCATGAGTCAGTTCTTCCCATCAAGTGACCAAAGTATTGGAGTTTCAGCATCAGTCCTTCCAATGAACATACAGGACTGATTTCCTTTAGGGTGGACTGGTTGGATCTCCTTGCAGTCCAAGGGACTCTCAAGAGTCTTCTCCAACACCACAGTTCAAAAGCATCAATTCTTCAGCACTCAGCTTTCTTTATAGTCCAACTCTCACATCCATACATGACTCCTGGAAAAAACCTAGCCTTGACTAGATGGACCTTTGTTGGCAAAGTAATGTCTCTGTTTTTTAATATGCTGTCTAGGTGGGTCATAGGTTTTCTTCCAAGGAGCAAGCCTCTTTTAATTTCATGGCTGCAGTCACCATCTGCAGTGACTTTGGAGCCCCCCAAAATAAAGTCCCTCACTGTTTCCATTGTTTCCCCATCTATTTGTCATGAAGTGATGGGACCAGATGCCATGATCTTAGTTTTCTGAATGTCCCACCTCAATAACAATTCCAGAACACCTTGGAGTCATTTCCTACTCCTCTTTTCCTCTGACACCCATCATGTGAGCCACTAGAAATCGCCATCCATTTGTTGAACCTTCCAAACATGCACAGAATCTGACCTATGTCCTCCATCTCCTCTGCTACCTCCATGGTTCAAGCCACTCTTCTTTTCCTTGAAAAAATTTCTGCCCCTGCCCAGGTGGTTTCCTTAAATCCTCTTGAGTTCTCCTACAGCCCATTTTGCATGCAGCAGCCAAAGAGACTGTTAAAAAATATAAAGCAGATGAGTTATGATGCCAATTTCTTCTGTTCACAGGAAATAAAATCCAAACCCCATAAAGCATACAAAGCTTACAGGATTGGACCATAGCTACCTTTCCAAGTTAATCTCGTGCATGTCTGTCTGTTCTTATAGTCAGACATGCTAGCCTTCTTGCTCTTCTCCAAATATGCTATCTTCACCACCATCTCAGGTCTATGCCTCTCTATCAGGAAGGTTTTCTTCAAGGTCTTTCTTGGGCTCATTCCCTATTCCTTCAAGTTCAAGTGCTACCCTTTGAAAGAGAGGCCTTTCCTGACCACCGTATTGAAAATAACATATGCTGTCCCCCTCATTGTTCCCTTACTCTGTTTCTTCATTGTACTCATCATTATCTGAAATTGTCTAATTGTCCACGTGTCTGTCTGTTTTCTTAACTAGACAGTAAAACCTCTAAGGGCAGAGATTCTGACTATCTTATCCACTGATGTGTATCCTGTGTCTAGAACACTACTGCAAGCATGGTGAGAAAATACATAATTTTAAATGAATGCTTCATGTCCCTTCCTAATTTCCAGTTCTACTTCCAAGAGACAGCAACTTTTAATTATTAATATTTTAGCTATTTATTTTGATAGTTGCCTCCATATTCCAGTCTTCTATGTCTTCAATAATTTGTTATAAACATTAGTTATTTATCACCTATTAAGCTGGATGAGGAAAAGGCGATGGCACCCTACTCCAGTACTCTTGCCTGGAAAATCCCACGGTGGAGGAGCCTGGTAGGCTGCAGTCCATGGGGTCGCTAGGAGTCAGACATGTGAGCGACTTCACTTTCACTTTTCACTTTCATGCATTGGAGAAGGAAATGACAACCCACTCCAGTGTTCTTGCCTGGAGAATCCCAGGGATGGGGGAGCCTGTGGAGTCGCACAGAGTCAGACACGACTGAAGCGACTTAGCAGCAGTAGCAGCAGCAAGCTAGATGAGGATTAGCTCATTGACACTTTCAGCCTCACATTTTCTTTCTCCATCACCCAAATATGCTTCCATCACTATCTTTTGATGGAAAACAATATTACTATGACTGTATTAAATTTTCTTGGTTCAGTGCCAACTAGTATACTATGATTATTTTTTGTACAGTTTTATACTGTTCCAATAGTTTCTAAGTATCATTATTTTCTGCTTGCAATTTGTTATAAGCAATAAGTCAACATTTTTTAAAGTTTCATCACATTAAGTATTCTAATAAGCCCCTGTCTTTAAAGGAACCCACATTTTTAGGGTCCTCCTCTTCCTTTTCCTGTCTAGACTGTTCCTTTTCTAGCCCTTTACACAAATGACCTTCTGGAATTTCCCATAATTTCTTTCCTGGGTTCGACCCATTGTTTTCTAAATACCATGTCTTACTTATTGAGGGTTTGCTCCCTTTGGTTCTGAATCCCTTAGAAAGCATTGGGTTCCTACATCTCTCCTGAATCTTATGGCAAATTTAGCTGTGTAAGGGACATAATTTGTGTTAACTGTAATGATCCCTTTCAATTAAAACTGATTCAAAACAACTTTGGGCTTCCCTAGTGGCTCAGCGGTAAAGAATCTGCTGGACAATGCAGGAGACATGGGTTCAATCCCAGGGTCAGGAAGATCTCCTGAAGAAGGAAAAGGCAATCCACTCCAGTATTCTTACCTGGGAAATCCTATGGACTGAAGGACCTGGCGGGCTACAGTCCATGGGGTAGTCAAAGACTTAGCAACTAAACAACAACAAAACAACTTTATAAAGTATATTTTATCCTCATTTTATAGAGAAGTATACTGGGGTTAAAAAAGTTAAGTAACTTGCCCTAAGTCTCACATATAGGAAGTAGCAGAGCTGGGATTTGACTTTCTAGCCCCAAAGTCTGATGAGCTACCTTCTGCTGAGGGCTTACCACACATCAGACTACTGTCCTGAGCTCTTGTATTATTATTATGATACATCATCCTTACCACATCCAGACGTTGTTGAAATGAATGCTGTTATCAAATATTGACTCTCACAATTAATAAAGAATTAGACTTCCTCAAATAACTACAGAGAGCATAATTTGGATCAGTGAGAAAAAGTCACAAGGAGATAGATATTAGCTCAAAATAAGGAGAGAATGTCTAACCATCTGAGCCATTCCAGGATGAGTCACTTTGTAAGATAGTGAGCTTTCTACCCCTGGAGATACACAAGAAGAATCTTCCAGGTAAAGGTGACTGTAAAATCAACTTCTTTGTTTTATGTGCTGATGACCTAAGGAGGGGGAAGAAACCATCAGGTTGAACTCCTGCTATGGCCAGGCACAGGGCTTTGCATACAGGAACTCATTAAAAAATGTACATCTTATTCATTTAACCAGTAAGGTAACTAAGCTCAGAAAAATCAAATTGTTAACCCAATGTCACACAGTTCATGTGTAATTTTGAATCCAAATCTATCTGACTTCAAATCCTATAAGGTGATTCATAATCCTTTCACCCTATCAGCACCAAGACTTCCTTTGAGACTCCTCTTACCTTCACAGACTTCTTCAAAAGATCCTATCTACTCAATTAACTGCCTCTATGGAGCAACAGTGGCTAATCAAAGGCTTATGAGCCTGTCAATCAGAAGGAAAGTGCTGCTAAAACTCCATGCCAAAGCAAAGGCACACGCCACTTGCGATAACCTGTTCAGTCTCATAATTGATGTATGGTAATTTTAAAAACAGCTCACAAACTTATCTTCTAAGGTCCTTCCTGAATTAACAACCTAAAAGTTAAATTAATTTATACAGTCTTATTGATGTTATCGTTTAGGGAGAAGCATTATTTTTGACTGAACATTTCTCGTTCTTGTTCAGTGAGCTCTTTTTTCTCTGCCTCCTCTCTTCCTAATACAACTCAAATCTTGAACTTCACTCAAGATGCAATTAAAGTTTAAACACTCTGTGACATATTCTGCCTTCAACCAACCAAGTTTATTGTTACCATCTTTCTAAATTCCATATATATGCGTTATTATACTGTATTGGTGTTTTTCTTTCTGGCTTACATCACTCTGTATAACAGAAAAGTCAATGTGTAGTCAGGCATCAGACATGGGTCGGTCCAGAAGGTTAAACGTTTCCATCAGGACTTGATGTCTCTCCACCAGGGTAACCAGGAGTCCTAGTCTGAGAGAATGAGGAGGATAAGGGGCTTCCCATTACGGGAGACTTTCAGTGCAAGAGTCTCAGGCAAACCAGGACCAGTTGGCACTCAAGACTTAGAGCATCTTTACAACTAACAATTTCAGTGGGAAAAGAATATCTCTTTCACAATAGTTTCATCAATATCTCAGGTTGTATCTCGCTGAGCTGGCCTGGATCCCAGGGCAATTCCTAAACCAATTCCCACGGCCAGGTGAAACGCGAGGCACTGACTGACCAGGCATGGGGCACACAAGCTTTTCAGGGCTCAGTTTTATAATCCCACCAAAATCAACAAACTGTGTTTGAAATAGAGATGGGTCCCCAGAGGGAAACCAAATTGCTGTCATCAGAAGAAAAAAGAATCGAGTGTGGGCAGGCAGAAACAATGTCCACCACAAGGAGTGATGTGGCAGAAAGAGCACTGGTCTCTTTGAGACAGTTCAAATCTCAAATCTCAAATCGATCATTTTCTGGAGCGACCCTGCGGAGCTGCCAGAGTTAATGGGAAGCTCTTCTGCTGCTGCTGCTAAGTCGCTTCAGTCGTGTCCGATTCTGTGCGACCCCATAGATGGCAGCCACCAGGCTCCCCCATCCCTGGGATTCTCCAAGCAAGAACACTGGAGTGGGTTGCCATTTCCTTCTCCAATGCATGAAAATGAAAAGTGAAAGTGAAGTCGTGTCTGACTCTTAGCGACCCCATGGATTGCAGCCCACCAGGCTCCTCCGTCCATGGGATTTTCCAGGCAAGAGTACTAGAGTGGGGTGCCATTGCCTTCTCCAAATGGGAAGCTCTTAGGACTGTGAGAATTAAAGACATTAGCTGTTGAAAGTAACTGACAAGGAACTTTGCCAACTGGTAAGCTTGGTCAAGGTTCTGCTCACCATATTTACCTAGAAATAAACAGTTTTAACCAGGTGTCCCCAGTGACAAAACACAATGGCACCTTTTATAATATGCAATTCAGTAGGAAATATTTCTTTTTCTGTCTTAAAGCAAGTACGATTCTCGAGTTATTTTGAAAGCATTAGCATTCAACACTTCTACTTACCCCGAGATCCTGGAATTAAAACAGAATCTCATTTTTTTTTTAATCTCATTTAAAAAAATGAGATAGGATATGAAAACATTGATTTTGATGAAAAGTGGTTTACTTTCCCCAGAATGCTTAATTAGGCCAGTCCTCTAAAGATTCTAAACTAGTCCTTCACACAAGATTTTCAACTCCCAAATCTGAGAAAGGTGTCTAGACCTAGCCTCATGAAAACTGCAAGAGTTTGGAAAGGAAGGAGATTAAATACCAATTCCTTCTACAGTCCACTTTGTACTTGAGGCAAGCTATTATTGGGAAGAAACGTATAAGAAATGTTCCATCCCTCAGATACAGAGTTTTTAGAGGATCTTTGGACATTTTCTGATCCAACTTTACCTCACTGATGCAATGGGCACGAGTTTGAGTAGGCTCCAGAAGTTGGTGATGGACGTGGAAGCCTGGCGTGCTGCAGTCTATGGGATTGCAAAGAGTCGGACATGACTGAGTGACTGAACTGATACTTTGCTGTTACATAAACCAAGGCAATATTTAGCTGTAAGTACTTCAAATGACTTACTCCCCAGAGTTTCCTCATATGCTGTTACTTCTGTTTTAAATGTTCACAGACCCCTTCCTCAGACTTCTGTAAAATGTCTTGCTCCTTCACAATTCAACTTAAGGCCACCTCCATGAGACTCTTTCCCTGATGCCACCCACCCCAGGTTGAATGAGGTGGCTTATCATAGTGCACTCCAAGTCATAGTGTACGGTAACCATTGGTTTTATAGGCTCCCTTGGTCAATTGTCACCTACCACCCTCCCATCATTCATTGCTGAATCTCCAGTATTTAACACAGGGCTTGGGGCACACCAAGCTTCAGTTCTTGTGTGTGCTTAGTCGTGTGCTTAGTCACTCAGTCCTGTCTGACTCTTTGCAATCCCATGGACTGTAGCCCACCAGGCTCCTCTGTCCATGGAATTCTCCAGGCAAGAATACTGGAGTGGGTTGCCATGCCCTCCTCCAGGGGATCTTCCCAACCCAGGGATCAAACCCAGGTCTCCTGCATGGCAGGCACATTCTTTACCATCCTAGCTGTCAGTGAAGCCCATCAGTCCTTGCTTGTTGTCAAAGACCAACCTGGCTGGATCTATTTTATAAGCATGTGGCAAGCCAGGGTACTGCCACTTTATAGGACAAATTTGGGGGTAACAAGTAGGTAACTGGGTCCAGTCACAAAGATAGAATGAGGTACTTTATATTTTTCTAACCACAGAATTTGGCAAAGGATACATATTTGTCATCTTCAAGGAATAGACAGTCAGGTGCACAATTTAAGAAGCATACAGAGTCAACAATAACAAGAGAAAAATGACGTAAGAAAGGAACAGAAAAAGGTTCAGAGAAGGGCAGGATGCTTCTGCCCAGCAGTGTTTCAATATAGATAGTAGAGAAAAGGGGCTGTTTTCAGTGGAGGGAAGAGCATTAGCACAGGGCTGGAGGCACAGAAGTAGATGTAAGGATGGGGGAGGAGAACATGGTGATCAAAAAGGTCACTGCAAAATAGGTCAGTGGGACACCTCATGAAAATACGATGTATAAACTACATGGAGAGAGGCAGACAGCTTATACTTTAAAGCTGGGTCAGACAGGATTCCACTTTACAGACCAAGCTAAGGATGATGTTGGGTGGGATGCCAATTACTATGGAGTTAAATAATAATACACTCACTAGACCTTACATATTCCCATTTATACCTCAACATCTTCTTCATAAAATGTGTGGGTTATGCATCTACCCCCTGGTTCCACTCAGAGGCCACACATGAAGCACTGAAAAGAAGCCAGGCATTGGATTAGGCAAGTCTGTACCCAAATTTCAGCTCTAACACTGACCAGATGTGTGACCTTGCATATCTGACATAACTTTTCAAGGTAAAATGAAGCCTGTTTCCTGGTGATGCCTATTTCACTGGGTTATTCTGGAATGTAAATGAGATTGCATATAGGAGAGTTCCTGACACAGCAGCTCGCACAGCACCTGTGAGTTCACCCTTCCTCTTAGCATCTTCCCATTGCTGGTGAGATAAGTGGTGGTGGTGGTTTAGTCGCTCAGTCGTGTCCGACTCTTGCGACCCCATGGACTGCAGCCTGCCAGGCTCCTCTGTCCATGGGATTCTCCAGGCAAGGATACTGGAGTGGGTTTCCATTTTCTTCTCCAGGAGATCTTCCTAATCCCAGAATCGAACCCCAGTCTCCTGCATTGCAGGCAGATTCTTTACCAACTGAGCTACAAGGGAAGCCCAGTACTCAAGATAAGTACCCAAGAGAAACCCACATCCAAGTTATTTCGGCTTCCCCAGATCCTAACCTAACATTCTTAGCTCTTTATTGAATGAATAGTTGAAGGAGTGAGTGAATAGATAAATAAATAAATTAGGTTAACTGAGAGGTGAATGAAGAAAAAGATAATGAATAAATTATTCTCTCACAATAAAAAAAAAAGGATCTTTCCAACACTGCAGGTGGATTCTTTACTGTCTGAGCCACCAGGGAAGCCCAAGAATACTGGAGTGGGCAGCCCATCCCTTCTCCACAGATCTTCGAGACTCAGGAATTGAAACGGGGTCTCTTGCATTGCAGGTGGATTCTTTACCAGCTGAGCTACGGTGCATGCTCACTGGCTCAGTCGTGTCTGACTCTTGGGACCCCATGGACTGTAGCCCACCAGCTTCCTCTGTCCATGGGATTTCCTGGGCAAGAATACTGGAGGGAGTTGTAATTTCCTTCTCCAGCGGATCTTCCTGATCCAGGGATCAAACTCACATCTCTGGTGTCTGCATCGGCAGACAAGTTCTTCACCACTGACCCATCTGGGAAGTCCAGCTGAGCTATCAGGGAAGTCCAAATATGGGATAGCAATACCAAGAATAGTGGGAAGTAGGTGCTATTTTTTATTATTGATATTTTACAGATGAAGGAACAGAGAGAGAAAAAGTCCAGAAATTTGCCCAAATCCCTACATTAGCATGAGGTAACTGGGGTTCTACCTAACGCTTTTTTATTCTGCTGTGTGTAGGGGACAGGAATAGGTAACGGAGGATGAATGTCACCTATAGGATGCCATGACATCAAAAATCTCCCCCCAAAAAATCAACTTAATTCTTTCTTCAAATAACCAAACAAATTGGGAAAATACTGTGTAGACACAAAGATCCTTCACCTCAGAAATCACAATTGCCACCCGTTTACCACTGTGGGCTCACTGGGTACAATGGTAGACATTTCACATACACTATCCTTTACAACAAGTTCCCAAGGCAAATATTATCTTCATTTTACATATGGAGAAACTGAAGCCCCAAGAGTTTAATCACTCGCCCAAGGAGGCAAGTCAGTAGCAGACCCAGGATTTGAAGTCATATTTGATTGTTTCTATGACAACATGCCCTTTCATTGTCATTTATGAATTAATTCTTGATACTGTAGGCTTGCCAGTAGTCATGTGTGAATGTGAGAGTTGGACTTATAAAGAAAGCTGAATGCTGAAGAAATTATGCTTTTGAACTGTGGTGTTGGAGAAGACCCTTGAGAGTCCCTTGGACTGCAAGGAGATCCAACCAGCCCATCCTAAAGGAACTCAGTCCTGAATGTGCATTGGAAGGACTGATGCTGAATCTGAAACTCTGATACTTTGCCCACCTGATGTGAAGAACTGACTCATTGGAAAAGACCCTGATGCTGGGAAAGATTGAGGGCAGGAGGAGAAGGGGACGACAGAGGATGAGATGGTTGGATGGCACCACCGATGTGATGGACATGAGTTTGAGTAAGCTCTGGATGTTGGTGATGGACAGGGAAGCCTGGCATGCTGCAGTCCATGGGGTCGCAAAGAGCTGGACACGACCAAGTGACTGAACTGAATTGAACTGAACTGTAGGCTTACAGTTTGTTGTATAAAGATGATGACACTAAGTGAAACTTTGGGGAAAGGTGCGTTTTTATTGGTCACAGAATCCAGAGTCACGAGCAATAGCAGCTCAGCAGTGACACAGTAAACTGCATTTCTCTTTTCTACCCTTTTGGGAAGTGGGGTTCTCTGTCGTGTTCTTCCTATTCTTGCATCACAGTTCCTGCTGGTCAGGAATCACCTTTCATGCACCTTCAGTCTTGGTTTGCCACTAAATGAGGCTCAAGGCTAGAGGCTAGATATGGGGACAATCTAGGTCTTTCTCCATCTTTATCTGTTTCTTCATTTCTTCCAGAGGGAAAGAAGGGCTCCCCTTGGACAGAAATAGGACCGTTTGCCTCCCTCCTTGAATGAAAGAAGAAATACTGCTTATCTCCTAGGAAGGAAGAAAGTGAAGCATTACTCTTATCTGGCTTTTGTCTAGTACTTTTATCTGTGACAAGTAGTATATATATGAATACCATACATATCTCAGGATTCCTTATGATCTCTGAGGATTTTTATAAACACTTCCTTTAAAGTCAGCTGGTCAGACTTTAAATCCCAGCTTTGTTCTTTACTAAGTCACTATCTTATAAAATATAGGACATGATGCATACATCACTGGGGTGTCACAGGAATTAGACACTCAGCCAGGTAGGTGGAAGTGCAGCCTATGGTGGAGACATGGAGTGAATGGCCAGCTGAAGAGCCCACCTTGCCTTGACTGTGAGGAGGGTTAAGAGAGGACATTAATCATGGGAGCAGAGCAGTGTTATAGGACTGTTTACAGGAAGTGGTATGCAAGGAAATTTGAAGGCTGGAAAAGACATTGTTAGTGTGAGTTGCTCAGTTGTCTGACTCTTTGTGACCCCATGGACTGTAGCCTGCCAGGCTCCTCTGTTCATGGACTTCTCCAGGCAAGAGCACTGGAGTGGGTTGCTATTTCCTTCTCCAGGAGATCTTCCCAACCCAGGGACAGAACCTGGGTCTCCTGCTTTGCAGGCGGATTCTTTGTAGGCTGACCGACCAGGGAAGCCTGGTCATTTTTAGTGTCATTTTTAGTCTTTGTGGTGTGAAGGGCAGAGAGGCAAATTAGGCTCATGGGAGAAACTAGAGACATCCCAATTCCTTCTCTGGTTTACTATTTTCTCACCTGTCTCCTGGACTATCACATCATAGGCTCTGAGGACAGGTTTGGATGGCTCAAACATCAGTCCTACCAGGCCTTGCCTGGCAGTCTTGGGAAAAACCCTCCAATATGTCTGAGCTCAATTTACTCACCTGTACAGGTTGAAAACACCTACCTTGGAACATAATTAAAAGATAAGAAATGCTATTCATAAAGCACAGTTTTATGTAGGCCTGGAAAGCAGCAGATACCCCATGCACAAAATGATTTTTCACTAGCCAGGAGCATGCTAGCAGCTACTGAAAGAACCATATGGACAAGTCAAAATGAATTAATTAAATTGAGTATAAATTGAATCCCTTCCAATTTGTCCTCATTTGAGCAATAGTCATAAATATTTTTGTAGAACCTCTCATTTTTCAAAGTACCTGTCTCTAGTTCTCTGAACAAAAGCCCTTCAAAGTACCTGAAGTGGGTTTAGTTGGGATATTCAAAACTAATATTTAAACATTTTGGACACAGTGAGTAGTTCTCCAGAGGGATCTCAGCAGGGTCTATCCCTACTATTCACAATCATGAAAGTCTTCTACATTTTAGAACCACATGGCTTTTAAGACCTTCTCACCTTTGCTCATGTAGTTCCTTCTACTTACTTAGAGTTTCTTTCTCCTTTCTTCTTTTTCCATCTACTTCCCACTCCCCTTCTTTCTCGTCAAGCCACAGTGAAGAGAATTGAACAGCAGACCCTAACTCCACCCCATGCTAGCTAAAGGATCTTGTGCAGATTTCTGGGTCTTTTCCAACTTGATCTCCTCATTTGTAGAATGAGAGCAATAATAATAATAGTACTTGCTTCCCATTATTCTTGGTATTGCTGTTATCTCATCATTTCAGACTCAACCAGAAGGTTTTACTCACTGTTCTCTTCTAGCAGCTTAAGTCCAGTGCTGTGTGCCTTTTTCAGCACTCTCATGACCCCCAGACTTGTCTCTGGTGTGGTGTGAATTCAACCCTTTAATTCACCAATTCCACTTTCAGGAATCTAGTTTAGTGACCCACAATCTGAAGTGAACTCAGCGCTTACACATAAAGATGCCCACTGGAGCATTGTTTACTTTAATAATATTTGCAAATAAGCTAAATGCCCAGCTGAAGGCCATGGTCACTTACAAGGCCAACTACTGGTGTTGTGTTTTAATCATCCACCAAGACCCAGATCATGTCTGAGTCCTCTTTAGCCCCAGTGACTCAAAAAGAGGCTCAAACAAAGTGACTCCTCACTAGATGTTCCCATTTGTGTATTCAAGAAGAGTTATAACACCTATGGTGAAGCAGTAACTACCACACTACATGCTTTATGTTCATTATTGTATTTAATCTTCCCAATACTCCTTGTGGTAGGTGCTGTTTTTACCCAATTTAAAATGGAGGAAACTGAAGCTTGAAAGGTGAAGTCAAACCTAAGTTTGCTGGACTTGACGAGGCAAGTACTAACCACTTGATGAATCAATGAATGATCTCTGATAAGATAATTTCCCACCAACACAGTAAATGCAAGTATGACATTCTTGGATGAAACCTCTTAATGTTCAGTTCAGCTGCTACTCTGAAAGGTCAGAGTCTAGAACTATTATTAGTTCAATTTTATAAATGTGACTCACTTATCTGAGTCACAGAACTGATGAATGGCTGATTTCTAATAAGAATCATGTCACCTGGTCTTTTGTCCATGACTCTACCCATACTCTTAGTCCCAAACTGGAGGCAGATGGCTGCAGTTCAGAAACTGATGAAGGACTGGTCTTAGAAGAAAACATTGACCAAGAAGAATAGCAGCTGCCTGGGGAAAAAGATCTTTGCGGAAGGTCTTTGTCAAAGAGAAGTTCATTTTCATAAATTTGTTCCATGGTATTGTCACAAAGAATGAGCAATTCAACACCACCCAAGACTCTGAGATCAGTTATCATGTTTGTGCTAGTGTGCTTAGTCCCTCAGTCATGTCTGACTCTTTGCGACCCCATGGACTGTAGCCCACCAGGCTCCTCTGTCGATGGGATTCTCCAGGCAAGAATACTGGAGTGGGTTGCCATGCCCTCCTCCAGGGGATCTTCCCAACCCAGGGATCAAACTCGGGTCTCCCACATTGCAGGCAGATCTCCCACATTGCAGGTGGATCTCCCACATTGCACTCAGGTTTCCTACATTGCAGGTGGATCCTTTACCGTCTGAGCCACCAGGGAATCTGTTATTATGCTTAACTCATTCCAAACCCTTCTTATGGCCTGTGAAATATGAAACATGACTAATACAAAGAAAGCCTGCTCTTGCTCCACTTTTCTAGATATACCATCTTGACTGCTTAAATATTGCAATATTTTCTACCTCGTTTCCCAATGATCATGACCTAGTTTTTCTGGATATAATTTCTAGAAATGTCTGCTTCATGATATAGTGAGGGTCTAAAATGTCTTCAGCAAATTCTATCAAAGAAAAACCAAGTTGAGAGTTAAAGTAAGCACAACATCACTCTAGTAATAATAGTCATAGTAGAACAAGGTTAATAAATAGTTCAAATTAGCTGAAAAATCTATTTTTCCCAATTCCTCAAGAAATTGTTAGATTCTCTTCTTCACTTGGAGATGTATAAGTGCAGTATACAATGGATCAGAATCTTTAAAACGGAGAATCTTAAATGGGTGTTGCCTCAAAGTCACCATTTAGCAGTGCTATTCAGGAAGGAAAATAAAGATGAAGTTGTCATGGAAACCTCTGTAACACCTGGCATAGCACCTTTGACTCATATAGCTGTATTTTAAAGAAACATAGACATAAACTGATGCTTTTATTCAATTCCTAGGGCCAACTATGACTTTCTGATGTACTGTGTTGGGACATTTACTGGTGTACATCAATCTTCTTGTAAGGAAGCAGTTAGAGAACAATACAGCCTCTCATAGACCAAATGCATTTTCATCCTACCCCAAATGTTCACTGTATTCCCAACTTGAGAAAATCTATTTCTTGCTTCACAACTGTTTCTATTTCTGGCATAATATAGGAGAGATTTGTCCCCTAAGTTCAATCTTTGCAGCTTGCAAAGAGAGTTGATATGGGAAACAGGTAACAAGTTTAAATATATGGGCAGTCAAGTTTGTAACTGTGAGCTGCACAGACAAGACATGTCAGGAAGGGTTGCCTATTGGAAATTTGGCTGTGACTCTTAATTTTGCCGTTATCTGGTTAGATATCTGTCTTCTCTGTCAGCCTCTTCATCAACTGCATTTATTACCTATGAAAATACCTACATCACCAGGTGAGCGTGAGAATTTCATTAGATCATTGGAGGAGAAACGTCTTTTTGTAAATTGCAGACAGGGTAGAGTGAATGTCATTTTCTGGAAGCCTATTATGTCTATGCACACACAAGCAACTAAATATTTTTAAGTGTGAAGTACAAAGCGAACATGCATCTGAGATGAGGCTGTTCATGTCAGCAGGATGAGGTCACATAGGACCTTGAATATCAAACTAAGAGTGTAGATTTCATAATATAGGTAACTGAAAGCCTAAGGATAGATTTTGAGCAACAGAGCTATGCAATTGAAACTGGGCCTTAGAAGAGTCTTTTGTAGATAATGAAGGTAGATAGAGACAAGGACTGAAGTGAGAACAGCAAAGAAGTTATTACAATAATCAAGAAAGAGATGGGAAGGCCTGAAAAAGAACAGCGTAAGTAGAGATAGCATCTTCATTTATGCCTCTGTGAGCAAGATGGGGTAATGTGGTCAGGATAATGGTCCAGGAGATGAATTAATGTCTCTTAGTAGCTGTTATGGGTTGAATTCTGTCCCCTCAAAAGATGTATTGAAGTCCTAACCCCAGGAATGGGCTTCCCAGGTGGCACTAGTGGTAAAGAACCCGCCTGCCAATGCAGGAGACATAAGAGACACGGGTTTGATCCCTGGGCGGGGAAGATCCCATGAAGGAGGCAACCCACTCCAGTATTCTTGCCTGGAGAATCCCATGTACAGAGGAGCCTGGAAGGCTACAATCCATAGGGTTGCAAAGAGTCTGCACTGAAATGACTTAGCAACCCCAGGAATATATAGAGTATGAGCCTATTTGAAAGTAGAGTCTTTGAAAATGTAATCAAGTTAAGAAGAAGTCATACTGAATTAAGATGCATCTTAATCCAACAACATGTCCTTACAGAAAGAGAAAATTTTGGACACAAAGACATATGGGGAAAATGCCATGTGATGACAGGTAGAGATTGGACTGATGCATCTGTAGGCCAAGGAACACCAAGGATTACCAGCAAACTCTAGAAGCTAGGAAAAAAAAAAAAAAAAAAAAGTGGGAAGGATATTCCCCTAGAGACTTTAAAGAGAGCATGGCCCTGCCAACACTTTGATTTTGGATATCCAACCTCCAGAACTGTGAGATGATAGGTTTCTATTGTTTTAAGCTGCCAAATATGTGGTACTTTGTTACAGCAGCCCTAGGAAACTAATACAATTACACAGAGAGAAAAAGAATTCAGCCAATGTTTTCTAGCATTTCAAATGATGTTGTAATCATTAAGAAATGCCCCCATGTAGTGGCTACCGGGGCATACAGAGTACCAGGTGCTATCTTCAGAACTAAGGTACTCATTGTCCCCTTCCGGGAATGGTGATTCCTGTGGACTCATAGATATGTCCTTCCCTGGGAACTGTCCTGAAAATAAGCAGCCTTCCGTGATATCTTGTCCTGCTCCCTGACTCAAACCATATCTAAATACTGGCTGATGTCAGGGTACAGAGACCACTTGTCCTTGCTTCTGAGATCCTCATGGGATTTACCTAAAGCCTGTGTTGTAATTGTATCACATTCCAACTTCCTTATAAGCCCAATTCAGTTTCCCTCACTTCCTTGCAGATTTGCTCCTGAGAGCACTGCCCAGTATATAAATTTCTCTCTCAAGAGTTTTCCTCCAGGGATCTCAGCCTAAAATATCCTACAATATTATTTTTCGCCCCACAAATAAAATGCTGATTTTTACCACAGTCTCAGATTTGCATCTGAAAGACCTAGAGGGCATTTTTGAGCAATAAAATATAATCAACATATGTGAATTAAAGACAAAGTTCCCTCCACAAAAGTAAATTTCCATCCAATTTTTCTCATATGAAAATAAATCTGGTTCCATTCACATTAAGAGAATATTGGGAAATACCTTCTACACTCCAGTTTAGAGCAAGGAATAATCCTGCAAGCCATCATTTTATCCCCTTGAACCACCAGCCTTAGGAAATAGAATAATCAGTTACAGACCCATGGAGATATTATGACTTGGCCAACCCGAGGTAGTTGAAAGAGTTCGAATTTATAATAATAACAAAAACCAGCTTAGTGAGAATGAAAAATAAGAAAAAGCTTATTAAATTTCCAAAACAAATAGAATTTGAACCACATGAAAGGCAAGAGGAAGAAAAATATGAAGAAATGTGTTAGCTCTATTTGTCTGGTCTGAGTCACCAAATCTCTTTATCAAGAAGAATTTGATTTTAGGGACAAGAGGCAAAAGATGAGACAAATGACAGTCAGGACTTGGTGTTTTACTTTTAGGGAATTCAAGTGTCTTCACGCATGCTCAGTCCAAATAAGGCATCACTTCTCCAGTCCCCGAAGGACTGGCTCTGCGTCGGTATCCGGGGATGCTCAAGTCCCTTATTGAAAATGAAATGGTGTAATACCATCAGCCCTCCACATCATCAGGTTCTGCATCTGCAGAGGCAGCCAAGCATGAATTGAAAAGTTCATTGAATCTGGGCATGCATAATACAGATATGGTGGGCCAAGTGCATAAGTGCAAAAATACAACTGCCTCAACTGTTTATCAAGTGGTTAATATGGCAGAGAGTATGCTAAACACTTGCACTGGTTTCACTCATTTATTTCTCTTAAAATACTACAATTTGGATTCTAGTAAGATTGCCTCCATTATGCAGAGCTGGCCAATGAAGCAGAAGAAGAAAAAGTAACTCCCCAGAGGTCTTACTTCTTACTTTTTGGGGATTGGAGCCTAGGGCAGCCCAGCTCCTGAGCTCCCCTTCGAGCCCACATTCTGCTCAGTCAGAGATCTCTCTCGAATCCTTCCTTTTATCCACACTATTTTTATCCTTTTTTTTTTTTTTCTGTCTAACCTCCGTGCACACCCTTTTTTGGTCTACCTTCCTCCTCCTTTCTCTCCTTTTAATCTTCTTTGGAATTTGAGACCGTATGTAGAGAAAGCCTCTCTTCCTGACTAAGTTGGGAACCAAGTAATTGAGGAAATAAGTTCAGAAGTCAGATGGAGATAAACACATGAGCTTTGTTCCTGATAAAAGCTAGGCAGAGCTTAGACCTGGTTAAGAATGGATTAACTGCAATCTCCTTAATTTCAGTGACCCTCAAAACTTCAGGGCAAATGGTGAGAGTGTAGTCTTTCTTGGCAAGTTCACCAAAAAGCAGAGAGTAGATAAATATTGTGCTTTTCCTGCAGACAAGCAGATCTGAACAGCAGAAAGAGAAAAAGTCTCTATAGGACAAAGGAATAAATGCTCCACTCCAGCCCACTTCCATGTAAACTCAGTTCTAAGTGTGTCTCTCCCACTTTCAAACCTTAGCTGTTTTCTTCTCCTTTGAGATCAAATGCGAACTCCCTAGTGCATATTTCCTCCCCATGGTGGTCATTAAAAGCTATTCACCAATGTTTACAGCTCACCTTTGGGGACCTCGGGAGGATTGTACTTTCCCACTGTCCTCAAGTTAGGTGTGGCCATGTGGCTGGTTTGAGCCAATATAGTGTGAATGAAAGTAACGTGTCACTTCTTGATTTGAATCTATAAAATCCAGTTCATCATTTTCCTGTCCCCTTCCCACAAGTTAATGATGATGATCCAGGTAGCAGAGGGTCCATCAGGACAACATAAATAAGATCCCAGTTGATCCATGATGGATTATTAGCCCAGGTGAGAAACAGTGAAGTCTGTTGTGTTAAGTCTCTGAGATGTAGAAAGTGAAAGTGAAGTTCGCTCAGTCGCCTCCGACTCTTTGCGACCCCATGGACTATAGAGTCTATGGAATTCTCCAGGCCAGAATACTGGAGTGGGTAGCCTTTCCCATCTCCAGGGGATCTTCCCAATCTAGGGATTTAACCCAGGTCTCCTGCATTGCAGGTGGATTCTTTCCAGCTGAGCCACAAGGGAAGCCCAAGAATACTGGAGTGGGTAGCCTATTTCTTCTCCAGCAGATCTTCTCAACCCAGGAATCGAACCAGGGTCTCCTGCATTGCTGGCTGATTCTTTACCAACTGAACTATGAGGGAAGCCCAAATTTAGAAGCAGTTTCTTATTGCACTATCCTAACCCATCCTGACTCTGCACTCCTGGATTCCCATTCTGTCTCCACGTGATATGATTTCTGTACCCACAATGTTACCATTCAGCTCTAGGCTTTTGCTCATGATGATCACTCTTGATCTTTATTCACATACCCTCCAACATCCAGCCAACCTCCAATATCTCCTCCAAACCAAGATCAAATGTCACCTCCTCTATGAAGGCTTCTATGTCTCCTGGAGGCAGAAGTTAATGCACTCTCTTTTGAACTCAACTCAGAAGACATTTCATGATGACTGAGTTGGGGAGGAGATGAGGGGAGGTTCTATGGCTAGATGTAACTTATCTGCCATCTTTCACTATGTTAAGGATTCTCAAACCTATAGCCCTTTCTTTTTCATTATAAATTACGCCATTTCTCCTTGCAGAGTAAGCAGAAGCATGTTAAAAATGCTATGCACTGCACAATGCCAGGTTTAGCTTTAACCTGAAGAATGCACTTAGCATTTTCCTCTAGACAATCAATAAGCATGCCAAGCATCTTGCTTCAGGATCTCCTGGAGGAGCTGGAGAGGCACAACAGAGCAGAGAAGAAGAGCCACATGGTGTGGCATATGGTGGCACTGGCACCTTGCCAGAGATGGCAGAACTTACACTGGCCATGGGATAGCTTGGAGAAGAAACTACACTCGTGCAGGGGATAGTGCAGGAGACAAAACGGGACTCAAGCGTTGTGCCAAGACTGTGGTAGAATTGTGCAGATGGATGGCCCGTCTGTCTAGAGCAGTGCGTCTCAACCCTGACTACACATCAAAATTTCCTGGAGAGTTTTTTTTAAATGCATATGCCTCGGCAGCATCCCAGACAAGGTAGGTCAGAATCTCTGGGGTTGGGGCCCAGGTATCAGCATTTTTCAAAACTCTCTATGTAGTCATATGCCGCCAGGGCTGACAGCCACCACCCCTGAGCTCAGCCTTTTCATGGTCTTCCCAGCAGACGCCAGAGGCTGATAGTACATGTGGCATGAGTTTATCCTGGTTCAGTTCTCACATCCTTAGCAACACTGATATTCTCTGAAATTTCAAGAGATGGGTTAGTATTTGCCAGGTGCCCGCTGTTTTCAAGACCTTGGTGGTACACACCTTACATAGTTTTTTTTAGTCTTCACATCAACCCCATGGAATGGTCACCTCCTGTGAGAAATGAGAAAACGGAGGTTTCAAGAAGGGAAAGCTTGCTCATATAGCTAACCAGCAGCAGTCAGGATTCAGTTCAAGAGAGCCTGTTGCTCTGTGCCAGTGGTTTTCAGCCTACAGTGGTGTCTGAGGTGCTGAAGAAGTCTGTACAAATATCATTTTTAAATGTACGCTTACAATGTTCAAAGCTGTAAGACAGAACAGAGTGAAAGTGTTAGTCGTTCAGTCGTGTCTGACTCTTTACAAAGCCTGCCAGGATCCTCTGTCCATGGAACTCTCCAGGCAAGAATACTGGAGTGGGTATCCATTCCCTTCTCCAGGGGATCTTCCCGACCCAGAGACTGAACCCAGGTCTCCCGCATTGCAGGCGGTCTCTTTACCGTCTGAGCCACCAGGGAGCCCACACAGAGGAGCGCACATCCAGTTGCCCCATGCACCACCCAGCAGCTCCCTGCAGCCTTAAGTGCTTTGCTGTGCGTGTCTCTGTTAACTCAGTGATGCAGACAGCCAAAAAAGGATTCTCCTGCACTTCAGTGTTCATCATTGAACATCTGGAAAACGGGTTCACTGATTATAATTATAATGATTAGAAGTGCTCTTTTTTAAAAAATCAGATTGACCATGTTTTTGTTGCTTATTGCTTAGTTACTAAGTTGTGTCTGACTCTTTTGCAACCCCATGGACTGTAGCCCGCCAGGTTCCTCTGTCCATGGGATTTCCCAGGCCAAGATACTGAAATGGGTTGCCATTCCTTCCGCAGGGGATCTTCACATTTACACTTATGAAAAATTGTTCAAATGAGTATATTATGGAAAAATATGTGTGCAGCATCCTTGTATACATGCTGAATATACCTGCTGAGTGCAAACACTCATTAAGGTGTCAAACCAGGTGTGTGACACCAGGCAAAGACTTACATGGCACAACACATCCATGTACTTCTGGGACTACTGTAGGGTTTGCAGCAAGTTTGGGGACTATCCTCCAAATGTGATTAAGTTCTGTTGGACAGGTTGCCACTGCATATAAAGGGCCCACAATGAAGCTGAACTGTAAAGTTGAAGTCCAATATGCAAAACACGAGAAGTTGGCAGCGCAAAGATGACTGTTATGCTCACAACTAAATCATGTCATAAAATACTAGATAATGGGGATTCTATTAATACATTGACCCAAGAATCTATGCACTAACTTTCTTCAAGTTGTACAATTGCAATTCAGAAATGGTTGAGCTTCCCAGGTGGCGCTAGTGGTAAAGAACCCACCTGCCAATGCAGGAAACATAAGAGACACCAGTTCGATCCCTGGGTCAGAGAGATCCCCTGAAAGAGGAAATGGCAACCCACTCCAGTATCTGCCTGGAGAATCCTATGAACCGTGGAGCCTGGAGAGCTACAGTCCATGGGGTCACACAGAGTCGGACACGACTGAAGATACTTAGCACAATATGTAGTCAATGATTCCGTGTCATGTTTTCAAGAGGCTTGATTGGTTAAATTTGACAAGTATCTTGAGATTACTTGCTGAGCTATTGAAAACAAACATCTGCAGGTAGCAGTAACAGTCGTAGAATCAGCCGGGCCTCAGTTGGAGGCAGCAGCCCCAGGAGCCTGATTTAGAGCTCAGAGCCTGTGGAGCCCTAGGCAGGCCCTGGTCCAGGCTATGCGGCTTCCTCCAGGCCCACTCATGCACCTCAAGGCCGGCTGGGGCTCAACAGGGTAGAGTGGGGGCTGGGTCCAGACTTTGAGGATAGTAGGAGGTTTATGCTGTACATCTCTTTCACCTCTGAAGCAGAATTTGAAGCTGTGGTTAGATATTCAGAGGACATTATCATGAATGATGAGTTCTAGTTGTCGCAGAGAAATACCATGGACAATTACTACCAGGAGCTTGAGAACAGGAGGAGAATCAGCTCACATATATATCTACTTTAATGACTATAATTCTTTGCTAGAAAAGTATACTGAAGAGAGGTTGCTGGAACAGATCCCCATATTCAACACAGCAGCCTTCACAGCAGCATAGAGTCCCACAGAGATGAAGGAGCTGAGGACATACTCAACATGCTGCTCCCATTGACAGCTGATCCTTGAACAGCGTGGGTTTGAACTGCTATCTCCACTTGTACAGGGATTTCCTTCTATAAATACATACTACAGGACTACAGGATCGGCAGTTGGTTGGTTCCTAAGATGCAGAATGAAGGATACAGAAAGTCAACTATAAAATTACAGGTGGGTTTTCAACCCCTAACATCCATATTGTTCAAGAGTCAACTGTACAGATTTTAAAGATTTTATAGACCTGTTTCTGGACTACAGAGCAGCAGGAGAAGGCCAAGGATTAGGCTTCAGCAGCAGTTCAGTGGAGAGTTCCTTGTGCAAATCATCTTTATGCCAGCTTCCTAGAAAAATCTGTGGCACCAACTCCCACCTCCAGGCAATGGGATCATTCCAGACATCATTGGCCCAATAGGCTGGGAGAGGATTTGGCTAATGGTGGCAGGAGAATACATCTTGGAGAGACAGACTCTGTGCTGCAGCTCTTCTTGAATATTAGTTATTGATGAGTCAAAAAGAAAATTACCTGACCCTGAAACACCTTGTATTCAGTGTTCCTTCCAGAGCAGACATCTCTCTCAGCTGCTTCTGAGTCAGATTTCTGGGACAAGCTGAGCATCCTTGGACAAGGATATTGAGCACCCTTCACCCAGCACACATGTTGGTGTGCTAAAAATATGGGCTAACCCACCATCATTGACGCCCCCTTCTTCCCAAATAACACAGCAGACTTGGCACAAATTTTCTATGTATTCTCAGCTCTTTACTTGGGTCAGAGGCTCAGCCCTTCAGTTCCAATGGCCCAGCTATTTGAGAACAGTTTGGGAGTGTTTATATAAGATGTTACTCCGACAAGCTGTCCCTGTCTTGAGAGTTTTGAAGCTCCTATTATCACAGCTAGCCTTGGGTATGGGAATAAACTGGATGAGACGTCCTTTACTGAAAAGCGCCCTGTGACCATCACTTCACGTTACATTTGCAGGCCTCTTATCACTTTGTCTTCTGCTAGTCCTGATGGAGTCTGTTTCTGGAAGCCTCTATTAAGCTTTATTTTTGAAAACAATATTTTATAGATGAACATTCAGGTTAATCTAATGGATCTGTTCTTGGAATTACCTTTATTATCCCCTTAAAGATCAATGTATTATATACCGTGTGCTTTTTAGTTGTTAGTGCTGTGAAGGCAAAAATGCTTTCTACATTGGCTTTCTTATTCTACTGGGTGCCAATGAATGTGCTATGCACTGCGACTGGACTAAAAAATACCCTTTCCTTATCCCACGTTACGTGTGTTCAGGTTCGTTTAACATCCTCTTCATATAGTTCAGTTTGTTACATTTTCTGTTGGGGTGTTGGGTGTGGGTTTGGTTTTAAAAAAGGATGACTGCAATTTCTTAGTCATTTCAAAATCTCTCTTACCAATTCAGTGTTCCAGTGGCCCAGCTCAGCATACCTAGGAGGTAGGGCAGCTTTACCAGTCACCTGCCTTGATTTGGTTTAATACAAATTTGGTAGAAACAGAAAACATGTCTGTATTTCTAGAAAGAAGAAAAATACTTTTAAAGTCTGCCTTTTGTAGCTATTTCTATACATGGATAGAAACTTTCTCAGCACTGATTGTTCAGTGTGAAGATTGACTAAATAATAAAACAAAATACAGGTCTACACAGAATGTTGAGGTTAATATGTAGTAACCACTCACGAGCCCAGTTCACATTGTGAACTCACTGAAACTACCTTGCTGTCTTCACTGACTAACTTTAACACAAGGAATTGTTATCATTGAAACTAGAAAATAAATATGAACTAACAAAGTACTAGTTGTGTATTTTCTACATGACCATTTTTCCCTTAGAAACTTCCGTTTTCTTGAGAGTGCTGAAAAATTTTAAATCACTATCCTGTGTTAGGTTACCTTCCTAAATTTAATTAATGAGAATTGAAATCACCCCGTGGAGAGAAAAATAAATAATTTATTAATTAATTTATGAATTTGTGTGTGCTTAGACTCACATATATTCATTCACATGCACATATGTATGAACAGTACATGAACTGTAAACTTCCAGATGTTCAAGCTGGATTTAGAAAAGGCAGAGGAACCAGAGATCAAATTGCCAACATCCATTGGATCATCGAAAAAGCAAGAGAGTTCCAGAAAAACATCTATTTCTGCTTTATTGACTATGCCAAAGCCTCTGACTGTATGGATCAGAACAAACTCTGGAAAATTTTTAAAGAGATGGGAGTACCAGACCACCTGACCTGTGGTCTTCAGAAACCTGTATGCAGGTCAGGAAGCACCAATTAAAACTGGACATGGAGCAACAGACTGGTTCCAAATCAGGAAGGGATTACATCAAGGCTGTATATTGTCACCCCACTTATTTAACTTATATGCAGAGTACATCATGAGAAATGCTGGGCTGGATGAAGCACAAGTGGGAATCAAGGTTTCTGGGAGAAATATCAATAACCTCAGATATACAGATGACATCACTCTTATGGCAGAAAGAGAAGAACTAAAGAGCCTCTTGATGAAAGTGAAAGAGGAGAGTGAAAAAGTTGGCTTAAAACTCAACATTCAGAAAACTAAGATCACGACATCTGGTCCCATCACTTCATGGCAAATAGATGGGGAAACAGTGGAAACAGTGACAGACTTTATTTTTGGGGGCTCCAAAATCACTGCAGATGGTGACTGCAGCCATGAAATTAAAAGACGCTTGTTCTTTGGAAGAAAAGTTATGACCAAATTAGACAGTATATTAAAAAGCAGAGACATTACTTTGCCAACAAAGGTCTGTCTAGTCAAAGCTATGGTTTTTCCAGTAGTCATGTATGGATGAGAGAGCTGGACTATAAAGAAAGCTGAGTGCCAAAGAATTGATGCTTTTTTTTTTTATTTTTAAATTTTATTTTATTTTTAAACTTTACATAATTGTATTAGTTTTGCCAAATTGATGCTTTTGAACTGTGGTGTTGGAGAAGATTCTTGAGAGTCCCTTGGACTGAAAGGAGATCCAACCAGTCCATCCTAAAGGAAATCAGTCCTGAATATTCATCGAAAGAACTGATGCTGAAGCTGAAACCCCAATACTTTGGCCACCTGATATGAAGAACTGACTCATCTGAAAATACCTTGATGCTGGGAAAGAATGAGGCAGGAGGATAAGGGGTGACAGAGGATGAGATGGCTGGATGGCATCACCAACTCAATAGACATGAGTTTGAGTAAACTCTGGGAGTTGGTGATGGACGAGGAAGCCTGCGGTGCTGCAGTCCATGGGGTCACAAAGAGTCAAACACGACTAAACGACAGAACTGAACTGAACTGATGATACAGAAGAACTCATGGTACTGCCAAAGCTTGAGTTCTGACCTCTTTCCTTTGCCTGATTCTGACATCCTCTGAGCCACTTCAGCATCCCACTCTGACCCTTGTCCCACTCTTATCCACCCAACCAATCATTTTCTTGTATGGAGCTAATATATTAATTGTATAAGAATGTCAGTGTCAGTAAGATTTTTGATTCCTTAGAGTTCTTCATAGATTCCACCTGCTTTGAAACAGTGTATTTCTTGCATGCTTTTTGTACTGTTCTACCCATGTCTGTTCCTGCATGGACTTGTACAGCTCCCTGGGTGCAATGCTCTTTCACACCATCTCATCCTGCAAATGCAATTGCCAAAGCCATGCTGAGAATAAGGTTTATCCTATGCGGCCAAGCCACTTTTGACCCAAACTAATAGCTTAGTGACGGGGCATTTTAAACTCTGGTCCTGCCAGTTACTAACTGTGTGTCCTTAGGCAAATCATTTCACATATCTAAGCTCAACCCTAAAATGGAGAAAATTCCTGCTTCGAAAGGTTGTTGTGAATACTGAATGGATTATGGAGGCAATGTGCTAGACTATAGAAATGCTTGATAAATGTGTTGTATTCATAATGTGTTCAATTTTCAGAGAAAAATAAAGCTCAGCTCTTTTTCTTTCAAACATTATCAAATCAGTTGGGATATTTTGCGTCCTCTTTAAAGTTTTTACTTTCTATCTTAAGAGACAAGTAAAAACACTCCATGATTACTTACTTACTAAAACTTTTCTAATTTCTTTCTTGACAGGTAACATTATCTAAAGTCTACCATTCTGGATGCAATGTTTAGAGTACCTGGAACTTTCTTCCAGCTAACAGAGTAAATTTGAGGTTGTTTCAAGCCTTTTATCATCCATTCTCCCCTCTATACTTTTTAATAATGCCTTTAAAATAAAATTTTGTTCTTCCTTTCTTTTTTATGTTCTTACCTTCCAGCTTGAACACATCCTTCAGCAAGCTTCTAGTCCCATCTCAGGCCCAGAGATGGAAATTAAAGTGGAAAAATATGGGATTTAGAGTCAAGAGATAGGCTTTCTCATGTGATACATTTGCTGTATCACATGAGTAAACAAGCACCTAACTCTCTGCTGTACAAAATGAGTCAACGCACCTGCTGCCCCCAGGGCAGCTGCGAGGAGATGATGACAGTCTGGGGAAGAAATGGAGTCTGGAAATTGTGATGCTCTGCACATGCATTCTTCTGTACTTTCCTGGGAGGCCAGAGTAGTAGGCAGAGAAAAATAGGGTTTTACTCAAAAGCATAAAGCCAGAAATGCAGGGCCTGCCTGCCTGTGGTGTTTATGGGAGGACATTTAAGGATAGAGCTTTAGCTTTGCTCCAGAGGCAGAGCCCATGCTCAAGTCACATTCCAACAGTCTCCATGCCACAGATAGGGAAGCAGTTTATACCGAAACAAGTTAGGATGGTGACCCAGCGGCTGCCACAAGACAAGATTTTTATTCACACGTTTTCTGAGCCTCTGCTTTGGGCCAAGCCCTTGGGCTGGCATGGAGCTACCAAGAGGAAAGACCCAGGTACTCGGTAACCTCCTCCACATATTTGCGAAGTACTTCCATGTGTCAGGGGCCCTTCCAGGTGCCGAGGACACAACGGAAAATCAGGAAAGGGGTCCCTGCTCTCATGAAACTTACATTTTCAGAGAGGTGAAATACACAGTGAAAGGGAGAAATATTTTAAAGGTAACTTTAGAAAGTGAAAAGGGCTATGAAGAAAATCAAATGGGGTAATAAGACATAAAGGGACAGGGAGGGATTTAGATGGGATGGTTGGGGATGGGCTCCTTCAGGAGGTAACATTTGAGAGATAAGGATGAGTATGAACATGAGTTAGTGATACTCTCAAGAGTTTGGCTAAAGGATTGGATATGGGGAAGTAATCCACCCTTTGAAATCACCTACTGGGTGCCAGAGACTGTGCTGTGCTAGCAAATTTCCACTAATCTTTATGAGCTACCACGGCAGCCACTATGCAGGCTTTGGTCACCAGTACTAAAGGCAATATAGACATCATAGATGAGAGTTTGATCCCTGGGTCAGGAAGATCCCTTCAAGGGGGGACATGGCAACCCACTCCAGTATTCTTGCCTGGAGAATCCCATGGACAGAGAAGCCTGGTGGGTTACACTCCACAGGGTTACAAAGAGTCAGACACGACTGAAGCGACTTAGCACACGCACACACTGAGGGTAATATATGGCAGGAGCACTCTAATTAGAATGAATGCAAACATGGATGAGTGCATTAGAACTTATTGATTTTGTTTTTTAAATAAAGAAATGGAGGCTCTGAGAATTTAAGTTTCCCAAGGCCACATAGCTACAAGCAGTAGAACTAGACTAGGTAATCATGGCTCTCTCCCTAAAATGTTGTCTGATTTTTAAAATTTTATTTTATAAAATAAGAATTCAATTACAAATACTTTGTTTCAGATTATTTATAAAAAACAAAGTAAGTCCACCAAGACTATAATTTTTTTGTACCGAACTACTCTTTTTAGTTTGACATCAAAGTCATTTCAGGCTCACTAAATATACTGATTTGCTTTTCCCATACTGCTACATTCTAGAAGTTATTGTACCAAATAGCAATTACCTTTTAGTTGAATATCTGGCCTGTCTTACCTTCCAGACAGTTGCTTATTAAGGAGCAAGGGTAATTTTAACTATTACTAATGTTAGTGTATGAGCATGTGGCCCCTCTGGGCCAATGCTGTGCTTTTAGTCAAGTACACACAAGTGAAAAATCAAGTTCCTTCTTTCTGAATCCATTTTAAAACAGTACCCATTTAATCAACTAATACTTAACCAACCATCTATTACAAGTTAGGCACTCTTCTAGGCACCATGGGTACAGCAATAAACACACAGAGAAAAAAAGAATCCTTGTCCTCATAGAACTTATATTCTAATGAAGAGAGAAAAGAAAAGAAAATAATACAAGCTATTACAAGGTGATAATACTCCACCGAAACAAGGCAGAGAAAGGAGATAAGAAATGTGGGGCAGGGAGGAGAGATGCACTTGTATATAGGTAAGTCAGAAAGGGCCTCTCCAAAAAGTTGACATGTAGGTAAAGATTTGAAAGAAGGAAGTACTGCAGAGAGGGAGGAAAGGCTTATGCAAAGCTTGGAAGTGGGAAAGGCACATGAAAAGCCTAGAGGTGTGTCACATGGGAGGAAGAACAAGGAAGTCATCATAGCTGGAAAAAGCTCAACAACAGAGTAAGAGAATCAGATGGGATCAGAGAAGCAATGGAGACCAGATTCAATGGAGACCAGATTTTGTACTTGAAAGAAATTTGACTTTTACTCTGAGCTAGAAAACAATGGGAGGTTGTTGAGTAGAGGCATGATGATATTTGATATGTTTTAATGGGATTACTCTGGCTCCTGTGTTGAATAGAGAATGAGAATAATCTTCAAGAGATCAGTGAAGAGGCTACTGCTGCTAACCAGGTAATGGCAGTTATGGCTTGGACCATGACAACCAAGTGGAAAGGAATGGAATTGGCCAGATTCCAGCCATATTTGAAGATTAAGAAATAGGCTTTGCTGATACATCCAAAGTAGGATACATATTGGAGACAAAAAGACTCCAATATTTTTAGCTCAAGCAATTGAAAAAAATCAAATTGTCATTAATTTAGATACAAATTCACTTCAATTAATTGACTAAGAATTCCATAAGTTAGCCAGTCAAATGGAGATATCCAGTATGCAAATGGATATTGGAGTTTGGAGCTTAGGAAAGAGGCATAAGCTGGTGCTGCTGCTGCTAAGTCATGTCAGTCGTGTCTGACTCTGTGTGACCCCATAGACGGTACCCAACAGGCTACTCTGTCCCTGAGGTTCTCCAGGCAAGAATACTAGAGTGGGTTGCCATTTCTGTCTCCAGTGCATGAAAGTGAAAAATGAAAGTGATGTCACTCAATCATGGTCCTACTCTTAGCGACCCCATGGACCGCAGCCTTCCAGGCTCCTCCATCCATGGGATTTTCCAGGCAAGAGTACTGGAGTGGGGTGCCTTTGCCTTCTCCGAGGCATAAGCTAGAGATGGAAATTTAAGGTTCATTATCTCCAGATGGTGTATAAAGCCATGACATAAAATAATACAACCAAAAAATGATAAAGAGGATGGGGGTGGGGGTACCCAAAGAGTGAACCCTGGATGATTCCTCATTAAGAAGCAGGACATAGGAAGAGTAATAAGCAAAGAAGACTGAGGAAGAGTGGCCAGCGAGAAAGGAGAAAATCAATACACTTTGCTCTATTGGAAGCAAATGAACACAGTGTATCAAAGCAGAGGAAGTGATCAACTGTGTCAAATGCTGCTGGTAGATGAAGAAAATCTGTAGATCTTGACCAAGAGACTGGAAGACTGAGAATTAGCCACTGGATTTAGCAATGAAGAGACCATTAGTGACAGAATCAAGAGACATTTTATTATAATTATGGGAGCAAAAATCTGACTAAAGTACCTTCAAGATATAATGGGTGTAATTAGCCCTCTATGGCTGCCATAACAAAATAACACATATGGGAGACTTAAACAATAGAAGTTTATTTTCTCACAGTTTTAGAGATTGTAAGTCCAAGATCAAGGTTTCTGAAGGTTTGATTTCTCTAGTGGCTGCTCTCTATGACTTTTAGACGACTACCTTCTTGCTGTCTACACCATTCCTTTGCATGTATATACTACCAGTGTCTCCTCTTCTACTAATAAGGACACCAGTCTTATCAGATTAGAGCCCCCCATGGTATAACTTTATTTAACCTTAGTAATCATTTTAGAGGCCCCATCTCCAAATACAGTCACATTGGAAGTTAGGGTCTCAACATATGAATGGGATGGGGAAGGGAAGAAGAGGGAGACAAAATTCAGTCCATTGCAATGGAAGAGAAGCAACCTCCTCTTAGTGGCCAGAAGGGGTGCATGATTCAGACAAGGATGAAGTTGGACAAGATAGTCAAAACAAGCATTTGGGGGCACTGTAAATTGGCCAAGGGAAGATAACAAGTTGAAAACTATCTGTTGTTGCAAAACTGCCAAGAGTTTCAGGAAAGAACAACAGGAGTCTATTCTCAACCTTCTTACATGAAACTGTACCTATCCGCCACCTACCAACTAAGAGAGTAAAAAAGTAGTTTTACCAACATGGAGTTGGCCTCGAAACTCAACAGTTCTGCTGCCAAAAGGAAGACTTCATTTAGGGTAGAGTGAATAAAAAGCCCTGTGTTATTGCCAAGTAAAAAACAGTCAAATTGGCAGGGAATGAAAAGAGAACACCTATAGCTTTGCTAACCCAGAGTTGTGATTTCAGTGGGGAGAGTGCTGGACCAGCCTGAAATTCTGGAATCAAGGAAGTTATAGAAGGGTTCAGATAGGCTTTACACATTACTGGCTGATGGGAATACTACACATATGTTCAAGAGAAACCAAAAGAGCACAGAATAAGGTGGAAAACAAGATGAACTTGAGAATTACCTGTAACTTTTGAGTGCATTCCCCAACCCACACACTTACCAGTTAGCATATATGAGGGGCTCTAGAATTTTAGGACATTTGAGCACCCAAATCATTGACCACTCAGTTATGCAGACACAGAGTTTCCCCTGCAAAGCAAGGCTAATAAACAAAAGTAAAAAGAGAAAATTAAGGAGTGCTATCAGTGGGGGCCCATTGCAGAAGAGATGGATTCCACAGCTTAGGTCCAAGAAAGTTACTTTTAAAAATTAAAAAAAAAATCCAATTATATAATATTTTATCTAAAATGCTTAGTTTCAACCAAATATTGAGATGTGCAAATAATAGCAAAATATGACCCCTATTCGGGGGAGAAAGTAGTAAGTGGAAACTTACTTCAGATGTATTTACCATATAAAGATATCTTAAAAGCTATTAAAATGTTCAAAAATTTGATGAAACTACATACAAAAAACTTAACAGGAAATATGATGACAATGGCTTAACAAATATAGAATTCCAGTAGAGAAACAAAAACTACCAAAAAAAGGTACAATAATAAAGAATTATTATGTTGGCTCAAAAATTAGATGTGAGATGGCAAAAAAAAAGAATCTGTAAATGTAAAGAAAGAATACAATCTGAAGAAGGAAAACAAAAAGGTTAAAGAAAAGTGACCATCATCTCAGATGTTTGTGAAAAAAAGAAATGATGTATCAAAATCCCAGAAAAGAAAAATAAGAATGAAACAGAAAAAAATTGAAGAAGTAATTCCCCAAATATCCCAAAGTTGATGAAAAATGTTAATGTGTATACCTAAGAATCTCAATGAGGTTCAGGAAGCATAAATACAAAGAGAATCACACTGCTGCTGCTGCTAAGGCGCTCCAGTCGTGTCCGACTCTGTGCGACCCCATAGACGGCAGCCCACCAGGCTCCCCCGTCCCTGGGATTCTCCAGGCAAGAACACTGGAGTGGGTTGCCATTTCCTTCTCCAATGCATGAAAGTGAAAAGTGAAAGTGAAGTCGCTCAGTCACGACCGACTCGTAGCGACCCCATGGAATGCAGCCCACCAGGCTCCTCCATCCATGGGATTTTCTAGGCAAGAGTACTGGAGTGGGGTGCCATTGCCTTCTCTGAGAATCACGCTGCTGATGGCTAAAGGCAAACAGAAATCCTTGACAGTAGGAAAAAAACTGAATAACAATATAATTAATGGCTGACTTTTTATCAAAACAAAATGAAGAACAAAAGGATCCTTAATACCATAGAAACAAAATTAAAAACTGAACAGAGGCATCGATATTTCTATAATTTGTGAACTTTCCAAATGAAAGGGAAATAAAGATATTCTCCTCAAAAAAAGCAATTGTTGCTAGGAGACCTATCTGCTGAGGTCCAGCCTCGGCTGATCCAGGGAGTTCGAAGCGGGGACGGCGTCGGCGAGGATCAGGATACAATAGCTTCAGTTAGATATTAATTAGAGATATAAAGAGTAATAGAATGAGGATGGCTCAGTAGGAAAATTCAGTGGAGAAAAGAGGCTGAGTAGCTTGGTTTACGCAGGAGACCAATAAAACTTCAAGACAAGAAGTTTGCACCACTTACGGAGGCCGCAGGCATCCTTCCGTTCTCCCGAAGGAGAGGAGACACTGAGGCCTCCCCCGTCGGATCTTAGAAGCCCAGGCAAAATTAGTAAGCTTGGTGGGTTCTGCGCTCCAGATGGAGACTCAGCCAGAGTTTGAGAGAGAGAGAGAGACATGGGGAGACCAGTCTCTCGAGGAACTGATCCCAATTCTTTATTTTCCATGGTCTACTTTTATACACTGAGATGTTATGCAAAAGTCACGCGGGGTCAGCAGTCCTGACTTTTATCAAAGTCAGGTGCTTCATACAAATGTATACAAAGGTCTTAGGGGTGTTACATCATCTTCGGCCAGGGGGCCTGCTGACAATTTATGACCCTCTCCTTGTGACAGCGGTCAGTCAACCAGGACACTTATTTCTCCAGGGGTGATTATTCTTAAAACAGACGCCACCCAAATAAAGTTACATTCCTATAGGGTGAGGGTGTAGTGGGTTTTAATTAAGGAAAGAATTTACTTAGCCTAAGGTTTAATGTGATTAATATCAAAGGTTAATACTTATTTCTTCTATATATTCATTAATGTGTGTAAGGGCAGGGGATGTGGAGACTTAGCAACAAACATTGGCTCAACAAATGAAAAACCCTTCACCAATACAATTTCTAATCAGCCCACTATACATATACTAATGGTTTTCTAACTTTTCTAAGGAACCTGTTTTTAGAAGGTTTAAAGCATCTCGTGCCTCTCACGGTTGGGAGGCTGTGAGCAATCATGTGGCCGGACAAGCCTGTCAGGCAGGCTAGAGAACCTTCAGAGGAGTTTGTAGGTTAAAACACTCTTGTCACGCCCAGGAGTTTTTATTAACTGGAGCTCTAAGTTAACTCCTCCGAAAGAGGTGGTGGGGAACAGGCCCCCATAAAGTCAGAGGTGTAGGTGAGAGCACAAAGTAGTAAAGTAGGCAGGCTCTGGTTATGGGGATAGATGCTCGAGGACTTCCAGGGGGACTCCTGAGGCTCGATCCTGCCTTTATGTATGTCAAGCCTCCTTCCTCATGACCTTTGCCATGGGCGGAGTGCCTCACACTGGCTCCCCGTACCTATCCTTTAAAAATACTAGATGAAGTTCTACAGGCTGAAAGAAAATAACCTGAGATGATAACTTAGATGCACAGGAAGAAACAAAGAGCACTAGAAATTATAAATATGAGAATAAATATAAAAATACTGTGTATAGACTTTTCTTCTATAATTTCCTTAAAATGTAACCCTGCTTACAGGATTAATTATAGCACTTTATTGTTAAACTTGTAGATCATTTCATTAATATACATGAAAATAATCATACAAAAAGAGAAGAGAAAATGGAACTTTTTTGGAACAAACTTGCTATTGGATTTTTCAGTATTAGACAGATGTAGATTTCAATAAATTAGAGATGCATATTGTAATCCCTCTGCTGCTGCTGCTGCTGCTAAATCGCTTCAGTCGTGTCCGACTCTGTGCGACCCCATAGACGGCAGCCCACCAGGCTCCCATGTCCCTGGGATTCTCCAGGGAAGAACACTGGAGTGGGTTGCCATTTCCTTCTCCAATGCATAAAAGTGAAAAGTGAAAAGTGAAAGTGAAGTCACTCAGTCGTGTCCGACTCCTAGCGACCCCATGGACTGCAGCCCACCGGGCTCCTCTGTCCATGGGATTTTCCAGGCAAGAGTACTGGAGTAGGGTAATCCCTCTAGTAACCCCTTAAAAATAACTCCAAAATATAGCTTAAACATCAAGAGAGGAATTAAAATGATATGCACACACAAATTTCTGTTTAGCACAAAGGAAAAGAGTACAGAAGAAACAAGGAACAACAACAACAAAAAACAAACAAACAAACAAGCACGAGATAGAAAAAAAATGCAAAATTACAGATGCAAATACATCAGTCATTATTTTCAATTGACTAAAAATTCCAAACAAAGACAGAGATTGCCACACTAAATAAAATATGAGATCCAACTATATGCTGTCTATATCTATTAGATGCAAAAGTTGAAAGCTTAAGCTGAAAGTAAAACAGTATGAAAATATTTATTATGTAAGAAGTATCCTTGATACTGTAGTGATATCCACCACTCCGCAGGTGGCTCATGGTAAAGAATCTGCCTGTGGTGAGATGCAAGTTGAATCCCCGGATCAGGAAGATCCCTTGGAGAGGGAAATGGAAATCCATTCCAGTATGCTTGCCTGGGAAATTCCATGGACAGAGAAGACTGGCAAGTTACAGTCCATGGGGTCGCAAAGAGTCAGACACAACTCAGCAACTAAACAACAACAATAATAATCCTTAATCAAGTGTCAGCAAGATGGCATACTAGGAAGCTTCAGGTTCTTATTCTCCCATGAAGACATCAAATTAGTAATAATCTACAGACCAAAATAACTTTGTGAGAACTCTAGAAACAATTTAAGAATCCGAAGAAATTAAGGGAATCCCTAATCAAGAAAAACAGTAGGAAAAACTTCACTCAAAACAGTAGGAAATTTTATTGCATTTTTCTTTCTCATGGCACAGGATCTTGGCACAGGATGGCATTATCAAGGGAAAACCACTCAACTTCCGGATCCTCCCTTAAGCTAGAAAGGAAAGACTAAAACTTAATTGCAATGCTCTGATTTGTCTAAAGACTACCCAGGAGACTCATTTCTGTCTCACCTGACTTGGAGCACTGATAGGAACGGTGCAATAGTTTGGATACCAGATTGGAAAGCAGTGATTGTTAGGATAGCTCTCAGGGTCACAAGTAGTCTACAGCCCAGGAGCAAGAGATTATGGGCAAAGGTATACAATAGAAACTCCAGGCTTCTGAGAAGGAGCACCGGCAAGACTCAGATAAGGTCATAATTACTAGGAACTGGAATAAACCACCTGCACAAGACACATTCCCTCAGAAGGTTTGAGAGCATCCAGATCCTCTGTGTTAGGCTGATTAGTGAAGGTTTTCCCCTGTCCAAAGCCAATTCACAAAGACTGGGAGAAGTGGCTGTTTTTTCAAACACCCTAAAAATCATAAAAAATCACAAGTGTAACATGGCTGACTCAAACGGGCAAAACAAATCTCCAAACCATTGCTAAAGAAATTCAAGCCTCCGAGATAGTGACAAAGAATTTTAAATGTCTCTCTTAAGGATGTTCAATAAACTAAAAGATAGACAATTAAACAAAACCAGGGAAACAATACATGAACAAAATGAGAATATTAACAGAGATATAAACTATTAAAAGGAACCAAACAGAAATCCTGGAGCTGGAAAATACAAAAATAAAGTAAATTGGAAAAATATACTAGAACAAGTTCAACAATAGACTTAATTAGACAGAATACAGTATCGTGAAGTTGAAAACAGGCCATTTCAAATTACCAAGCAAAAAGGAAAAAGAATTTTAGAAAATGTGAACAGAGCCTTCAGAACTTATGAAACAATAGCAAACACACAAATATATACATTCTGGAGGATTCAGAAAGAGGATATACAGAGAAAGGGGCACAGAGCTTTTCTGAAGATGTAACAGCTGGACACGGCCCAAACTTAAGGGGAAAACGATTGTGAAAATACAAGAAACTCAATAAACTCCAACTAGAAAAGCCTGAAGAGACCCACATAAAATATATTATAGTCAAACTGCTGAAAGTCAAAACGCAAAGAAGGAAACTTGAAAGTGACAAGAGAAAAGTGACTCATGACATATAAGGGAGTTTATATTAGAAAGCTATGGTTTTTCCACTGGTCATGAATGGATGTGAGAGTTGGACCATAAAGAAAGCTGAGCATCAAAGAATTGATGCTTTTGAACAGTGGTGTTGGACAAGACTCTTGAGAGTCCCTTGGACTGCAAGGAGATCCAACCAGTCTATCCTAAAGGAGATCAGTCCTGGGGGTTCATTGGAAGGACTGATGTTGAAGCTGAAACTCCAATACTTTGGCCACCTGATGTGAAGAGCTGGCTCATTGGAGAAGAGCCTGATGCTGGGAAAGATTGAAGGCAGGAGGAGAAGGGGACAACAGAGGATGAGATGGTTGGATGGCATCACCGACTCAATGAGCATGAGTTTGAGTAAACTCTGGGAGTTGGTGATGGACAGGGAGGCCTGGCGTGCTGCAGTCTATGGGGTCACAAAGAGTCGGACCCGACTGAGCAACTGAACTGAACTGAACTGATATTAGAATATCAGGGTATTTCTCAGCATACCTTACAAGCCAGAAAGCAAGCAGTGGTATAATATATTCAAAAGTGTTCAAAGGAAAAAAAATAAAAGCCAAGAATAATACATTAAGCAAAATTATCCTTCAAAAATGAAAGAGAAATAAAGACTCCCAGATAATGAAAAGCTGAGTTAATTCAATGTCGCTAGACTTACGTGTTGTGTTAGTTGCTCAGTCATGTCCGACTCTTTGCCACCCCATTGACTGTAGCCTGCAAGGCTCCTCAGTTCATGTATTCTTGCTTGGAGAATTCCATTCTCCAGGTGATTTTCCTGACCTAGGAATTGAACCCAGGAGCTGAACCCAGTCTCCCACATTTCAGGCAGATTCTCAACTATCTGAGCCCCAGAGAAGCCCACCACTAGACTTGCTCTACAATAAATGTTATAGAGAGTTCTTTGAGGTGAAAGAAAATGATGCTAGAAACGAACTTGAAGTTTTATGAGAGTATAAAGTTCTGTGATAAAGGTTAATAGATGGACAAGTATACAAACCTGTAAAAGACAAAATCATTAAATATCTATCTATGTTACTGAGTGTACAATGTACAAATATGTAATTGGATGTCGATAACAAAGTAAGGGGAATGAAGATATAACAGAGTAGATGTTTCTGCATGCAATCTCAATTAGTTTACTATCATTTTAAAATGGGTTGTTATGACTTCAAGATGTTTTATGTAATCCCCATGATAACCACAAGGAAAAAACTATATAATGCCCACAAAAAGAAATGAGAAAGGAATCAAAGCATGCTATTACAAAACATTTAAATACACAGCAGGGCAGCTAAGAGGGAATGAGAGAAGAAAAAGCTACAAAATATATGAAAAACAAAATAGCAATGGGTAAATCCCTCCCTAGCAGAAATTACTTTAAATACAAATGGAGTAAATTACTTCATTAGCTGAATGAATTTTTTTTTAAAAAGGAATCCAACTATATGCTGTCTACATGAGACTCAACTTTAGACCAAAGGAAACACAAAAATAGGTTGAAAATGAAAGGATGGGAAGAGATATTGCATGCAAATAAGAAGCAAAAGGCAGCAAGGATGGCTATGCCAACATCAGACACAATAGACTTTAAATAAAAAACTGGATCAGAAACAAAGAACATTCTCTTTGTGGTTGTTTTAAATATTTAGGAGCTCTGATATATTAGTGGATTGATCCTTATCATTATATAATCATTTATCATTACATATGATAAACATATATGATCATATGTAATGATAAATGATATATGATGTGATAAATGATATGATCATAATATATCATATATTTGATAAACACATGATTATATGTAATGGTAAATGGTAATATAATAATTATATACAATAATAAAAAGAATCAGTCTTTTCATTCTTTTTATATAAGAGCTCCTAAATATGTAAAACAAACACCACAAGTATTGAAGGGAAAAGTAGGCAAATCTAAAGTAATACTGGGAGACTTCAATACTCACTTTTAATAATGGATAAAGAAACTAACAGAAGAAAAGTAGGAAAATACAGGGCTAACACAATGCTATAGACTAACTGAACTTAACCCGTCACCCAGCTACAGCGTAACACACATTCTCCTCAAGTGTACATTCAACTGTCTCCAAAATAGGCTATGTTTAGGGTCACAATTCAATAAGATTGAAATAACGCAAAATGTCTTGTCCAGTCCCAGTGGAATGAAATTAGACTTCAGTGGAAGGAAAGCTAGAAAAATCACAAATATGTGGACATCAAACAACACACAACAAACAACCAGTGGGTCAAAGAAGAAATCACAAGAGATAATAGAGCATGTCTTGAGACAAATGAAAACAAAAACACAGAGTACCAAAACTTACAAGACGCAGCAAGGAACTGCAAAAGAGAGACATTTAAAGCTATAAACAGGGAATTCCCTGGTGGTCCAGTGGCTGAGACTCTGTGCTCCCGATACAGGGGGGCTGGGTTAGATCCCTGGTCAGGGGACTAGTTCCCACGCGCCACAACTAAGACTCTATGCAGCCAAATAAATAAAAATTAAAAAAAAATAAAGCTATAAACATATTAAATGAGAAAAAAGATTCCAAGTCTATGGCCTAACTTTACACCTTAAGAAACCAGAAAACGAGCACACTAAATAAAAAACTAGCAGATAGATTATACATAATAAACGTTACAACAGAAATAAATAAAATAGAGTATAGAAAAACAATAGAGAAAAATAAAAGAAATAAAAAATTCATTTTTTGAAGGGACAACAAAATTGACAAAACCTTGGCTAGACTGATCAAGATAAAGAGATGAGACTTGAGTAACTAAGGAAAGAAAGAGGTGACATTATAACAGATTTTACAGAAGTAAAAAGAATTAGAAAAAATATTATGAATAATTGTATGTCAACAAATTTGGCAACTCTGTGAAATGGATAAATTCCTAGAAACATACAAGCTACCAAGATTGAACCAAGAAAAATTCTGAACAGACCTATAATTGGACCACTCTCTAGGAGAATGGGTAATTAAAAATCTCCCAACAAAGAAAAGCCCAGGACCAGGTGCCTTCTCTAGCAAATTCTACCAAACATTTAAAGAATTAACAATCCTCCTCAAACTCTTCCAAATAATTGAAAGGGAGAAGGCACTTCCAAATTCATTCTAGGAGGTCAGCATTACTCTGATCCATAAGCTAGACAAAGACACTACAAGAAAAGAAAAGTACAGAGCAATATCACCTGATGAATCTGATGCAAAAATCAACAAATTACTAGCAAACAGAATTCAACAGCATATTCAAAGCACTGTACAGCACTACCAAGTGGGTTTTATTCATAGAATATAAGGATGGGTCAACATATAGGAATTGATCAGTGTATTAATAATACACATATGAGAATCAAGGAAAAAGGCACATGATCATTCCAGTTGATGAAGAAAAAGTTTTTGACACAACCCAATACTCTTTTATGATAAAAACATTTAACAAAGCAAGGATAGAAGGACATTTCTTTAACATAATAAAAGCTACATATGAATAACCTACAGCTAACATCATACTCGCACAGAGTCGAACATGACTGAAGCGACTTAGCAGCAGCAGCAGCAACATCATATTCGTGGCCTTCCCTGGTGGCTCAGAGGATAAAGTGTCTGCCTGCAATGCAGGAGACCTGGGTTCGATCCCTGGGCTGGGAAGAGCCCTTGGAGAAGGAAATGGCAATCCACTCCAGTATTCTTGCCTGGAGAATCCCATGGAGAGAGGAGCCTGGAGTCCATGGGGTCGCAGAGTCGGACACGACTGAGTGACCTCACACACACACACACACACACACACACACACACACACACACACACAACATCATACTCATCGGTGAAAGACTGAAAGCTTTTCCTCTAAGATTGGGGACAAGACAAGGAGGCCTACTTTTGCCACTACTCTTTAATGTAGTACTGGAAGTATTAACCAGATTAATTAGGCAAGAGAAATAAATTAAAAGCTTTCACATTGGAAAGGAAGGAATAAAATAATCTTATTTCATAGATAATATACTCTTACATGCAAAATACTCTAGCCCATACAATATCAATTGGAGCTAAAAATTCAGCAAACTTGCAGGATACAAAATTAACAGCCCCAAATTTGCTACATTTCTATACATTAGTAATCAACAATCCAAATAGAAAATTTAATAAATAATTTTACTTGCAATAACACCACAAACAATAAAATACTTAGGAGTAAACTTAGTCAATGAGGCAAAATATTTACACATTAAAAATTACAGAATCTTGTGGATGGAAATTAAAGAAGACACAAATAAGCAGAAAGACATTCTGTGATCACGGATTGAAAGGTAATGTCAATAAGATGTCAATACTATTCAAAGTAATCTACATTTTTAATACAATCCCAAAAGACCTCAATGGCATTTTTTGAGGAATTAGAGAAATCCACCTTAAAATTCATGCAGTATCAAGAGACTTAGGAAAGTTAAAAACAATCTTGAAAAAAAAGAATAAGTTGGAGATCTCTTATTTCCTAACTTCAAAACTTAATGCAAAGCTACAGTAATTGAGACAGTGTGGTACTGACGTTAAAAAAAAAAAAAGACATAGATACCCAATGGAATAGAATACAGAACCAAGAAAAGAATTTGTAGATGTGATCAAATGGTTTCTGACATTCAGTGGGTAAAAGACAGTCTCTTCAAAAACATGATGTTGGGAAAACATAGAGTGAAATTAGACCTTTGCTTAACACCATATACAAAAATTAACTCAAAATGGATCAAACACCTAAATCTAACACCTGAAACTATAGAACTTCTAGAAGAAACCATAGAAGGAAACTTTATAATATTGGATTTAGCAAGGGTTTCCTGGATAGGACACCAAAAACACAGGCAACTAAAGTAAAAATGAGACAAATTGGACTACATCAAAATTAAAAACATCTGTGCACCAAAGAATGCAATCAATACAGTGAAGTGACAAAGGACAAAATAGGAGTAAAAGCTCGAATGTCATAAAGCTGATAATAAGTTAACATCCAGAATGTATAAATAACTCCTATAGCTCACAAACAAACCAGTCAATCCTAAAGGAAATCAACCCTAAATATTCATTGGAAGGTCTGATGCTGAAGCTGAAACTCCAATACCGTGGCCACCTGACGTGAAGAACTGACTCATTAGAAAAGACCCTGATGCTGGGAAAGGTTGAGGGTAGGAGGAGAAGGGGATGACAGAGGATGAGATGGTCAGATGGCATCACGGACTCAATGGACATGAGTTTGAGCAAGCTCTGGGAGATGGTGAAGGACAGGGAAGTCTGGCATGCTGTAGCCCATGGGGTTGCAAAGAGTCGGACATGACTGAACAGCTGAACGACAACAATAAATAACTTGTACAGCTCACCAACAAAAATTTGATTCAAAATTTGATTCAAAAATTGTCAAAGAACTTAAACATTTCTCCAAAGATGATACACAAATGGCCAACATACATATGAAAAGATGCTCAATATTACTAATTAGGTAAATGCAAATCAAAGTCACAATAAGATTCCACCTCACACCCATTAGGATGGCTACTATAAAAAAAAAAAAAAAACAATGGAAAATAGCAAGTGTTGATGAGGATGTGAAGAAACTAGAATCCTTGTGCATTATTGGTAGGAATGAAAATGCAGATGCTATGGAAAATAGCATGCTGGTTTCTCAAAAAATTAAAAGTAAAATGACTATGTGAACCAGCAATTCCATTTATCAGTATAGACACAAAAGAACTGAAAAGTAGGATCTTAAAAGATACTTTCACATTTCTGTTCATAGTAGTACCATTCACAACAGCTGAGAAGTGGAAGCAAACCAGGTGTCCATTAATGAATGGATGAATAAATAAGGTGTAGTGTATACATACACGCTAGTAAAGTAATGCTCAAAATTCTCCAAGCCAGGCTTCAACAGCACATGAACCGTGAAATTCCAGATGTTCAAGCTGGATTTACAAAAGGCAGAGGAATCAGAGATCAAATTGACAACATCAGCTGGATCATCAAAAAAGCAAGACATCTATTTTTGCTTTATTAACTATGCCAAAGCCTTTGACTGTGTGGATCACAATAAACTGTGGAAAATTCTGAAAGAGTTGGGAATACCAGACCACCTGACCTGCCTCTTGAGAAATCTGTATGCAGGTCAGGAAGCAACAGTTAGAACTGGACATGGAACAACAGACTGGTTCCAAATAGGAAAAGGAGTTCGTCAAGGCTGTATATGGTCACCCTGCTTATTTAACTTATATGCAGAGTACATCATGAGAAATGCTGGGCTGGATGAAGCACAAGCTGAAATCAAGATTGCCGGGAGAAATACCGATAATCTCAGATATGCAGATGATACCACCCTTATGGCAGAAAGGAAAGAACTAAATACCCTCTTGATGAAAGTGAAAGAGGAGAGTGAAAAATTTGGCTTTAAGTTCAACATTCAGAAAACAAAGATCATGGCATCTGGTCCCATCATTTCATGGAAAATAGATGGGGAAACAGTGGAAAGAGTGGCAGACTTTATTTTCTTGGGCTCCAAAATCACTGCAGATGGTGACTGCAGCCATGAAATTAAAAGATGTTTGCTCCTTGGAAGAAAAGTTATGACCAACCTAGACAGCATATTAAAAAGGAGAGACATTACTTTACCAACAAAGATCTATCTAGTCAAGGCTATGATTTTTCCAGTAGTCATGTATGGATGTGAGAGTTGCACTATAAAGAAAGCTGAGCACCAAAGAATTGATGCTTTTGAACTGTGGTGTTAGGAGAAGACTCTTAAGAGTCCTTTGGATTGCAAGGAGATCCATCCAGTCCATCCTAAAGGGAATCAGTTCTGAATATTCATTGGAAGGACTGATGTTGAAGTTGAAACTCCAATATTTTGGCCTCCTGATGTGAAGAACTGTCTCATTGGAAAAGACTCTGATGCTGGGAGGGATTGGGGGCAGGAGGAGAAGGGGACGACAGAGGATGAGATGGTTGGATGGCATCACCAACTCAATGGACATGAGTTTGAGTAAACTCAGGGAGTTGGTGATGGACAGGGAGACCTGGCGTGCTGTGGTTCATAGGGTCGCAGAATCGAGCACAACTGAGTGACTAAACTGAACTAAACTGAGTGTATACATACAATGGAATATTATTCCATCTTAAGAAAGAAGACAACCCTGTTCATGCTACAACAAGGATTAAGCTTAAGGACATAATATTAAATGAAATAAGAAAGCCACAGAAAAACAAATATCATATGATTTCACTTTTATGAAGTATCTAAAGCAATCAAACTCAGAAACAAAAAGTAGAACACTGTTTATCCCAGGGCTGAGGGAGAGAAAAACAGGGAGCTATTGTTGAATGGGCACAGACCTTCAGTTTTGCAAGATGAAAAAGTTCTAGAGGTCTGTTGCACCACCATGTGAATATACTTAACAGTACTAAATCGTACACTTAGAAATGGCTAAGATGGTAAATTTTATGTGTTTGGGTGGCTTCTCTGGTGGTCCAGTGGTTAAGAATCCACCTTGCGATGCAAGGGACACCAGTTTGATCCCTAGTCTAGGAAGGTCCCAGCTGCCACGGAGCAACTCAGCGCAGGCCCGGCAACTGCTGAGCACACGCATTCGGGCCTGTGCTTCACAATAAGAGCCGCCCCTGCGGTGAGAAGCCCCACTCACTGCAGCTAGAGAAGGCCCATGTGCAGCAATGAAGACCCACCTCGGCAAAAAATAAATAAAGCTTTATTTAAAAAATTCATGTGTTTTTATCATAATAATTAAAAAAGACTAAAGAAGAAGCACTTCCTCTCAGCCACTGAGATAATGAATGGCAGAGACAAGGTTCAAATCCAGGTGTGGGATTCAGCTAAGGGGTTCCTTCTACTGTACAACACAGTTTTCGTTTTGCAAAAGAAAAAAGAAAAACATTAAGAGATTTGAAGTGGCTATTAATATCAGGCACAATAGATTTTAAGGCCAAATATTACTAGAGACAAATACTTCACAATGATAAAAGGATCTAGTCATCAGAAAGATATAACAATTATAAATAGATATGTATCAAAACAAAGACACAAAGTATGATGGAATTAAAAAGAGAAATAGATAATTGAATATTTTTACTTGGAAATTTCAAGCTTCTCTCTCAGTAACTGATAGAACAATGAGATAAAACTGACCTAATGACACAATTAGAACATTCCAACCAAAAACAAAATATAGTTCTTTCAGTTTCACAGGGAACATTCTTCTCCAGGATAGACTATACGCTGGGCCATAAAACAAACTTCAATAAAATTTAAAATTTGAAATCATATAAAGTATATTAAGTATACTTTCTGGCCATAATGAAATTAAACTAGAAATTAACAACAGGAAGAGCCTAGGGAATTCTGAAATATTTGCAAATTAAAGAACAAATTTTCAAATAACTCATGAGGCTAAGTTACAAAGAAAATAAATAAAAAAATAAAATATGACACAAAAATATGTAAGCTACAGTCACACAAATGATCAGAGGGAAATTTTTATCTTTAAATATATACAGAAAGATATCAAAAATCTAAAGTTCTACCTCAAGAACCTAGATGCTGCTGCTAAGTCACTTGAGTCGTGTCCGACTCTGTGTGACCCCATAGACGGCAGCCCACTAGGCTCCTCTGTCCCTGGGATTCTCCAGGCAAGAATACTGGAGTGGGTTGCCATTTCCTTCTCCAATGCATGAAAGTGAAAAGTGAAAATAAAGTCGCTCAGTCGTGCCTGACTCTTAGCCACCCCATGGACTGCAGCCCACCAGGCTCCTCTTCCATGGGATGTTCCAGGCAAGAGTACTGGAGTGGGGTTTCATTGCCTTCTCCACAAGAACCTAGATAAGGAGGAACAAATCAAAAATAGTATAAATAGAAAATCAATAGTAACTGTAACCGCATAAATCAATAAACTAGAAAAGCAGAAAAATAAAATGGAGGAAATCAATGAATTCAAACATGAGTTCTTTGCAAAAATCAACAAACTTGGTGTACCTTTGGCAAGAATAACATAGGAAAAAAAATTAAGAACACACAGTTACCAAAGTCAGCAATAAAGAGAACTCACTACAAACCTACAAAAAAAGAATGTTAACAGAACATAATAAAGAAATTTACGCTGACAAAAAAGACTTAGATGAAATAGTCAAATTCTTAGATACACACAAAAGTGACTCAAGAAGGAATAGAAAATCTGAATAAACATTTATAAAGTAAATAAATTAAATTAGTAATTTAAAATCTTCCCAGACAGAAAAGCCCAGCCCCTAATAGCTTCACTATTGAATTCTACCAAATATTTAAGGAAGAAAATACTACATAAACAGTTTCTAAAAATAGACAAGAAGGGAAAACTTCTCAATTCATTTAATTAGGTTGGTGCTACCTTGATACCACAAAAAGATCAAGACATCACAAGAAAGGAAAACTATAGATTAGTGTCTCCCATAAACACAGATACCAAAAAAAAAGTCTTTTCATAAAATATTGTCAAACTGAATCCAGCAATAAATGAAAAGATATGTTCTGCAGACTGTAGCTTCCTGTTACCTACAGACCTAACAAGACTCTCAGTTTTGACCACTTGAGACACCTTGTAGCAGATGTTGATATCCCGGATATTCCCCAGCTCTTTCCCCGTAAACACCATTGGACTTCTCCCCGTAAGGACCTACAATTGTAACGGCAACCTTCTTGTTCTACATGTAGGCTGCAGGATCATGGGAAATGGCACCCATGGGGACATCCCTCATGCATTCATGGGCAAGAACTCATGGTAGATACACCTGCTTTCTTTTCCTTTGATTAAGATACTGCGGGGCATAGCTTACAGTTCCCCAGGGCCACCTGTGGGTCAGTAACAGACATGGCAACCAGCTCATAAATGCACCCGGCATGAGCTTCTTTCCTTTCCCTGTCTCATTTCCCTACTTCCCCACTGAGGCTCCCTAGGGTCACCTCCCTAAACTACATATACTCAGACCCTTGTCTCTGGTTCTGCTTCCAAGACACACCTATTGGCCAACTCCTTTTCTTTCTGCTGTGGCAGAAGCTGAGAACAGTGCAGGTCTGTCTCCCCCAATTTTTAATGAAGTTGTTTGGATCGAAGCCAGAAAGACAGATGGCACCTCAGATTTTAACTGATTTTTTTCTAGGAACAGCTTGAAAAAAAATTAATTTGGGCAGAGAGGAAATTTCAGCAACAGAAGGAATTGGGTCGCCTTTGGCATTTGGGTTTTCATATCTCAGTAAGCAGAGTTGATGTGGTTATTGCAGAAATCCAATCCAATCATCATCTTCATTATAACGGTGCTGACTTCACATAGCAGGCACAGTGAGATCAGGAGACTTTCCCCCATTACCTTTGCGACATACCTGAGTGAGACAATGTTCACTTTGCAAGGCAATCTACATCTTATTCCCACCCCAAGGCCTGGCTGCCCAGTTATGTACCGGATCATTGTTTATGCAGAGAGAAACACAGGATGAGAATTAGGATCCAAGAATGTGAGTCCATTCTCTTATCTCTCTTTTACACAAACTTACATGTCCACGTGAATGAAAGCTGCAAAGGTATGAAAACAAAAGTTCTATCTGGGAGTTTCCTGGACCTCTTTCACTAGATCCACTTTTTCTCCTTCACCTATTCAACAAATATTTATTTTGCATCCTCTATGACCCATCGCTGTGACAGAGTGTGGTGGATACGTTCTGAGGTGACCTCTCCTACTGAGTCACACCCCTGTATAATCTCCTCCCCTCAAGTGCAGAAGAACCTTGACTTGCTTCTAACCAACAGAACACGGCAAATGTGACAGGGTGTCACTCTGTAACTGTGTACGACCTCAATTTAGCAAACTGGAGGGGAAGAAACTCCCCCTTAATGCCTTTGACTAAGTAGGCTACCGTGTTGTGAAATTGATTCACATGGGAGCAACCGACGTACAGCATCAAGGGACACGGTGGCCTCTAGAGGCTGAGAACACCCCTGGCCGATGAGAACAGGTACCTCAGTCCTTAGCCATAAGGACATTCATCTGCCACTTCTGAGTGAGTATGGAAGTGGATTTTTCCCCAGTTGAACCTCCAGCTAGGAATGCATACCAGCCAACTTCTTGATGACAGCCTTGTAAGATCCTGAGCTGAAGACCGAGCTAAGCCATACTTGGATTTCTGATTAATCTAGACTTTCACTAAATAATAAATGTGTGCTGTTCAAAGCTGCTAAGTTTGTGATAATATGTTATGCAACACATAAAATACTCAGAGCTCGGAATACTTCTTTGTTCTCTCACACCCTTTGGATTTAAATCTTATTTCCCCATATTTAACCTCCGTCATCTTCCCTGACATCTTGAATTGGATGTATCACTCAGGCTCCAGTTCTGGAGGATCAGAGTGTCTGATGGATGCCTGGCAAAGGGAGTACCACTCATGGCCTGAAATGACCAAATTGACTTGCAGCTGAACTGCGCTAAGGAAAGGCGAAGGGGCCAGTGCGCTTGCAGCTTCTTGGGGGTCAAGACTGCTAGTGCTCACCAGGGTCTGAATTCTCACCTTCTTCCTGAGCACAGTACTGCATTGCATTTCCAATTCCCTTGCAATTCATGGTTCTCACTAATGGAATATCAACTTCCCAAAGTTGCTACTGTCACTTCTAGGACAAGAGAGTTAAGAGTGAGGCTGTCTTCTCTGTACTTTCTCTCTCTTCTCTCAACCATTAACTGAAAAATTTATAGCAGGAAATGATATAGCAGGAAAATGATAGAAGACTTCTGGATCCTTGAAGGACTACATGGCATTAAGCCCCAGCCCCCTCCCTGACTTTTATTGGACAAAGTCTATCATCCAGGGCTCAACCAGAGAAAAAGAACTCCTTGTATCTGCAGACAATCCTATTGTCGGGCATGCTAAGTCACTTCAGTTGTGTCCAACTCTTTGTGACCCTATGAACTGTAGCCCTCGAGGCTCCTCTGTCCATGGGATCCTCCAGGTAAGAATACCGGAGTGGGTTGCCATGTCCTCCTCCAGGGCATCTTCCCGACCCAGGGACTGAACCCACATCTCTTACATCTCCTGCACTGGCAGGCAGGTTCTTTACCATTGGCACCACCTGAGGGACCAGCAGTTCCCGGGGATATCAGCAGAGTGGAGAAGGACACCTGAGGGGTCTCAATTTTATATATGCAGTTTGTGCTCATACTTATTTTGATTACTTTATGGATCATATGTGCTTTACCAAAAAATAGCTACTAACTAAATAATATGCAAAATGTCTCATTCTTGTTTAGTCTTCGGTATGTGAAATACAGTCTACTGAAAAATAAATCTGACATCAAATCAATTTTACCTGGTAGCTTTAATCTCAGTAAGAGACCCCTTAAGAGAATGGTAGATGTTGATTGCCTGTTGAAAACAGCAGGCAAGGAGATATATTTTAAGATGTTTATTGCAAAAAGTAGGCTCACATGACCGTGGGGCTTGGCTATACACGTCTAAAATCCCTAAAGGAGCAGGGCATCAGGAAAGGCAGGGTGGAACTTTCCAGTACAAACCGAAGCTTCAGTCCACAGGTGGAATTTCTTCTTCCACATGGAAGTCTTAGCTCAGCTCTTAAGGTTTTTTGACTGATCAAATCAGGGTCACTCAGAATGTCTAGGATAATCTCTCTTACCTAAAGTCAACTGATTTGGGATGTTATTTACATCTACAAAATACCTTCATAGCAATACCTGGATCAATGTTTGAATAACTGGACACTGTAAGCTAGTCTAACGTAGTCAAGCTGAACATAAAACTGACTTTCACAACAGTGACATTAGTGAATACAACTGTGATAACCCACTGATATGTGAGGCATTTCTGTTATAACAGAGTCTGCCTTGATTTTACTTATGAAGAATGGCGATAAGGATATCTAATTCCTGGGGGTGTCTATACCCCTAATTAATAGTGGGAGCCCTCAAGACCTCTGCTACTGCTCATTAGGACACAGGTAGGTGTTCCTCTACTCAGTCTTTGATTTCTTAACAAATTCCTCTGAATCTCAGCGTGTCAGCATGTCCATGGCAATGACCCTGCCCCAGATCAAGCCGCTTCATCCCTCAGTCATGACACCAGTCTTAAATGGCTCTCCACTTTCAGTTTATCATTTGTACTGTTACAGAATGAAATTTTTATGCCCAAATGTGGCCATGCCATATCTCATTAGTTATTTCCATCATTTTGTTTTGCTTGTACGTATAACTCAAAACCCTTATCTTAAAAGACACAAAACTTACAGCTTACATGCTTAGCTTCATACTCCCTTTTCCTGGTAACACTTTATTATATTTGTACCATCACTTCATGGGAAATAGATGGGGAAACAGTGGAAACAGTGTCAGACTATTTTTTTGGGCTTCAAAATCACTGCAGATGGTGACTTCAGCCACTAAATTAAAAGACACTTACTCCTTGGAAGAAAAGTTATGACCAACCTAGATAGCATATTGAAAAGCAGAGACATTACTTTGCCAACAAAGGTCCGTCTAGTCAAGGCTATGGTTTTTCCAGTGGTCATGTATGGATGTCAGAGTTGGACTGTGAAGAAGGCTGAGTGCCAAAGAATTGATGCTTTTGAACTGTGGTGTTGGAGAAGACTCTTGAGAGTCCCTTGGACTCCAAGGAGATCCAATCAGTCCATTCTGAAGGAGATCAGCCCTGGGATTTCTTTGGAAGGAATGATGCTAAAGCTGAAACTCCAGTACTTTGGCCACCTCATGCGAAGAGTTGACTCATTGGAAAAGACTCTGATGCTGGGAGGAATTGGGGACAGGAGGAGAAGGGGACGACAGAGGATGAGATGGCTGGATGGCATCACTGACTCGATGGACGTGAGTCTGAGTGAACTCCGGGAGTTGGTGATGGACAGGGAGGCCTGGCGTGCTGCGATTCATGGGGTTGCAAAGAGTAGGACATGACTGAGTGACTGAACTGAACTGATGCTTTTATTAAAAATGATTTTTGTCATTTATTTTGATGTTACTGATAACAAATAATATGCATTATTTCTTTCAATTTTCACAACACCACTTTGAGGTTGAAACACTATTACTGCTAGGTAGAAAGTATCAGATCTGGCATTCAAATGCAAACCAATCTACCTCCAAAGCCTAAATTCTTAACCACCATACTAAACTGCTCTCAAGCCTTCATACTTATTGTTCTCTGCTCGGAATTCCCAGTCTCACCTCCCTAGCTCTTACCTCTTCCATTTGGGAAACTCCTTCTCATCCTTTAAGGCTCAGTTCAAGCATCACAGTGTCAACGGAGCTTTTCCTGCTCACCACCAGGCTCTGTATCTCATGCTCCCACAATCAGCTGCATCTCCCACTCTAAGAGCACTCTAAGAGCACTAACATGGCTTCTCTTTTCCTGACTGGACCTGACTAATGCGCATCCCATCGTCATAACAAAGACAGCTAGAGCTCTGATATCTCTCTATGGGTCCATGGATGGTTGACAAACACACCCGCCAACTAGACTGCAGATGCTACATAAACCACCAAGATGTCTGATGTTTATCCCTCAGATTCTCCTTCTTATCCAAAACCAACAGGTCAAATGAATTTTAAAACTACATAAGTCCTACATGTAAACCAAAGAGAGACAAAGATAAATATTGAAAGGCAATAGGAGAGAAGATCATCGCTGACAGTGCCCTGTTACATGATCATAGAAGTTAAGGGGTTTAACAGTGCCCCAAATAGCTGAGAAATGCTAGTCAAATAGAAAATTCTATTATCTCCTTTAAGAAGGATCTCAGGCCTGCTTCCCAAATTCCAAAATTATATTTCTCAACAGAGACACTGGAGGGAGAGAGACCAAGTAGAAAGCTATAACTCCAGTCCTGAAGAGAGACAAATGTCTTTTCATAGAGTAATGAGAGTTTTGTATTACAGTTTGCCCAATATTCTTATTTCCCTCTCACCCATCAGGGGAATCACACCTCTCCATCCATACATATATCTGCATCCTGTTAAATAGAGGGATGTCCATTTCACTTGCTTTTGATAGTGAAATATGGGCAGAAGTGGTGTTTATCACTTCAAGCAAAAGTTTTAAGAACCTGGCATGATCACTCATGTCTCTTTTCCCCTCCGCCACAAAACTGCAATTGTCCCTTATAGAGGCTTCTCGTCACCTGGCTATCAGAATGAAGATGTGGCTAATCCAGGATAAACATGTTGCAAGAGCAAGTAATTAAACTTCCTCATGAAAAGTCACTGAGAATTTTAAGTCATCTGTTAGACTGCCAAATTCTCAGACTGTTCTGCTAATAAAGAGATTGGTTCCAAGACTGGGGTTTCTTCAATAAAAGTCTAAAATATACAGCTTTTGAAACTGGAAGGATGGCAGTCCATGTAATTTTTTGATGAAACACATGATAAAACCTTCACCTGCCATAATTTAGAAAACATGCAATTCCCTTATGAGCTTGTGCTTATAGTCTAAAATGGAATTTTAGCAGGGTGACTTGGTTTCTCTTTATAGCATGTGACAAAATAATACAAGAAAGACATCAGAAAGAATTGGCTTTTTTTTGTTTTGTCAAGACAAAAACCTGATAGGTAATCCAGAAATTCAAGACCTGGTATAATTTGGGCTTACGTCTTAAGCCCAAACAAGAAAAGATAAAACTGAGGTCTCTGACTGGCTAAAGTTGATTAAAACTTAGCCTCATAGGAAGGAGAAGCTCAAGAATGTAGCCTTCAGACATCACATTAAACCCTCTGAATTAACTTGGCATCTGTGTCTTTTTATTAAGCTGGTGTGTGTGCACACACGGGAACTCTCCTTGAGTGTGAGCAGAAACGGAATACGATGGGCTATCACTCGCGTCTATTTCTGCCAAAGCCTTTGCCTGTGTGGATCACAATAAACTGTGGAAAATTCTTCAAGAAATGGCAATACCAGACCACCCGACCTGCCTGTTGAGAAATCTGTATGCAGGTCAGGAAGCAACAGTTAGAACTGGACATGGAACAACAGAGTGGTTTCAAATAGGAAAAGGAGTACGTCAAGGCTGTATATTGTCACCCTGCTTATTTAACTTATATGCAGGATACATCATGAGACACGCTGGGCTGGAAGAAGCACAAGCTGGAATCAAGATTGCTGGGAGAAATATCAATAACTTCAGATATGCAGATGACACCACCCTTATGGCAGAAAGCAAAGAACTAAAGAATCTCTTGATGAAAGTGAAAGAGGAGAGTGAAGACCTTGGCTTAAAGCTCAACATTCAGAAAATGAAGATGGCATCCGGTTCCATCACTTCATGGCAAATAAATGGGGAAATAGTGGAAACTGTGACAGACTGTATTTTTGGGGGCTCCAAAATCACTGCAGATGGTGATTGCAGCCATGGAATTAAAAGACACTTACTCCTTGGAAGGAAAGTTATGACTAACCTAGACAGCATATTAAAAAGCAGAGACATGACTTCACCAACAAAGGTCCATCTAGTCAAGGTTATGGTTTTTCCAGTAGTCATGTAAGGATGTGGGAGTTGGACTTATAAAGAAAGCTGAATGCTGAAGAAGTTATGCTTTTGAACTGTGGTGTTGGAGAAGACTCTTGAGAGTCCCTTGGACTGCAAGGAGATCCAACCAGTGCATCCTAAAGGAGATTAGTCGTGGGTGTTCATTGGAAGGGCTGATGTTGAAGCTGAAGCTCCAATACTTCGGCTACCTGATGTGAAGAACTGACTCATCTGAAAAGACCCTGATGCTGGGAAAGATTTGAGGGTGGGAGGAGAAGGGAATGACAGAGGATGAGATGGTTGGATAGCATTACCAACTCAATGGACATCAGTTTGAGTAAACTCTGGGAGTTGGTGATGGACAGGGAGGCCTGGCATGCTATGGTTCATGGGGTCGCAAAGAGTTGGACATGACTGAGCGACTGAACTGATCACTGTCATGATTTTCACAAACCATATGGCAAAAGAGATTTTACTAGTGTAATTAAGGTTCCCAATCAGAAGACTTTGAGTTCATCAAAAATATTTTCCTCAGTGAGCTTGATAATCAAGTGAGCCCTTACAACAGGTTTGAGAGCTTTGAAGAAAGAGAAATTCTGTTTTTGGCTTTGAAGAAGTAAGTTTCCATGTAAGGATTTGAGGACAGACTGTAGGAATTGAAAATAACCCCTGGACAACAGCCAGCAAGGAAATGAGGAGCTCACCCCTACAACCACAGAAACTAGATTCTTCCAGAAGCTACACGACATTGGAAGAGGACCCACAGGCTCCAGAAAGGTACACAGCCCTGCTGAAACCTTGATTTCAGCCTTGTGACTCTAGGCAGAGAACCCAGCCACACCACGCCCAGACTTCTGACCTATAGAATAAGGAGATAATTATGTGTGTTACCAGCCAATAATATTCTGGTAATTTGTTAGGCAGCAATAGAAAACTAACACAGCATCTAAATCTCGACCAAATAGCTCAGGGGAATGATCCTAAGGGTGTGGCAGAAAACTACCTATGTTCATGGAATTCTCCAGGCAAGAATACTGGAGTGGGAAGCCATTCCCTTCTGCAAGAGCTCTTCCCGACCAAATGCAAGTCTCTTGCATTGCAGGCAGGTTTTTTTACCATCTGAGCCACCAGGGAAGCCCCAATAAACTCAAGACACACACAATTAAATATTAAGAGAAAGTCACATCTCAAAAAGAATTGTAGCAGCTACTGGCATCTGTTGACTAAAAGATACCAGCTAAGTTTTTGAAAGAGTTTTAAGTGAAAAGAACCATAATTATCAGCAGGAAAAGATTGGACAGTGCAAGACTTAAAATGACCTGTAGAAGGAAGCAGGTGAGAAAGCTACTCAGCATCTGATTAGAATATATTCTTCAAAATCCTCTTAGTTGCATCTAAAAACAGATAATGTAAAAGGAAGGACATCTCAGAGAGTGAAGGAGCATGACGGACAAAGGCTGTCTTATCCCCAACTAGAACCTTCGTGCTTGTCATACAGAATTACAGAATTGCTATGCACAAGCATAGCAGTGTGCCTCCCAATCCTTCCCTTTCCAAATAAGCGTATTTGTTAAGATTATCCTATCCCTGTTCCACCACTGAATTTGTGGGTAGGAATAACAAATGACATGTATTTTTGGTTCATTGATGTGTGATGCTGCTGGCATTTCGTCCCTCACCCTTAACTCTTTAGTTCACACCTACCAAATTTGAACTATAGTCTGAAAATTTTGCCTTAGGACTTTCTCTGCCCAAGTGTCAATCCAGAAGTTCTGAGGAATCAACCCCCACCCTGGGAGCAGTCCTCAAACAGTACCTAATGAGAGTCTATATGTAAGTACCCAAGGTTCCTTGGCCCTCAGGTGGGATAATCCTGAGATATGTGACTTCTCTGGCTCCCCATAATTTCTCCAATGGGATATATCTTTAGCCGTCCGTGCCTTTTACAGGCTACCTTCTGTTCTTAATCTCATTTCCCCAATCTTCTATTACCTTCTCCTTCACTTCCTGGAAAAATCATTTGTGATTGTATCCCTAACCCAGGGTCCCATTCTAAGGAAACCCAACTGTAACAATTACTCTCTGGATCCAGGAGTCACATATCTGGTAGAGACCATGCAGAAATTACCACACATCCTGCAGAGATCCTGAACTTTGAGTCTGAAGCAGTGACGGGGTCAGGGGTGGGAGCACTCTTGAAATGTGTCCCTTAGGAAAGAGTGGAGTGTTTCTGTTTGAGGCACAGTAAAGGAGCTGAATACCAGTGACTTCTGTGAACGTTCTCACTCTGCGCTTCCCTTTCCTGTACATCTCACTCTGTTGAACTTAGAAGTAAATCGTGTGATGTTTTTGGCCCACAAAGTAGAAAGAAAGTAATGAGTCATTTCCTGGGGAAAGTTTTTAGAGTCAGCACATTATTTGCTACATCTCTTTTCTTTCTGCTGTATAACTGGGAATGTTTCAGACAGAGGTTTTTCTGTCAGCTGGATCTCAGAGTAAAAACTTTGTAGAGCCTGGCTGACTCAGGATAGATAGTAATAAACCATTCTTCTTCTAAGACACTGAGATTTCAGGATGACTTCTTACCATGATACAATCTAGTCTGTCTTGGCTGACACAGTGTTCCCAAACAAGGATTTGGGAAAAATGAAGAAGACACAAATACCTATGCAAACCTTCACATCCTCTGAAAATGAGGAGATTTCGAAGAAGAAACTTCAGCTCTTGTGATTTGGAAAGAAAGACAATCTAGTATTCCATGGCTATTTAGAGGAGCAGCAATCATAGGAATAAGGGGGCAAAGCAAAATTATGCAAAGGCCATCACTCAAGGAATACAGGAGGATTTTTTTCTCCCCACAGATGGAGTTGTAAATAGCCAGAATATATTATCACGGGCAATCAGAAAACTGTTGTCAGTAATGTTAAATGGAACTTGGGTGAGTGAAGTGTTGAAAGAAGAAAAATCATTATGAAAAGCTCCCAGCTATCTCTTGTATGTTTTCTGGGAGCCCAGGATCAGGAACCTGTATAAGATACTGGCTCCAATTTCAGCACACACACACACACAAAGATTTGTTGTAAGGGGATTGAATCAGCCATCTTGCTTCCCAAAGATGGCTGGAGAACTGGATATAGTTGCTATATAGACAAGGACAATTTCTCCAAGTCACTGTACACTGTTGACCCAGTACATATGTCAATTCTTAGCAGCCCCACTACTAAGAACAGACTACAGCTCACACTGGCGATATTCTGGGCCATGATATTAGAACTGGGACTGGGACGAAGCTACCATCACTACAACCCATCACCACCAATGATTTGGCATGCTCCTGCCTGTTTTATTTTTTTTTTTTCCTCTAGCTTATAATTCAAAGTCTAGGGTGTGGTCCACTTGAAGGACAAATTCAGTACCATGGAGAGCCTAGAAAAGGATCTGGCACTTTCATTTCTTTGTAGTGAAAGGTGTATTCTGCCCCAAAATGAGAGTCTTCAGACAGAGGGAGGGGTTTAGATGTTAGGTGGAAAAGAATAGCAAACATCTACTGCATGACAACAACCTTTAGCATGGAGACGCACTGAGGTGAAAGTGTGTGAAAAGGACACGTACTTGGAGTAAGTCCCTATATGAACATTCTCTTCTCTGGGCCTCAATGTTTCATCCATAAAACGGGTGATCACTATCTGTATGATTCCTATTCCTATCTATCTATCTATCTTTAACATATGCAGGCATTACTTGATCGTATCTTCAAAAGTCACAAAAAGTTACCATAGGCAGGTGGTAAGCCACAAACATGTTCTAATTGAACCATCATGCTTCTTAAATGTTTGAATTGGTTATCAACACTTAAAATATTAAGAAAGACTTGGATTTATTTTCTATAAGTTGAAATCAGATATTCTGATTTTTTTTCATATATATATATAAAAAGTGTATCCACTTTCACCATACACTCCACATCCAGCTTCCCTGAAAACAATTCCCTGCCTTTCCTATCTGCCAATGTAACTTTCAAATCTATGACACAAAAGGAAGCTTCAAGGGGGGCTCGAGCTTGATTCCTGCGTCTGTCACTTTCCAGCTGGGTGAACTGGGACCGTAACTTTTTTGAGTTTCAATCTCCCCATCTTTCAGAATGACCATGACTACCCTTTGTAGCTGAGCACAATGCCAAGGAAAGGACACCACAAACCCTTTGTTATCAAGCCCTCAGTTGTCGCCATAAGCCTTGCCTCCTGCCACTACATCCCTTTTTATGATTTAAGTTTTAGCAGCACAAAATGAGGCTCTCTCTTACATGGCCATATCTTTGCATATGCTGTTCCTGCCTTCTAGGTTATCTTGTCCCTTCTTTCCTCAACCTGTTTCAAGTGGCGCCTCCTCCATGAAGTCCTCCATGAAGTCCTCCATGATCTCCCTAAGCTAGGTGGGTTGCTTTGAATATCATCAAGGCTCTAATTCCTTATGCCTTACTACCATTTATCTTATATTTCTGTAAGTTATCTTCTAATGTCCTCACTAGACTGAGAACTTCTGAAGGTGAAGTCTTGTGGCAAGGTCATGGGGAAAACAGATGAACTTATTCTCATTTATAAATGAACCACTTGAAAGAATCTCAAAATCATATTAGTGAAAAGATGCCACAAAAGAATACATACAGAACAAATAACAGCAACATTAAAATTTTTAAGCATGCACATATTTCTAAAATATATATTCAGGAAATATATGCACATGTGGTAGGAGTAAAAGATATGCATGAGAAAAATAAACGAAAGAAATATGTAATAAATGTTTCCTGAAGAAGGTAAATAGGACTTGCAATGGAGGGGGCTGTGTCTTATCTATCCGAAAGGCTACATCTTTATTGTAATATTTTGTTTCTTAAAGTTGGATGGTATATTATTATTTATACCTCTGTTTTCGTGTTAAATATCTTTAAACAAATCCTAAAGCAAAAATAAAGAGCATGGCATTTGGAGTTGGAAAGCTCCTATCTCTGCTACTGTCTGGGAGATTCTAGACATGTTATTTTTTAAGCCTCAAATTCTGTATGCACAAAAGGAGAATAAAGAATTGTTTCAAGCATTTTGTAAAACTTACAAGAGATTATATCTATGAGTATACAGCACAGAGTCTGGCATAGGAACTGTGTGTCAAATAAATGAACAAATATTAAGAACCACATAAGATATTTTAAATGCTTCCAGGGGAGCTTCCTTACTTAGCCCCTTGACATCTTTAAAGTAAAACATCCTATCCTCCTCATTTGTCAATACCTCAGTGTGGAGTGTGGAACAAATGTCAAGACCCTGAAATGTTTTCTTTCTCTTCAGAGATCATCTTGAATGTTTAAATATCCAACATGAAGATAAAACATGAGCTTTTCAGCAGAAGGATCACAGTGTAAGGAAGAGGAATTTCAAGCAGAAGGTACTGCCTCCCTGGAGCCCCCTCATGCTGCCAATCACTTTCCTCTGCCCTTGATCCAAACTTTCAAAACTCTCAGAGCTTCAGGCAGTCAGCATTCACCTTTTTTACATACAGTCCCCACTGCTGCATCTTCCATCCTCCCTAACCTGTCAGATCTCAGCACCAAGGACAGCTCCCTGGGACTCCAACTCTGTGTTACCAAAACTGACTTTTAAGAGCTCCCAAGGCTCTTGAAGAAATGTTTGGTCATGAAAGCAAGTTGAGGCAGCCAGAAGTAACCTCTGCAGTTCTCTGCTCATGTTGGTAACAGGGTCTTTTTAGTGAAACTGAGAGAAACTGGAAGTCATTTCTTTACAGTTCTTGGGAAAATCATGGAAACTTGAATTTCAATCATATCCAACAGTTAATTTAAAATAGTTTTCAACCAGATTGTGTCCTAGGCAATGTTCTACTGAGAAAGAAAGATTTTCAAAGTAAACATCTAAGTGTATAAATACATATTTTTCAAGAGAAATCAAGGAAACAATAGATAGAGGGGGACAGGGGAGAAATTTAAGATTGGCTGATCAATGAAAGGCAATCTGAGAAGCTAATATTGAATCTGGACTAAAAGGAACTATAAATAGTAGCCATATAAATAGTAGAGGGCCACACCCACTGAAGATAAACAGTGTGTGCCAAACCTGGGGAATGGAAAATTCTGGTCTCTGGGGGCAAAATATTTCCATAAGATGTAACAGAAAGGGCAACAGTTCTGAAGACAGAATGAGGCTGCTAAGTTTGTGGAATAGAAAGAAAGCAATGCGTGTGGCCTCAGGGCTTTCAACAAGATGAAGATGTGATACAATGAAGTTAACAAAGGTGGCCAGGACCACAACAACCAAGGCTACTAAGGCCATGGTTAAGAGTTCGGGTTTTATTCTACATGTGATGATAAGTGGTTGGAATGACTTAGGCAGGGAAGTGATTTGCTCAGATTTAGGCTTTACAAGAATATTGTTTGGAGAATGAAATGAAATGAGGCAAGTAGTAGGAACAAAGACATGTGTGAGCTGTCCAAGTAAGAGATGAGGCCAGACTAGATGATGGAAGTGGTTGAGTTGGAGCAAAGTGTATGGGTTCAGGAAATATTTTGGAGGTTTAATTAGTTCAGTTCAGTCTCTTAGTCGTGTCCAACTCTTTGCAACCCCATGAATTGCAGCACGCCAGGCATCCCTGTCCATCACCAACTCCCGGAGTTCACTCAGACTCACATCCATTGAGTTGGTGATGCCATCCAGCCATCTCTTCCTCTGTTGTCCCCTTTTCCTCCTGCCCCTAATCCCTCCCAGCATCAGAGTCTTTTCCAATGAGTCAACTCTTCGCATGAGGTGGCCAAAGTACTGGAGTTTCAGCTTGAGCATCATTCCTTCCAAAGAACACCCAGGGCTGATCTCCTTCAGAATGGACTGGTTGGATCTCCTTGCAGTCCAAGGGACTCTCAAGAGTCTTCTCCAACACCACAGTTCAAAAGCATAATTTCTTCGGCACTCAGCTTTCTTCACAGTCCAACTCTCACATCCATACATGACCACTGGAAAAACCATAGCCTTGACTAGACGGACCTTTGTTGGCAAAGTAATATCTCTGCTTTTGAATATGCTATCTAGGTTGGTCATAACTTTCCTTCCAAGGAGTAAGCCTCTTTTAATTTCATGGCTGCAATCACCATCTGCAGTGATTTTGGAGCCCCAAAAAATAAAGTCTGACACTGCTTCCACTCTTTCCCAATCTATTTCCCATGAAGTGGAGGTTGAATAGATTTTGTTAATACATTGGATGTGAAAAAAAGAAAGATTATGTTTGAAGCTTTTCATATGAGCAATTGAGTGAATGAAGTTGACTTTAACTGACTTGGGCAAAATTGATGTGAGGAGGACAGACCAATGAAGCACCAGGAGTTTCATTCTGAGCATGCTAAGCTTGAGAGCTGAGAAGCATCCTAGTGAAGGTATTAGGCAATTAGCTGGTTACATAAACATGGAACTCAGTCTGAGTTGCATTCATTCAGCATCTTTCATATACAGATTATGCTTAGAGCAGGAGTTCTTATGAGGGCACTGAGATTTTGTCACCAGATGACCTTTGCCCTTTCTGGAGACATTTTTGTCTGTCACACCTGGGGGAGGAGAAAGGTTACTAGCATCTATTGGGTAGACATGAGGGATGCTGCTAAGCACTCTGCAAAGCACAGGATAGACCCCACAACAGAGAATTATCCCACCCACAATGACAATCGTGCCAAGGTTGGGAAACTCTGGCTTAGAGTTTGGAGAGAGACTGTACCATCTAAGGAAGGGGTATTAATAGACAGGAGACGACAGCTCAGGGCTACTCAAGACTCCTCTATATGCTATCTGTGTGCTTTCCCTCCTACTGTAACGTATGCCTCCGAAAACAATAACAGCCACGATCCCTGGGCTTGTGAAAAAGGGAAATGAGATGATGTTTATCAGAAGTCAGCACATTACCTAGAACCAGGAGGTGCTGAGTAGATGACTATTACTCCTGTATGTGGCCTAACTTTATTTCTGCGTTTTTACGAGGCCTCTGTGCTCCTCCCATTTAAAACAACAACAACGATGATGATGACAACATTCTCTTAGCCCAGACATCCATCTGTGAGCACCCCCTACCACCTTTCTATGGCACATTTTACATCAAAAGCCTCCTACTCTTTATGAGCCTATCCACCCCTGCTAAGTAGGAAGCAGGAAGCAGATTTTACTCATGTTTCTTGAGCCCCTTAAAATTTACCCAGACTCCAAGTTAGACACAAATAGGCCCCTTTACCCCTCACAGCAGCCCCAGGAAAGCACAGACTAGTATTTCCAGGTTACCATGGCTGTCAGCAGGGCTCAATTTAGGTATTACACAAATAAACTTCAAACATTTTGCTTCACCACCAAGCCAAATCAGGGTGCAATATCTGCTTATATCAGTTCAGTTTGGTTCAGTTCAGTAGCTCAGTCATGTCCAACTCTTTGTGACCCCATGGACTGCAGCACGCCAGGCCTCCCTGTCCATCACCAACTCCTGGAGTTTATTCAAACTCATGTCCATTGAGTCGGTGATGCCATCTAACCATCTCATCCTCTGTTGTCCCCTTCTGCTCCTGCCTTCAATATTTCCCAGCATCAGGGTCTTTTCAAATGAATCAGGTCTTCTCATCAGGTGGCCAAAGTATTGGAGTTTCAGCTTCAGCATCACTCCTTCCAATGAACATACAGGACTGATTTCCTTTAGGATGGACTGGATGGATCTCCTTGCAGTCCAAGGGACTCTCAAGAGTCTTCTCCTAACACCACAGTTCAAAAGCATCAATTCTTCAGTGTTCGGCTTTCTTTATAGTCCAACTCTTACATCCATACATGACTATTGGAAAAACCATAGCCTTGACTAGACAGACCTTTGTTGGTAAAGTGATGTCTCTGCTTTTGCATATGCTGTCTAGGTTGGTCATAACTTTTTTTCCAAGGAGCAAGTGTCTTTTAATTTCATGGCTGCAATCACCATCTTCAGTGATTTTGGAGACCCCCAAAATAAAGTCTGTCACTGTTTCCACTGTTTCTTCATCTAATTGTCATGAAGTGATGGGACCAGATGCCATGATCTTTGTTTTCTGTATGTTGAGCTTTAAGCCAACTTTTTCACTTTCCTCTTTCACTTTCCTCAAGAGGCTCTTTAGTTCTTCTTCAATTTCTGCCATAAGGGTGGTGTCATCTGCATATCTGAGGCTATTGATATTTCTCCCGGCAATCTTTATTCCAGCTTGTGCTTCTTCCAGCCCAGCATTTCTCATGACGTACTCTGCATATAAGTTCAATAAGCAGGGTGACAATGTACAGCCTTGACGTACTCCTTTTCCTATTTGAAACCAGTCTGTTGTTCCATGTCCAATTCTGACTGTTGCTTCCTGACCTGCATACAGATTTCTCAAGAGGCAGGACAGGTGATCTGGTATTCCCATCTCTTTAAGAATTTTCCACAGTTTATTGTGATCCACACAGTCAAAGGCTTTGGCATAGTTAATAAAGCAGAAATAGATGTTTTTTAGGAACTCTCTTGCTTTTTCAATGATCCAATGGATGCTGAAATTTGATCTCTTGTTCCTCTGTCTTTTGTAAATCCAGCTTGAACATCTGGAAGTTCACAGTTCATATACTGTTGAAGCCTGGCTTGGAGAATTTTGAGCATTACTTTGCTAGTATGTGAGATGAGTGCAATTGTTTGGTAGTTTGAGCATTCTTTGGCATTGCCTTTCTTAGGGATTGGAATGAAAACTGACTTTTTCCAGTCCTGTGGCCAGTGCTGAGTTTTCCAAATTTGCTGACATATTGAATGCAGTACTTTCACACTTGAAATAGCTCAATTGGAAATCCACCACCTCCACTAGCTTTGTTCATTGTGATGCTTCCTAAGGCCTACTTGGCTTCACATTCCATGATGTCTGGCTCTAGGTGAGTGATCACACCATCGTGATTATCTGGGTCATGAAGATCTTTTTTGTACAATTGTGTGTATTCTTGCCACCTCTTCTTAATATCTTCTGCTTCTGTTAGGTCCATACAATTTCTGTCCTTTATTGTGCCCATCTTTGCATGAAATGTTACCTTGGTATCTCTAATTTTCTTGAAGAGATCTCTAGTCTTTCCCATTCTGTTGTTTTACTCTATTTCTTTGGACTGATCACTGAGGAAGGCTTTCTTATCTCTCCTTGCTATTCTTTGGAACTCTGCATTCAAATGGGTATATCTTTCCTTTTCTCCTTTGGTTTTGGCTTGTCTTCTTCACAGCTATTTGTAAGGCCTCCTTAGACAACCATTTTGCCTTTTTGCATTTCTTTGTCTTGGGGATGGTCTTGATCCCTGTCTCCTGTATAATGTCACGAACCTCTGTCCATAGTTCATCAGGCACTCTATCTATCAGATCTAGGCCCTTAAATCTATTTCTCACTTCCACTGTATAATCGTTAGAGATTTGACTTAGGTCATTACTGAATGGTCTAGTGCTTTTCCCCACTTGCTTCAACTTGAGTCTGAATTTGGCAGTAAGGATTTCATGATCTGAACCACAGTCAGCTCCTGGTCTTATTTTTGCTGACTGTGTAGAGCTTCTCCATCTTTGGCTGCAAAGAATATAATCAATCTGATTTTGGTGCGTGACCATCTGGTGATGTCCATGTGTAGAGTCTTCTCGTGTGTTGTTGGAAGAGGGTGTTTCCTATGACCAGTGCGTTCTCTTGGCAAAACTCTATTAGCCTTTGCCCTGCTTCATTCTGTACTCCAAGACCAAATTTTCCTGTTACTCCAGGTGTTTCTTGACTTCCTACTTTTGCTTTCCAGTCCCCTATAATGAAAAGGACATTTTTGGGGGGTGTTAATATTAGAAGATCTTGTAGGTCTTCATAGAACCATTCAACTTCAGCTTCTTCAGCATTACTGGTTGGGGCATAGACTTGGATTCCCATGATATTAAATGGTTTGCCTTGGAAATGAGGCAAATGGTTTGCCTTTAAAAATATTTTTGACACCAATTGGAACCCAGACAAAGATGCCAACTCCCATGCCCATCTGACCTTTCTTTCCACATCTAGAGCTTCATGGGACTAGGACAGTTCACTCAGCCCTCCCACCTGCCCAGCCTCAGGCATCCTCCTTGGAAATTCAGCCTCCAGACCCCAGGCCGTTTATGCCTCAGCTTCTTCCTCCGAGATGGTTTCAACCAAGCCACAGCCTCTGAGCCCTGCAGAGCTTAGCTATTTTGCTCCTAACTGAGCACAGAGTGGCTGAGCCCCTGATCATGTAAGAACCTCTTCCCCAGGTCCTGAGGGACTGAGGGAGCTTTTCAATACACTGGTTGTCTAGCAAGAGAGAGGGCCCAAGTTTATTGGTTGGACCTCTGATGAAACACTTAGAAGGAACCATTGAAGGATGCCCAATTTGGAAAAGATCTGGTGGCAGCTTTGGGGAGAGGTAACACATGGCCTTAATTCTCTAGCTTTTGCAACTCAGTTTCCTCCTTAAAAGCATGGAAATAATAGTCACTTTCTTGTAGGACAGCTGTAGGATTTTCAACAGCTACCGTATATGTACATAGATGAATTACCAAAGTTCTTCCATATATATAGATTCTATGATCTTGTTTCATATTGCACCATACATAAACACATTGTATAAACAAATGGCTTTTTACATTCATATTATTAATATCATCATGGTTTCATTAAAGGCCTATTAATCTCATAAATCTGTCATTAGTCTTTGAAGAAAAAAATATGTAAATATATTTATAACACAAGAATTTCTCTCTACAGCAAGACAATATCTTTTGGAAAAGTTTGACAAAGTATATCATATGAATTCAGATTTACTTCAATGCCAAGAATAAAGTTTAGATAGGAAAAAAGAAACCTGTTTTGATCTCAGGTAGAAAATAGTTAGATTGCTTTAAACTGTTTTAAAACTAGAACTTTTCTGTTTAACTAAAAATGATTTGGGGCTTCCCTGATGGCTCAGATGATAAAGGATCTGCCTGCAATGCAGGAGACCCAGACTCGATCCCTGGGTCAGGAAGATCCCCTGGAGAAGGGCTACAGTCCATAGAGTCACAAAGAATAAGACACAACTGAAGCGACTTAGCATACAGAAATGATTTGGGAAATTATGACTTTGCTTTACTTGTTGATAATTGCACTATCCTTCTCCTAGCTTTGTATTCTACTTTCAGAATCCCATTTAATTAGATCCTGAATGCTGTTGGGAAGCTGGTTGGTATTTGTCACCTTTATTTAAAAACTAGCCTCTGCACAGTTCAGTTCAGTTCATTTCAGTCGCTCAGTCATGTCTGACTCTTTGTGACCCCATGAATTGCAGCACGCCAGGCCTCCCTGTCCGTCACCAACTCCTGGAGTTCACTCAGACTCATGTCCATCAAGTCGGTGATGCCATCCAGCCATCTCATCCTCTGTCATCGCCTTCTCCTCCTGCCTCCAATCCCTCCCGGCATCAGTCTTTTCCAATGAGTCAACTCTTCACATGAGGTGGCCAAAGTACTGGAGTTTCAGCTTGAGCATCATTTCTTCCAAAGAACACCCAGGACTGATCTCCTTTAGAATGGACTGGTTGGATCTCCTTGCAGCCCAAGGGACTCTCAAGAGTCTTCTCCAACACCACAGTTCAAAAGCATCAATGCTTCAGTGCTCAGCTTTCTTCACAGTCCAACTCTCACATCCATACACACTTCAAAGCTACTAACATGGATTGGTTTGACCAATAACCTCTGATTGATCTTTACAATTAAATTTTGTAACTAAAGGAAAAAGAGCTAACATACAGAAAAATCATGCTGTATTATGGCCAGCACATGTGCGCATACACACACACACACACACAGCTTGACAAAGAGGGCCCATTATAGTATATTCTATTTTATTTTATTAAGCAATGTGTTCAGTGAAGAAAAATTAGGTAGTGCTGAGAAATACAAAAAGGAAAACACCAACCACAGCCTGCCATCCTAAGATAATCACCAAGAAGCTTTTTAAGAGGACCTTTAAAACTACTTTTGATGCATGCACCTGTGTGTGCATCTATACTCACAAAAGACCAGGTCATTAGCAGAAGCTGTTACCATAAAAGCAGAAATGTCACATTTCCCAGAGGATCCCTAGCATCCATGCACATGTGTGTGAGCTTCTCTTTGCCTTGTACCCTTGTGTGAGTTGATTCGACAAAACAGGTAAGTATCCTCCAAAGATGGAATTCCCTGCAGATGAAGCTACCTAAACACCAAGGTTCACGCCACGTGAGCTGCAGTTAGAATGACTACTAATACAATTATGTAAAGTTTAAAAATAAAATAAAATTAAATTAAAAAAAAAAAAAGAATGACTCTTGTAGGTTTGCTTGGACTGGGTTCCTTTGGAAAGTAGGAAATCTTGAAATGCAGTTTCTCACGTGAGCTTGGGAAATTTGGAGGAGCTTTGGTCTTCCCTGAGAGTGAAATGTGGGCATTAGAAATCACTCATAGTCCAAGAGATTAACATTTATGAACACTTACTATGGGGGAGACACTTGCTTTCCTGCTTTATGTAGCATTTGCTCATTTAATCCTTGCAATTTTAGGAGGTTTACAGATGGGAAAACTGAAGCATGAACATAAAGGAACCCTAAGCCTGACTTTCTCTGTGAATTCCCCATGGGACCTCTGACAACTCATTTAACTTCTCTGAGCCTCTGTTTGCTCGGCATGGAAAAGAAAGGTGATAATTCAACCTAAAAGTACAACCTGTGGCTGTTGTTCAGTTGCTCAGTCGTGTTCAACTCTTTGAGACCCGTGGACTGCAGCACGCCAGGCCTCCCTGTCCACCTAGGAAGACACAATGTACGTGCCGTTCTCAGCACAGAAAGAGAATTCAAAACATGCTGGTGCATTTTCCTTTTCTCTTTCAAAAAGCCCTTGGCAAAATTGTAACTCCACTTCCCACCCTAGCCTCCCAGACTAGAAATGTAATTTAATCAATTTAATCAACCAGTCGTTACCTCTCATCCTGACCACACATGTGTTTCTGTCTCTTGCAGCCTCATTAGCAGACCCATGGTGACTGGGCTGGGACCATGCCAAGAGCTGTCAAGTGTAACAGCCCCCAGTTCCCATGGCCTTGAAGAGGACCATTTCCTGGTAATTTCCACCTGTCCCCAGAGGCTTTCAAGTGCTAGGGAAGCAGAAAACTCACAGAACTCCACCAGAGATTCAAAGCAACCAAGAGCTCATCTGTGTCAACCATTTCACTGTATAAATTGGGAAACTGAGGCCCAGAGAAGGACCTATGACTTTAACATTGTAAATTTGAGGAATTTATTTTTTGAACAATTATTTTCCCTTTATAAGTGCCCAGAAATTCTGGATGGATAAAAGAAGGTGCTATAATTATGAGGCCATGGAGCAAGGGAAAGCCCACAGCCTCATAGCTATTCACCTCCTTCATTTCCAGACTAGAGGGGACCCCAGAGTTTTCATGGGGTGGGGGGTGCTTGCTTCCCTCTATCCCTACACCATCATGTGGTGGTGAGAGGGGAATGAAGAAGTGAAGTTCTGATGGAAAATGTCTCTAGTCCATCCTCTACAAATGAAAGCCCCTCTTATCACAATCTACTTTTATCCATGGGATGAATGCTCTGAATTTGTGAAACTTTGACCATGTGGAGGGCCTACTCGACAGAAAATAGAGCAGTTCTCTGTACAGAACCAACTTGTCGCCCGAAAGGATAGACCATGTCTCATTCTTGCCATCCATTACCTAGGGAGTAAGAAGGATCTTCAGAATGAAATAGGGAAAGCTGTCCCTGTGATCGCACTGCCTGGGTTCTCCAGGCTGATTTTCCTGGATGTTTATCAATGTGCCTGGGCTCTCTCTGCAAGCTCAATGGACACTGGGTGGAGGTCTGCACTGCGTGGAGACCACAGCATTAAAGGGGGCCAGTGGGGTCAGAGCCAAACACCAATGGTCAAGTTCTTGGTGCTCCTGATTCTCCCTGCTGAGTATTCTTGCATCCAGAGGCAACCTGGTAGTATTGGAGGTTTTCTTTTGTTGAAAAAAATGTGTTTTCCTCTACTCTCCCAGGAACTGAACTTCTATAACAATAAATGGAATAACTCAATGTTGAATAAAAGCCCTGGGTTAGAGGTGGGCCAATCAATATAGGTTCCCTCTTTACTCTTTCTGGAAATATTATGTAACCAAACATATCAAGAGTTATAGAGAAGAATCCAGGCAAACTAATTACCTTTGATAAAAAAGAACTAATAATAGGTAAGAAGTACTGTGTACTCAGGGATGACCCACATTACCTGCACTGTCTAATTTAACCCTCGCTACATGGATGGAGGGAGAAGGCAATGGCACCCCACTCCAGTACTGTTGCCTGGAAAATCCCATGGATGGAGGAGCCTGGTAGGCTGCAGTCCATGGGGTCGCTAAGAGTCACGACTAAGACACGCTAAGACATGACTGAGCGACTTCACTTTCACTTTCTACTTTCATGCATTGGAGAAGGAAATGGCAACCCACTCCAGTGTTCTTGCCTGGAGAATCCCATGGACGGAAAAGCCTGGTAGGCTGCAGTCCATGGAGTCACACAGAGTCAGACATGACTGAAGCAACTTAGCAGCAGCAGCAGGTAGGAATTCCTAGCATCCCCATTTTACAGATGAGGAAAACAAAGCCCAGAGGTGAAGTGGTGGTCCAAGGTCATCCAAGGCACAGCTGAGATTCAGAAGTCTCACTCACTTCCAACTCCATGCTACACCTCCTCTGTGGGACACAAGATGAGAACCCCCAAAGCAGCATCAATCATTTGTTCCACCCTCACGCGGGGCCACGTCAGAGAATGTGGACCCCAGGGTGGTTGGTGAGACCACACAAAAGCCACTACAGCCAGCTGCCTGTCCTCTGCATCAGCCTGAGCCTTTGTGCCTGCCAGTGGCAGAAATATCGCTGGCGCCTCTTGGCTCACACACATCAGCTCCAACCTGCCAGACGAGTGTGGGCGGCGACAAGCTAGCTACAAGCTCCAGAAAGTTACGTTGCCTCCGCTCCAAATCCAGCACCGTAACCCCAGGCATTTTGCTTTTCATCTTCATTTTGCAAACTCAACAGAAGCAGTGCTGGTGATGAATCCCTGCCACCTGCCCTGGTCCTGGGAGGGGAACAGCCAATGAGAAAGCAGGACAGAGGGGCCAGCGTGGCTCAGCTCACCTGGCTGAGCCTGCCACGGTACCCTGTCAACCGGCAATCTTGGCCTCCAGAGCTTGGCTGGGAGGCTCCCAGAGCCTCCTGCCTGGACCAACCTAGGCATCTTTGCACCCAGCTGGGGACTCAATACAGACGTGGGAAGGTGATCAGATTGTGGCCTCTGGGCAGACAAAGCTGCTGGGAGCCTCAGCTTGATTTTGATTAGCTGTGTGGTCTTGGAAAACTGCTTCAACCTTCCAAGCAAGAATTCCCCTCATCTGCAAAATGAGGAAGATAATTACACCTAACAAAAATGAAGTGACCTGGGGGGGTGGGGGGTAAATTGAGATGATGTCTGCCATGTAGACCACACTGCTTAGTTATACTGTAATAACCATTATACATAGGAATACTAGTTAGTATTATTATTAATTATTTGTTACTAGATCACATACTTCTCTTCTTAGCCAGAAGATGTCTAATGTTCTCAAATCTGCTCTCCAGGGGCCTACTAGGAAGTAATAACCTAGCACGTGGGGTCTCGTGGAGAGTAAAGGAGTCCATGAAAGCTTGTGAAGCACCTGCACAGCTGGCACGTCTGTGCAAGAGGCAGATGTGAGGTCTCCTGAGAGGCAGCATCAGTCGCAGTCATGAGCATCTGCTCATCAGGACGTGGTCTTATTAACCAGGTGGAGGCGTCTCCACGACACCTGGTTAGTAGGGTTGTTTAGGACAGACAGTGCAGGCTCCACCTGTAAGTCCTCATCCCTTCCCATCACCACGGCTGCTGCAGCTCTGGCTGCCAGTTGCTGGATCTTTCCACCACCAGCTCCTTCCACACACTGGGATCTTCCTGCTGGCCCCTGCTCTTGTCCACAGACATAGCCCCTTAGGAGGGCCTTTATAGCCTTCTTTTTTCTTGTTTTCTTTTGCTCTTTCAGATACTGTTGCAGAGAACCTCTTAGTGTGTATAACTTTTTTCTTCCCACTAAGTTACTTCCTTGGAGAGTAAAAAATGTAGATCCAAGGAAGCAACACTGTTTGAATTTTTATAGAACTTTCTACTACTTTTTAAAATGTGCTATGTCTATTCACACCACTCTCCTCAGAAAACCAAGTGCACAAGCTTTACCACATCCTGACCAGCACTGGGAGTTGTGATTTTCCCATTTATTTTACTTATTTCATAGGTATAAAACAGTACCTCTTGTTTAACTTTGCACATCTTTGACAACCATATGAATAATTTCCCTAGTGTATGTTATGTTTATCTCTGTTTTACCTGAGTCTCAACAGCTCAGTATTTTTAAAGGATTGCTTGAATCTGAGTAACTATGATTGGTTAGAGTTGGTGATGAAGAAAGTCCCACTACGGTCAGCCACATTTGTGTGTGGATGTGTTAATCATTCATTCCTGTCTGACTCTCTGTGACCCCATGAACTGCAGCTCTCCAGGCTCCTCTGTCCATGGAATTCTCCAGGCAAGAATACTGGAGTGGGTTGCCATTCCCTTCTCCAGGGGCAGCCATGGCAGCCCAGTTACCTGGGCTTCTATTAGCACGAGTTATGCCAGCAGAATGGTCTGGTCTCTAAGGACTAGTTCCCTTGCCTAAAGCCCTTTCCAGATTCTTCTGGATTCCTACAGTTTCTGTAGCAAGAACCCTGGTGCCTCACACATGACATCTTGTTCTGAATCCTTCTAGCTGCCATCTAGAAATCTAAAGACATACGTGTTTGCATCTACCACAGTCATCTGGGAGACCCTCTAGAGAGAATTTCTGCCCCACACTCAAGTGACAGGACTCCAGAGGGGCTGATGCCATTAGCATCTCCTCTATGCGAGGATGTAACATGTAGGATTAAGAATCCTGGCTCCGACACCCTTGAGTGACTCTGAAACGCTCTCATCTGTTTCCTCACCTCTGAAGTAGACACAAAGTACTTAGAGCATAGAGATCTCAAGGGGAAAGACAGTGTGGCCAAAACAAAGAAAAACAAGGGCAGAACCTTGGGAGGGAGGTGGCCTTGGGTTCAAATTCCAGCTCATAATCTGTTCACAGTGAGGCTTTGGGCAGGTCTGAACCTCGCTCTTTACATCTGTAAAATGGGGGAGTTATCGTCACTCCATCAGACTGTGGGGCACATGAAGTGACACGATGTGTATAAAGTGTTTTGTGCTCTGCCTGGCTCACATGTGAGTGATAGATACTAGTTCCCTTTATTGCCTCTTCAAATGAAATAACTTTTGTCAAAATGACTTTGCGTGCATGCTCAGTCACTTCAGTTGTGTCTGACTCTTTGCAATGATGGTGTTGGAGAAGACTCTAGAGAGTTCCTTGGACAGCAAGGAGATCAAATCCTAAAGGAAATCAGTCCCGAATATTCATTGGAAGGACTGATGCTGAAGCTGAAGCTTCAATATTTTGGCCGCAAGATGCAAAGAAGTGACTCACTGGAGAAGACCCTGATGCTGGGAAAGATTGAAGGCAGGAGGAGAAGGGCATGACAGAGGATGAGATGGTTGGATGGCATCACCAACTCGATGGACATGAGTTTGAGCAAGCTCCGGGAATTGTTGATGGAGACAGGGAAGCCTGGTGTGCCGCAGTCCATGGGGTTGCAAAGAGTCAGACATGACTGAGCGACTGAACTGAACTGAACTTTGCAACCCCATGGACTGTACCTTGTCTGGCTCCTCTGTCCATGGGATTTCTCAGGCGAAAATATTGGAGTGTTGCTAACTGGAGTTGCCATTTCCTACTCAAGGGGATCTTTCTGACTCAGGGATCAAACCCTCATCTCTTGTGTCTCATGCATTGGCAGGTGGATTCTTTACCACTAGCGCCACCTAGAAAGCTGAAAATGACTTTATGAGGCACCAAACATATTACGTCTCAGCCACAACAAACAGACCCTTCTGGAGACAGACGCTTCTGGAGACAGACACTTCTGGAGACAGATACTTCTGTCCTGGTAACTCAGTGAGGATGCAAGTAACTCATTTACGCCTTCTGCGCAGCACTAGGAAAGATTTAGCAGAAAGATTCAACACAGGTACTATCCTTGAGAAACTGCCAATCCAGGTACGTAATGTATCTACTCCCTGCCAACAGCAATGATCAACAACAACTTCGAGTGCACAAAAAGTAGCCAGAGAGCTGGCTTAAAAGAAAAATAAGGGCTACATCCCTAGAGAGTCTGACTCAATAGGGCTAGGGCCCAGGACTCTGAATTTTTAACAAGGTACTTTTTAAGTACACCACCAAGGTACTTTTCAAGATACCTTGAGAAACTGTTCAAGGTAAAAGGTAGCAGCTTTTCTTCCCAGTCATCCAGCAAATATGTATGCATTGTCTGCCACACACACACACACACACACACTGAGCTAAGGACAGGGAACCAAGTGATGACCAGGCAGACCCAGTCCTGCCCTCAAGGATTTTCAGCTCCTACCAATGATGGGAGGAAGGGAGTTAGCAGTTAAAAATGCTGATTTCTGCATCAGGGAAATTTGAATTAAAACCACAAAGAGATATCGCTTCACACCTGTCAGAAGGATTACCATCAAAAAGAACACAAGTGTTGTCAAGAACGTAGAGAAAAGGGAAAGCTTGTCCACTGTTGGTGGGAATGCAAGTTGCTGCAGCCACGGCGGAAAACAGTGTGCATATTGCTCAGAAATATGAGCAATATTTCTCATTTTTACCTTGAACAGGTAAATGAGAACTACCGTTATGATCCAGCAAGTCCATTCCTGGGTATACATCCAAAAACAGCAAAAACACTAATTCAGAAAAATACACACCCCAATGTTCACAGCAGCAATATTTACAACTGCCAATATGTGGAAGCAACCTGTGTCCATCAACAGGTAAATGGATAAAGCAGATATGGTATTTATATATGATGGAATACTACTCAGCCATAAAAAAGAACAAAATATTGCCATTTGCAGCAATGTGGACAGACTGGGAGGGTATTGCGCTATGTGAAATAAGTCAGACAGAGAAAGACAAATACTTTGGATATCACTTGTATGTGGAATCTTAAAAAAATACAGAAAACTAGTAAGAAAACAAAAAAGCAGACTCACAGATACAAAGAACAAAATAGTTGTTACCAGTGGGAAGATGGGTGGGAATGAGATAATATAGGTGTGGGAGATTTTAGAAAGGGGGTTAATATGGGATTATATGAAATCATCTGTGTGAAACTTTTGAAAATTATAAAGCACTGTAGAATTTAAAGAACCTTTCACTCAGTATAAATAACAAACAATGTATAATCACCTGGAGAAGGAAATGGCAACCCACTCCAGTATTCTTGCCTGGAGAATCCCATGGACAGAGGAGCCTGGTGGGTTACAGTCCATGGGGTCACAAAGAGTCAGACATGGCTGAGCAACTAACAACAACAATGTATAATAAAATAATTTTTAAAAATTAAAAAATATTGCCCATTTCTGGGGCACAGCCTAGCACTATTGAGCCAGACATTCTGGAGGCAGGCTCAGTGCCTGCCTAGCTGTAAAAGCTCCCCAGGTGGGTTTTGTGGGCACTAAAGCTGAAGAAGTCCTCTCTCAGATAATCACACACAGCCCTGCCCTCCCAGAGTTCATGATCCAATGCTGGTAGCCGACCAGGGAGCAAGTCCCATACCGGCAGGGATGTATCGTGGCAAAGCAGCTGTGAGAATTACCTCCCCAGGGCCTGACCCAGGCCAGAGTTAGAGAAGGCCTCCAAGAGGATGTGATGCTTCCACTAAGCCTTGCCAGGGACAGGCACTAACCAGGCAGGGGCAGAGTTGAATTTCTGTGATGGATGAGTGGGAAAGGATGTGATACACGTGGAGGAAGAGAAGGAAGCCCAAGAGTCCTTGGCTTCTTCTACATAGACCACAAGGCGGATGAAGCACAGACTGGAACAAAGGAGACAAATTCTAGTTCTTACCTGTGCACAAGCTCAGACTCTGCTTTGATGATGAATGTTGGGGAAAATGGGTTCATTGCAATCATCGCAAAGTTTTCAGGAAAAAATAAGACTATCTCCTCAGGACATTTGTCTATTGCCAACATCCACTGGATCATCAAAAAAAGCAAGAGAGTTCCAGAAAAATATCTACTCTTGCTTTATTGACTTTGCCAAAGCCTTTGACTGTGTGGATCACAACAAACTGTGGAAAATTCTTCAAGAGATGGGAATACCAGACCACCTGACCTGCCTCTTGAGAAATCTGTATCAGGAAGCAACAGAAATCAGGAAGCAACAGATAGAACTGGACTGGAACAACAGACTGGTTCCAAATCAGGAAAGGAGTATGTCAAGGCTGTATATTGTCACCTGCTTATTTAATTTATATGCGGAGTACATCATGAGAAATGCTGGGCTGGATGAAGCACAAACTGGAATCAAGATTTCCAGGAGAAATATCAATAACCTCAGATATGCAGATTACATCACCCTTATGGCAGAAAGCAAAGAAGAACTAAAGAACCTCTTGAGGAAAGTGAAAGAGGAGAGTAAAAAAGTTGGCTTAGAACTCAACATTCAAAAAACTAAGATCATGGCATCTGGTCCCATCATTTCATGGCAAATAGATGGGGAAACAATGGAAACAGACTTTATTTTTCTGGGCTCCAAAATCACTGCAGATGGTGACTGCAGCCATGAAATTAAAAGACACTTGCTCCTTGGAAGAAAAGTTATGACCAACCCAGACAATATATTAAAACAGAGACATTACTTTACCAACAAAGGTCTGTCTAGTCAAAGCTATGATTTTTCCAGTAGTCACGTATGGATGTGAGAGTTGGACTATAAAGAAAGCTGAACACCGAAGAATTGATGCTTTTGAACTGTGGTGTTGAAGACGACTTTTGAGAGTCCCTTGGACTGCAAGGAGATCCAACCAGTCTATCCTAAAGGAAATCAGTCCTGAATACTCATTGGAGGGACTGATGTTGAAGCTGCAACTCCAATACTTTGGCCACCTGATGGGAAGAACTGACTCATTGGAAAAGACCCTGATGCTGGGAAAGATTGAAGGCGGGAGGACAAGGGGACGACAGAGGATGAGATGGTTGGATGGCATCAGTGACACAATAGACATGAGTTTGAGTCGGCTATGGGAGTTGGTGATGGACAGAGAAGCCTGACGTGCTGCAGTCAATGGGGTCGCAAAGAGTCGGATACAACTAAGCAACTGAACTGAACTAACTTGTGCTGAATTTCTACACACCATGCCCTTTTACACGGAGCATCACATGTAATCCCGGAAGGCATAGCAACTGTCCCCATTCTAGAAAAGGGCTGATGGAGGCTCAAGTTTGTAATGGTGGTCTGTTTGTTACCAGAGAACGGTTGCTATGGGTGTGGAGCCTAGAGCATACGCCTGGGTTTCACTTCGTGGCTTCACTACTTATGAAGGAGTGACCGTGGGCAGGTGAGTGTGTCAGGATTTCCCATCTGTAAATGGGATTAACAGCTGTATCCAGCTCCTAGGTTGTTATGAGGACTGAGCAAAAGTATATGAATGGATTTGAACAGTGCTGGACATACGGTAATTCCATCTCAGTGCGAGCTACCATGACTATCAATATCAGCCAGCCCTAGAACAGCCCATAAGGTGACTTCTTATTGCTTCCATGCTGCAGAGAAGGAGGCTGGAGAGGTGATATGTTTGCCTAAGGTCACTCACCAGGCAAGAGGTAAGGCCAGGTGCGGCTGACCTCAAAGCTTACATTTCCTCTCCTTAAGCCCCAGTGCATCCCTGGCTAGATCAGAAATGGCCGTTTGGGAGAAGCCATCAGTGGGGAGACAGGAGCACAGGCCATGGAGGCGGAGTGTGGGGTAGGGTCTCATCCTGCTATCTGCTCCCTGGGCATGCTAACTGCCCTTACTTCAGGGTTCTCGTGTTCAAAGAGGGATTGTAATATGACTTACCTGGGAGAATTGCCTGAGGATAAGACTAACTGCCTTAGAGCAGGGGTCCCCAACTTCCAGGATCTAATACATTATGATCTGAGGTGGAGTAGATGTAATAAGAATGGAAATAAAGTGCACAAAAAATATGCTTGGGTCATCCCAAAACCATTGCCCCTACCCTGGTCCATGGAAAAATCGCCTTCCATGAAACTGGTCCCTGGTGTCAAAAGGTTTAGGGGCTGCTGCTTGAGAGCATAGAGAAGGTGCCAGCTGCACAGATGCGTCCCTCCTTCCAAAGCCGTGCCAGGCACATGCCAGGGTGTTAGCTGCGCAGGTCTGCATCCCTCCGTCCGAAACCCTGCCAGGCACGTGCCAGGCTGCTGGGTGTTAACACAGTAACGTGTCTGCATGCCAAACATTGAGGAACAGTGAAGGGGGTTCTGGACCGCCTTCCATAATTAAACACACTAACATGTCTGCAGAAAGATGTGAATATCGCACCCGGTGGACTAAAGTTGCCTCAGGTATTGCCACTTAAAGTAGGTGTCAGGAAACCCTCTACAAAGGGCCAGATAGGAACTATTCCACGTGCTTTGAGGCCACAGGGTCTTTAGCACAAATAATTGATGTTACTGTGTGAGTGTGTGCTCAGTTGCTTCAGTCGTGTCTAACTCTGTGCGACCCCATGGACTGTAACCCACCAGGCTACTCTGTCCATGGAATTCTCCAAGCAAGAATACTGGAGTGGGTTGCCAGGGGATCTTCCATGGGAACAAACCCGTGTCTCTTGAATCTCCTGCACTGCAGGCAGATTCTTTACTGCTGAGCCACTGGGGAATCAGCCCTCGAGATCACTGACCCCTGGCTTATCATGGTACACAACTGCTCTCTTTCCCTGAGGATCAGGGAATTCCCTGGAAAGGACTGCAGCCCAAGACTGTCGTTATCTCATCATTCCCTCCGATCCAAAGTTCTAACAAGCTCTTTTCTGTGTTTATGATGAACAGAAACCCAGAAAACAAATGCATTTTTTAACACTAGTTAATTTAGTAAAGCAAAATTCTTCCCAAAAGCATGGTTGCAAAGAGAGGAGGAGTTAGAAAAGGTGCCATAGAGAATGTCATCATGCCAGCCCAGAGCTGAGAACCACCAGGACTGGCAGCCAGATTTCAGGGAAATGTACAATTTCTATCATCATCAAAGATACTGAAAATAGCTATGGATTCTCCTGGCCCTTCCTGAGGGTTCTGGGGTTTCAGCTGCTTTGCCAGTGATTTATATTTTAGGGGAAATTGACTAATCCACAAGTTCTGCCCTGCAACTGCCATAAAAAATCACTTGATATGTGAATCTTGATATGGGTTCTTGATGGTAACATGTAATACTTTCGCAGATGGGCACAATATAATTATCAATATTTCATGTTCACACAGCTCTGAATTATCTGAGCATCTTCCTACACTGAACAAAGTACTTTTCATTTCAGAGGAGGATTATGGCAGGGATGCCTGTAAAACTCTGAGATTCATAGCTGATGAACACTACATGCATGTAGAAACCTTGGTTAAAACAAGGGAGGGGCAAGATTGAATTGAGTCCTTGGAACAAAGGAGCTAGCTTTGAAAAAAGATACAGTGTGCGCACATGTGGGTGTGTGTGTCCTTTTTTGGCATGTACACACAGCCTGTTAGACGTGCAAGGTGCTGTCTGAGAGCCTGTTAAGTTAATCAAAGGAAGAATCCTGAACTTGAACTTCGCTCCACCTCTATAAACTGTGTGACCTTGGGCATCAGTTTCCGCAGTTAGCAATAATACTCTCTCTTTAGGTTGCTGTGAAGAGTAAATGACCAATCACTTGTAGAACTTCTCTCCAGGGTCCCAGTCCCTAGCTCATTTCATTTCAAGAAATACTCACTTGGTACCTGCTGTATGCTAGGCGCTCAGTCAGATTGGGGATCAGGGAATGAACAGGACAAATGTCCCCTCTCTTCATGAAGTGTGCTGTTTAGTGGGAGAGCGAGCATGAAACACACACATGTATCAAAACATCTCAAAATATGAGAAGCACAAAGAAGATTTTTTAAAAAATATGAGCGAGAACCAGGGTGGCAGAGGTAGCAGCTGATTTAGACTGGGGGCTCAGGGAAACTTCTAGAGAAGCACCAGTGTCCCCAGGCCTGAGAGTAAACAGAAGTCAAACAGGAGGTGATGACCAAGAGCTGCCTGGCCAAGGGGACAGCCACTGTCTATATCATGAGGAAGGAAGGGGCCAGAAGGTCCCAGGACCTGTCAGCATCATCCCTGCAGCCCCAGTGGCCGCAAAGCTTTCCCCCAAGAGTAAGCAACTTGTCTGCACTTCTCAGCCTGTGGTCAGTGCTCAGTGAACATTATTTTTCTTATTTCTTATGTAGCACTGAACAAATCTCAGCTGTAACCTGTGAATAATTTATGCCCATTTCCATTAAAATCAAGAGCAACGGCTTCATGAAGCCCCAAGATGAACCCACAAAGTCCTCTTGGCTCTTAGGCATGTGGCTGAGTGTGTCCTAAGTCATCTCTGGCCTCATCTTCTCCTCCCATCACTTCCTGCTTCCTGACCCTCACTCCCAGCCAGAATTTCCCACCTCTCCTCTCACTGTCCTCTGCTAGGAATGCCTTCCCTCCTGCCGTTCCTCCATATGTGGACCGCTTTCCCTTCAGCACTCAGACCAAGGCCACCTTCTCTTTCAACCTCTCCTGACCTGTCCCTATTTCTTCCCTCTTCTATCTAGGAAATTCTTGTCCTTCAGGTTTCAGCACTAATGCCAGCTCAAGAGGGCTCCTCTTGACCATCCCAGCTATTGTGAACTGCATGCTTGTGCCCACCCACCACCCCCACCAAATTCATGTGTTGAAAATGTTCACGTGTTGAAGACCTAACCTTTCTCTTCCAATGTAATGGCATTAGGAGGTGGAGCCTCTGGGTGGTGATTAGGTTATGACGGTGGAGGCTTCATGAAGGGGTTAACCATCATAAGAAGAGATAAGAGAGGGAGTTTTCCTCTCTCTCTCTATCTCTCTCTGCCTCTGCCTCTCTGCCCATCCCATCCCCAGCCTGGTGAAGATACAGCAAGAAGGCAGCCAGTTGCAAACCAGCAAGAGGGCTCCCACTAGAACCCAGCTGTGCTGATATCCTGATCTTGAACTTTCAGCCTCCAGAGCTGTGAATAATAAGGTCCATGGCTGAAGCCCTGACTTGATGGTATTCTGTTCTAGTAGCCAGAGCTGACTGAGACACCAGCTATATTAAACCCCCCTTCCTCCTTTCTAAAAGTGCTGTGTCATTTTCCTCCGTTGCACTTACCACAATCCAGTTACATAATGATGTGCGGGCTCATTTATTCCTCTGAAGTCTGTCTTCCCAGGACCAGGAGCTCCTTGGGCACAGACACCAGGTTCCTTAAGCTGACGACAGCATTCCACCCAGCGTCTGACACTTAGAGGACCTCGGAAAGGAAGTTCTCCTTAAGCAGCTTCATTTCTCTCCATTACATCACATGAATTTTATTTGTTCTCTTGCCACTAGAATGCTATTTCCATGAGACCAGAGACTGTCTATCTTGTTCACTGCTCTTTCCCCAGCACCTTGGTATCTGGCATGTAGTAGGTCCTCAAAAAATATTTGTCTAATGAATGAACGAATAAGCACCTTCTCTGGGCTCCCACATGAACTGATCACACACAAGATGCTCACAGAATGCCCTCTCTCTTTTCCCTAAGATTTGGGGAAAGTTTTGATGCAATTTGAGCTGTAGCATATGCCCTGTGAAGAGGGAATCTTTTATCATAATTCTGACCCTGCTCATCCATACAGGCTGAGGTTTTAAGAGGGAAATGTGGTGGCGGACAGAGTATGGACAGGCAGATACAATAATGTATCCCAGCTCCATCACCTACTGTTTGTGCGACTGTGACTTCACCACTGCATTTCAGTGTTCTCACCTCTAAAACATGGGAATAAAAATCACAACAAACTCATAAGGACTGGACTTGTATCAGACTCACAGGACCAGAAAAGGTCAGTTTTCATTCCAATCACAAAGAAGGGCAAGGCCAAAGAATGTTCAGACTACTGCACAATTGCACTCATCTCACATGCTAGCAAGATAATGCTGAAAATCCTCCAAGCTAGGCTTCAACAATATGTGAACTGAGAACTTCCAGATGTACAAACTGGATTTAGAATAGGCAGAGGAACCAGAGACCAAATTGCCAACATCTGCTGGATCATAGAAAAAGCAACAGAGTTCCAGAAAAACATCTACTTCTGCTTCATTGACTACACTAAAGTCTTTGATTGTGTGGATCATGACAATTCTTGATCCACATAATGATGTGTGGGCTTATTTACTTCTTCTTCTTCAAGAAATGGGAATACCAGACCGCCTTACCTGCCTCCTGAGAAACCTGTATGCAGGTCAAGAAGCAACAGCTAGAACCAGACATGGAACAACAGACTGGTTCCAAATTGGCAAAGGAGCATGTCAAGGCTGTATCTTGTCACCCTGCTTATTTAACTTATATGCAGAATACATCATGAGGAACGCTGGGCTGATGAAGCACAAGCTGGAATCAAGATTGCCGGGAGAAATATCAATAACCTCAGACATGCAGATGACACCACTCTTACGGCAGAAAGAGAAGAAGAATTAAAGAGCCTCTTGATGAAGATGAAAGAGGAGAGTAAAAAAGCTGGCTTAAAACTCAACATTTAGATTTTGTAAAGTTTAAAAATAAAATAAAATTTAAAAAAATAAATAAAAAACCAATATTTTTATTGGAAAAAAAAAAGAAAGAAAACTAAGATCTCATGGCATCTGGCCCCATCACTTCAAGGCAAATAGATGGGGAAACAATGGAAGACAGATTTTATTTTCTTGGGCTCCAAAATCACTGCAGATGGTGACTGCAGCCATGAAATTAAAAGACACTTGCTCCTTGGAAGAAAAGCTATGACCAACCTGATAGTATATTAAAAGCAGAGATATTACTTTGCTGACAAGGGTCCATCTAGTCAAAGCTATGGTTTTTCCAGTAATCATGTATGGATGTGAGAGTTGGGCCATAAAGAAGGCTGAGCATCAAAGAATTGATGCTTTTGAACTGTGGCATTGGAGAAGACTCTTGAGAGTCCCTTGGACTGCAAGGAGATGAAATCAGTCTATCCTAAAGGAAATCAGTCCTGAATATTCATTGGAAGAACTGGTGCTGAAGCTGAAGCATCAATACATTGGCCACCTGATGTGAAGAACTGACTCATTAGAAAAGACCCTGATGCCAGGGAAGATTGAAGACAGGAGGAGAAGGGGACTACAGATGACGAGCTGGTTGGATGGCATCACTGACTCAATGGACAAGAGTTTGAGCAAACTTTGGGAGATGGTAAAGGACAGGGAAGCCTGGCATGCTGCAGTCCATGGAGTTGCAAAGAGTCAGACCAGGCTGAGCGACTGAACATCAACAACACCTGCTGAAGGTAAGAAAGAGAGCTACCCACTGTTCCAACTGCACAAAGGGAGTGGTGATGGCTAGAATTGAGTTGAATTGTACTAGCTGGTGTAGCAGAATTTCTTGGTGATGTGGGGAAAACACACACACATTGATCAGAATGTGATGATCAGAAATATTAGATGGAATTTCCAAGCCTCCCTGCAGCTAGCAGCTGGTGTTGGGGCTAATCCTGACTATTGGGATTTACACTTAAAAGGAAGAAAGTTAGTCACTTAGTTGTGTCCAACTTTTTACAGTTCCCATGGATGGTAACCCACAAGGCTCCTCTGTCCATGGAATTTTCCAGGGAAGAATACTGGAATGGGTTGCCATTTCCTTCTCCATTTACACTTAAGAATGTATACAATTTCCAGATATCTTTAATCTAAAAGGGTGTTGCCTCCGTTTTCCTTTTCCACATCCCAGTAAGTAGAACATTGATGTGATGGTGAGCCATCTTGGACACGCCTTCAAGGAAAACTAATAGCCTAGGGTTGACAAACCAAAGGCAAAAAAGGAGCCCAAGCCCCAGGTGAGATCACCAAGCAGAATGATCCCCCTGTTTTGCAGAAAGTTTTCACTTTCATCTCAGGTTCAAAGGATTTGTTAACAAAAAAAAGTCACCTTATATACTAATAAATAATACCAATATTGATTAGAGAATTATCTAGCTTACTTTCGGTGTACTAACATTAAAAGAAAAAGAGAAATAGAACAGAGGATACATCACCAAATTGGGTTTTAACCAATATTCAGGAGGCACTACTGGTAAAGAATCCACCTGCCAATACAGGAGATAAAAGAGATGTGGGTTCAATCCCTGGGTCAGGAAGATCCCCGGAAGGAAGAAAACCTACACAAGTATTCTTGCCTGGAAAATCCCATGGACAGAGGAGCCTGGTGGACTACCGTCCATACGGGCACAAAGAGTTGGACACAACTGAGTGCCTTAGCACACAGACTTAAACGGTGTTGGGAAGTCCCAGCACACACCCAACTGGGAAAAGGTCCATTCTGTGGACTTCAAAAATTGCAGTTCAAGGTTCCCACTTTTAATTCCAGGCCGCAAACTGAAATCGTCTGCAGTCTGCACCATCTGCATTGAAAGGAAAGGAGAAAAGGAAAGATATACTCATTTGAATGCAGAGTTCCAAAGAATAGCAAGGAGAGATAAGGAAGCCTTCCTCAGCAATCAATGCAAAGAAATAGAGGAAAACAATAGAACGGGAAAGACTAGAGATCTCTTCAAGAAAATTAGAGATCCCAAGGGAACATTTCATGCAAAGATGGGCTCGATAAAGCACAGAAATGGTATGGACCTAACAGAAGCAGAAGATATTAAGAATAGGTGGCAAGAATACACAGAAGAACTATTAAAAAGGAGCTTAATGGCCCAGATAACCATGATGGTTACCCACCATACAGAGCCATACATCCTGGAATGTGAAGTCAAGTGGGCCTTAGGAAGCATTGTTAACAAACAAAGCTAGTGGAGGTGATGGAATTCCAGTTGAGCTATTTCAAATTCTAAAAGATGATGCTGTGAAAGTGCTGCACTCAATATACCAGCAAATTTGGAAAACTCAGCAGTGGTCATAGGACTGGAAAAGTCAGTTTTCATTCCAATACCAAAGAATGGCAATGTCAAAGAATGTTCAAACTACTGCACAATTAAACTCATCTCACATGCTAGCAAAGCAATGCTTAAAATTTTCCAAGCCAGGCTTCAACAGTATGTGAAATGTGAACTTCCAATGTTCAAGCTCGATTTAGAAAAGGCAGAGGAACCAGAGATCAAATTGCCAACATCCATTGGATCATTGAAAAAGCAAGAGAGTTCCAGAAAAACATCTGCTGCTGCTGCTGCTGCTGGAGTGGGTTGCCATAGCCTTCTCCAATGCATGAAAGTGAAAAGCGAAAGGGAAGTCGCTCAGTCCTGTTTGACTCTTCCCGACCCCATGGACTGCAGCCTACCAGGCTCCTCCGCCCATGGGATTTTCCAGGCAAGAGGACTGGAGTGGGTTGCCATTGCCTTCTCTGAGGAAAACATCTACTTCTGCTTTATTGACTATGCCAAAGCCTTTGACTGTATGGATCACAGCAAACTGTGGAAAATTCTGAAAGACATGGAGATGGGAATACCAGACCACCTTACCTGCCTCCTGAGAAACCTATATGCAGGTCAAGAAGCAACAGTTAGAACTGAACATGGAATAAAAGACTGGTTCCAAATCAGGAAAAGAATACATCAAAGCTGTATATCGTCACCCTGTTTATTTAACTTATATGCAGAGTGCATCATGAGAAATGCTGGACTGGATGAAGCACAAGCTGGAATCAAGATTGCTGGGAGAAATATCAATAACCTCAGATACGCAGATGACATCACCCTTATGGGCAGAAAGCAAAGAAGAACTAAAGAACCTCTTGAGGAAATTGCAAGAGGAGAGTGAAAAAGTTGGCTTAAAACTCAACATTCAAAAAACTAAGATCATGGCATCTGGCCCCATCATTTCAAGGCAAATAGATGGGGCAACAATGAAAACAGTGACAGACTATTTTGGGGGCTCCAAAATCACTGCAGATGGTGCCTGCAGCCGTGAAATTAAAACATGTTTACTCCTTGGAAGAAAAGTTATGACCAACCTAGACAGCATATTAAAAAGGAAAGACTTTACTTTGCCAACAAAGGTCCATCTAGTCAAGGCTATGTTTTTACCATTAGTCATGTGTGGATGTGAGAGTTGGACTATAAAGAAAGCTGAGCGCCGAAGAATTGATGCTTTTGAACTGTGGTGTTGGTGAAGATTCTTGAGAGCCCCTTGGACTGCAAGGAGATCCAACCAGTCTACCCTAAAGGAAGTCAGTCCTGAATATTCAATGGAAAGACTGATGTTGAAGCTGAAACTCCAATACTTTGGCCACCTGATGGGAAGAACTGACTCATTTGAAAAGACCCTGATGCCAGGAAAGATTGAAGGCAGGAGGAGCAGGGGACAACAGAGGATGAGATGGTTGGATGGCAGCACCAACCCAATGGACATGAGTTTGAGCAAGCTCCAGAAGCTGGTGATGGACAGGGAAGCCTTGAGTGCTGCAGTCCATGGGGTCGCAAAGAGTTGGACGTGACTGAGCAACTGAACTGACTTCATCATCAGTCTCAAAGCAAACTGCAGCTCTGGTTTCATGTTAAAGGTGTTTGCTTTGTCTTGTAAAACTTGGAATGTTGTTCATCCTGGCTCTTGGTTGGCCAGACCCCTTCCAGGAGCTTAACAATCTCAAGATTTATCCCCTATTTGACCCCTATTGTGTCACAAGGCTTGCGCTCACAGCAGGCAGTCAGGGAACTCACAGTCAGGGCAGCATCCAGGCAGGTTAGAAGCAAGGTAGAGGCCTGCTCTGCTTTGTCTCTGAAGCCTAAAGAAGAATATCTATTTAATTTCCCTTATGTTTCCTTATGTTACTGATGTTACCAAGTCCAAGCTCGTTTTGCTTGCCGCAAGATAGTCAATGAATCTGAGACAGGTGTTGGGGTCAGAAAGGCACTTTATTCAGGAGCAGGCTGACAGAGTAGATGGCAGTGTCAGGTCAGTTCAGTCGCTCAGTGGTGTCCAACTCTTTGCGACCCCATGGACTGCAACATGTCAGGCCTCCCTGTCCATCACCAACTCCCAGAGTTAATGGCAACCCACTCCAGTACTCTTGCCTGGAAAATCCCATGGATGGAGGAGCCTGGTAGGCTGTAGTCCATGGGGTCACGAAGAGTCGGACACTTACTGAGCGACTTCACTTTCACGTTCATGCATTGGAGAAGGAAATGGCAACCCACTCCAGTGTTCTTGCCTGGAGGATCCCAGGGACGGCGGAGCCTGGTGGGCTGCCATCTGTGGGGTCGCACAGAGTCGGACACGACTGAAGCAACTTAGCAGCAGCAGCAGCATGTCCATTGAGTCGGTGATGCCATCCAGCCATCTCATCCTCTGTTGTCCCCTTCCCCTCCCGCCTTCAATCTTTCCTGGCATCAGGGTCTTTTCAAATGAGTCAGTTCTTCGCATCAGGTGGCCAAAGTATTAGAGTTTCAGCTTCAACATCAGTCCTTCAAATGAATTTTCAGGACTGATTTCCTTTAGGATGGACTGGTTGGATCTCCTTGCAGTCCAAGGGGCTCTCAAGATTCTTATCCAACACCACAGTTCAAAAGCATCAATTCTTCAGCGCTGAGCTTTCTTTATAGTCCAACTCTCACATCCATATATGACTACTGGAAAAACCATAGCCTTGACTAGATGGACCTTTGTTGGCAAAGTAAAGTCTCTCCTTTTTAATACGCTGTCTAGGTTGGTCATAACTTTTCTTCCAAGGAGTAAGCGTCTTTTAATTTCATGGCTGCAGTCACCATCTGCAGTGATTTTGCAGATGGCAGTGTAGTGCCTCAAAATAACCATCTTATCAGGGTGTGGTTGCCAGATTCTTTTATGGATCAGAGATGGCAGGGACGGGAGGGGGAGACAAAGTGAAAAAACTATGCAATCACTTGAAAATGTACCCTCAGGCAGGGGAATGTGTTAATTTCGCTTCCTTACAGTCCTTCACAGATGGGCTTGCTATGTCTATTCCATGCCCATTATACAAACCTATGGCTCCACAGTCCATTACCATTTTATTCTGCAGCTCTACCAAGAAGAGATGGCAAGAATACACAGAAGAACTGTACAGAAAAGATCTTCACAACCCAGATAATCACGATGGTGTGATCACTGACCTAGAGCCAGACATCCTGGAATGTGAAGTCAAGTGGGCCTTAGAAAGCATCACTATGAACAAAGCTAGTGGAGGTGATGGAATTCCAGTTGAACTATTCCAAATCCTGAAAGATGATGCTGTGAAAGTGCTGCAGTCAATATGCCAGCAAATTTGGAAAACTCAGCAGTGGCCACAGGACTGGAAAAGGACTGTTTTCATTCCAATCCCAAAGAAAGGCAATGCCAAAGAATGCTCAAACTACCTCACAATTGCACTCATCTCACACGCTAGTAAGTAATGCTCAAAATTCTCCAAGCCAGGCTTTAGCAATATGTGAACCATGAACTTCCTGATATTCAAGCTGGTTTCAGAAAAGTCAGAGGAACCAGAGATCAACTTGCCAACATCTGCTGGATCATAGAAAAAGCAAGAGAGTTCCAGAAAAACATCTATTTCTGCTTTATTGACTATGCCAAAGCCTTTGACTCTGTGGATCACAATAAACTGTGGAAAATTCTGAAAGAGATGGGAATACCAGACCACCTGATCTGCCTCTTGAGAAATTTGTATGCAGGTCAGGAAGCAACAGTTAGAACTGGACATGGAACAACAGACTGGTTCCAAATAGGAAAAGGAGTTCATCAAGCCTGTATATTGTCACCCTGTTTATTTAACTTATATGCAGAGTACATCATGAGAAACGCTGGACTGGAAGAAACACAAGCTGGAATCAAGATTGTCAGGAGAAATATCAATAACCTCAGATATGCAGATGACACCACCCTTATGGCAGAAAGTGAAGAGGAACTAAAAAGCCTCTTGATGAAAGTGAAAGAGGAAAGTGAAAAAGTTGGCTTAAAGCTCAACATTCAGAAAATGAAGATCATGGCATCTGGTCCCATCACTTCATGGGAAATAGATGGAGAAACAGTGGAAACAGTGTCAGACTTTATTTTTTTTGGCCTCCAAGATCACTGCAGATGGTGACTGCAGCCATGAAATTAAAAGATGCTTACTCCTTGGAAGGAAAGTTATGACCAACCTAGACAGTATGTTAAAAAGCAGAGACATTACTTTGCCAACAAAGGTCCGTCTAGTCAAGGCTATGGTTTTTCCAGTGGTCATGTATGGATGTGAGAGTTGGACTGTGAAGAAAGCTGAGCGCCGAAGCATTGATGCTTTTGAACTGTGGTGTTGGAGAAGACTCTTGAGAGTCCCTTGGACTGCAAGGAGATCCAACCAGTCCATGCTGAAGGAGATCAGTCCTGGGTGTTCTTTGCAAGGAATGATGCTGAAGCTGAAACTCCAGTACTTTGGCCACCTCATGCGAAGAATTGACTCATTGGAAAAGACTCTGATGCTGGGAGGGATTGGGGGCAGGAGGAGAAGGGGACGACATAGGATGAGATGGCTGGATGGCATCACTGACTCGATGGACATGAGTCTGAGTGAACTCCGGGAATTGGTGATGGACAGGGAGGCCTGGCATGCTGCGATTCATGGGGTCACAAAGAGTAGGACACGACTGAGTGACTGATCTGATCTGATCTGATCTACCAGAATGTGCATCCTGATGAATGACTAACTACAGTACTCTGAAACTGGAAACTATTTCATGATATATGTGAGTTCCCTGAAACAGGACTTCTTACTGCCCATGGCTTCCCACAGATAATTCATTTTCCTGGTAAACAATGACCATCTCAGGTACGAGAGAATCATTTTGTCTGACTCTAATGTCCCTACTGGGCTTCCCAGGTGGCTCAGTGGTAAAAAAAAAAAACAAAAACAAAAACAAACCACCTGCCAATGCAGGAGACATTGGTTCAATCCCTTGATTGGGAAGATCCCCTGGAAGAGGACAACCCACTCCAGTTTTCTTGCCTGGAAAATCCCACGGACAGAGGAGCCTGGCGGACTACTGTCCATGGGGTCGCAAAGAGTCAGACACTACTGTGCATATCCACACATACAATGTCCCTTTTGGGAACCAGTAAGGAGAAGCAGCAGTCCCTCCCAGGAGATGTCAGCTGCCTCTTGACATTCAAAGCCTGGACATACTTTGGCTTCCAGTTCTGCCACAGTCACCCTCGCTCTGGGCCCCTTTCAGCAGATAGAGGTCTTCAGCAGTTATTTATCAGCTAGCTGATAAATAAAGTATATCTTCCTTGCTGGAGGCAGGGATCAGGTTCAGGCAATTCCTTGAAAAGTGACTTAAGAAGGGCTAGCATGGAGATACTTTACCCCAAATCCCAGGCACCCTCCAAAATTCCCCTTACTCTCCAAGGGGATGTCCTTCTATCACTAAGGTTTTTTCTTATTTATCCAAAAGATTCTAGTAAATACTTTGCTATCCAGGAAGACTATATTTGATTCTGCCAGTCTACTTGGCCAGAACATAGAACATGTGAAAGAATCTTACTCCTTCTTTCAGTCTTTACCCTTGAGTTCTCTGTGCAGGTGACGAGGGACACCAACTCTACAAGCCATCCATTCACCACTATTTCCTGAACCACTGCTGCGTTTCAGGCTGAGGGTGGGGGCGGCTCAGAGCATAAGGATGAGATGATGTGACTTCCACCCTGCCAGAGCTCCCCTTCTAGTAGGGGAGACAGAGAGCATCCACGTCAGTCGTGACCCAGCAGGACACGTGCAGTGACAGGAGGGCACACGGTGTGCTGTACAGCCCTAAGGGAAGGAGCGACTCGTTAGACTTCATGGCATTGCGGAGATTTCCTAAGGGAGACGCTATGATGCTAAACCTTAAAAGCTATCCGTCAGAGAGGAGGAAGGCGTTCCAGGCATGGAGAATGGCATCCATGGGCCAGGTCGCAGAGGGTAGTGGCTCCAGACAAGGTCAGAAGTCTTAGGAGGCTGCCCTACGGTGGCATGGCCAAGAGTAGGAAAGCTGAGCCTGAAAACAGAGTTGGGCTACATCGAGATGAGCCGCATGTCTTGTGAGGTTACTTGGATTTCACCTGTAGGCAACAGAGTCATGGGTGACTTCTAAGAAGCAGAAGGTTTGTTTGAGAAAGATCTCTCTGAGACCAGGTTAGAGGACAACAGATGCAAAGGAGAGGAATTTGAGGGAGTAAGATCAGTGGGTGCCTGTCATGTTATTATTGGTTAATTTTATGTGTAAACTTGATTGGGCCAGGGTGCCCAGGTATTTGGTCAAACATTATCCTGCACATTTCCATGAAGATGTTTTTAAAATGAGATTAACATTCAAACCAGTGGACTGAAGCAGATTGCCTTATGTGGGCGGGCCTTGTCCCATCAGTTGAAAGCCTTATTAGAATTAAGACAGGCCTTCCCTGGGCTTCCCTGGTGTCTCGGAGGGTAAAGAGTCTGCCTGCAGTGTGGGAGATCCGGGCTTTATCCCTGGGTGGGGAAGATCCCCTGGAGAAAGGAGTGGCAACCCATTCCAGTATTCTTGCCTGGGGAATCCCAGACAGAGAAGCCTGGTGGGCTACAGTCCATGGAAGACTGAGTGACTAACGCTTTCACTTTCTTTTTCCCCCTGAGCAAGAGGGAACAGCCTTGGACTTGATCTGCAACATTGATTCTTCCCAGCTTACCAGCTCACTGGGCAGATTCTGGACATGCTAGCCTCTGTCATTACATGAACCCATTTCTTGAAATTACTTAATTAAAATAAAGAAATATATATTTGTATCCATGATATGTTTTCTATCTTATTGGTTCTGTTTCTTTGGGAAAGTCTGACTAATTCCATTACATTCTTTCTAAATCTATTTCCAAAAACCTTCCATGGCTCTGGGAAATGCATTAAAAGAAATTTCCACCCACTGGTACTTTCTCACAGAGGGTACAAGACTAAGCTTTAATCATTTGTCTTGGCCTCCAGCACTCAGCACAGACCTGGTTCTATATAAATACTTATAAACTTCAAAAATGTGTAAATCAATGCCTAAATGATAGTCTTTTACAAAGTATGGTGCATATCCCATTGGTGATGAGATGGTTTAAGGGGTTACACACTTTTTCAACAGTTATACACAGTAGACATTCCTTTACCCAATATGCATTTCACTGAACTCTCGATTTTCTCAGTTTTTGTTTTTTTAATTAAGCTATTTTAATGTTGGGGTTTTTTTTCTTTTTAACAGTGGAATAAATGACTTGATGAGTGTAGACATGTAAGGCTGGTTGGTACAATTCAGAAATATGAGTAATGGTATCCTGATTGGTGTGTAGTCTTCAATAATTACAAGGAGCTATTTGTATGTAAGTGCTGTTAAACCAGTAAGACTGCATTTATGAATCTATCATTTTCAGGATTGCTGGTAACCTGGGCATATTTTTCCCAAATGACTTTGCCTCTTTGTGTCACAAGGCCCAATTCATTCACATTTGCCTCAGTAACAGCACCTTTGGTAACTATGAAGTGTTGCTTTTTAGAAATGACTATGAAAGCTTTTATCACTGCTATACCCTTAAGAGCCTAAGCTCTACGTTTTTGAAATTTTAGGGAGAGTGAGCCTATAATTTCAAGATACCTTAAGCAGCAAAATTTGAACAAGTCTTCCAAGTGCCCTTCTTCATAAATCTATTTAGAATCAAGCTTAAAAATCACCACCAGCAAATCATTTTCATAGCCTGTATGGCAACTGAACTTTCTTCTATTTAATTTTTCAGCACTGCTTTATTATAAGACACAGGTGGCAAAAAATAATAAGCTATTTGTATTGTAAGCTGAAAAGAAAGAGAGTCATAGAGTAGATTTGCAGCAATCCCTTCTGAGGATAGCAAGAAAAATAGACATTTCAACTGTGCCTTTCGATTCGCAATCAGGTTGATGGAAACAAATAGCCCCAGGGAATTCACCTTAAACCCTAAATAAAGAAACAAACATTTGGTCAACCAAGGGTCTAGAATTGGTATAGAATTTAGAGACTCAAGAGACAGTTTTCTATAACAGGTTAACCTGGGGTATCTGCTGCTGCTGCTGCTGCTGCTGCTAAGTCGTGTCCGACTCTGTGCGACCCCGTAGATGGCAGCCCACCAGGCAAGAACACTGGAGTGTGTTGCCCTTTCCTTCTCTGGGGCATCCTCTAGTGCACATTAATGAAGTCTCCTTTATGTACAGTTGGGAAGGTCCCTGGAGGAAGAAATGGCAACCCACTCCAGTATTCTTGCCTAGAGAATCCCATGGACAGAGGAGCCTGGTGGGCTACAGTCCATGGGGTTGCAAAGAGTCAGACACGACTGAGCGCCTGATACTTGACTTTTTGCTAAGAACACCCAAAGGTGTATACAGTGGGGATGAGGGATTCTTCTTTACACCAAGGACTGGCAGGCAAAAGGTGGCTCTCAGTCCAGGATGTGTCACATGGGCCTTCCTGAAATATAACCCTATTGGCCTAATGAATCTTTCATATTTAGGTAGCTTTAGAGTAAGGAGCCTTGTAGGCTGCAGTCCATGGGGTCGCGAAGAGTCCAACACGGCTGAGCGACTTCACTTTCACTTTTCACTTTCCTGCATTGGAGAAGGAAATGGCAACCCACTCCAGTGTTCTTGCCTGGAGAATCCCAGGGACGGGGGAGCCTGGTGGGCTGCCGTCTATGGGGTCGCACAGAGTCGGACACGACTGAAGCGACTTGGCAGCGGCAGCAGCAGCAGAGTAAAGCCATCTCCAACAAAGCAGTGTTTGTAACCATCCTCTTCTAGGCTTTCTTCTTTGTCTTTCCATTCAAATAACTTTTCATACTTCTGTTTCTCCCTAGGCGAGAACTATGGGCAGAGAGACTTTGTTTTTCTCACTTTCTCTTTTCAGTTTTGTTTAATCATATTGGAAAGTACGTCAGCTCGAGACTGTCCCTCTCTGCCCAGCGGTTATGTAGGCACTGTTCTCTGTGGAGTCTTTTTATCGTGCTTCGGTTTGGTTGTTTCTCTTTTCATGCATCTTTTTCACGTGTATTTTCTCAGCATGGAGCTGTCTATGGTAGAGCTTAGCTTTCAGACCAATCATCTTTTTCGCCTCCTTTGAACATTCACGAGCCTCTTGACCTTCCTTCTCTCCTCTTTTCCTCATGGTAATCCAAGTGATATCCACAGTGCTTCCTGTGTAACTCAATACATTCATATACTCATTTTGTGTCGTGGTGAGGGCAGCCCAGCCATGGGGTGCAGCCGCCAGAGCACAGAGGCTCTCGATTTGTGGGTCTCAGAGACCCATGAACAGACTCCATGCCCTTCTCCATCAGTTCTGCTGATTGACATTTGCATCCCTAGAAATACTCATTCATCCACCCACAGACTCCATGGCCACCGGGGTCATGGCATGCTCACCAGGAGACCTCTGATCTTGTCCCCAAACCAGGCTGTGCCAATTTGGACATATGTGACTCAAGTAAATATCATGTACATCAATGAAATATAAGTAGGAAAAGAAAAAAAGCCCAAGTTATATGAAAATCAAGTTGAATGCCTTAAAGAAAGATGGCAAAGGTAAATTGCTCAAGAATGATATCATAAATTTTGTTGTTGAGTTCGGTGGGCAGGAAAACAGCTGTAAAACCAGTAGGGAAAAGGAATAAAATCCTAGAAGGTTTCACACTCAAAGTTATATCCAAGGGTCTGAATTCTCATCCCATTTTAAAGAACCTGAAATTTGGAAATTGTGGGCAATGGACTTTGGGTGCCGTTTATGCTAGATACCGTAAAATCTGGTTAGCATACCTGTGCTATGGAGAATTTTGTCCCCCCCCCCCAAAAATATGCTAAAATCCTAACCTCTACTTCCTCAGAATGGGACCTTATTTGGAAATAGGGTCATTCCAGACATAATTAGTTAAACTAGGATGAGGTCATACTGGAGTAAGATGGGCTCCTAATCCGATATGACTGGTGTCCTTGTGATGGGGGAATCTGGACACAGGAATTCATGGAGGAGAGATGAAAGGGGAGATTGGGATGATGCGTGTGAGAGTCAAGGTTACCCAAAAGTGTCCGCAAACCATCAGAAGCTCAGAGAAGGCATGACCAGATTCTCACTCACAACCCTCAGGAAGAACCAGTTCCGTTGACACCTTCATCTTGGACTCCTAGCCTCCAGACTCTCAGAGTGCCTTTCTCTTGTTTAAGCTGCTCTGTTTGTGGTACTGGGTTTGGACAGCTCTAGGAGACTAACACAAGGCCATACTCAAAGAGAAGCCCATTGTTAACATGAAACAATATATGCTTTTGAAGTTAGGATAAACTACTTAGGATATGTATGTATCATTTTTAATACCTTGATTTAACTTGAATCTACTTTATTACCGATTCAACTATGAGACTCAGTGACATAGGATAAAAGAGCTCTTATTCTAGTTATCTTAATGCAAATTAGAAAAGCTTGTACAAGCATATCAATCCATGGTTCTACAGACATTATTACATAGTGCAAGGCTAAATAAAAATGTCATTTTCTTGGGCTCCAAAAATCTCTGCAGACAGTGACTGTGGCCATGAAATTAAAAGACGCTTGCTCCCTGGAAGAAAAGTTATGGCAAACCTAGACAGCATTTCAAAAAGCAGAGATATCACTTTGCCAACAGAGATTAGTCAAAGCTATGGTTTTTCCAGTAGTCACGTACAGATGTGAGAGCTGACCATAAAGAAAACTGAGTGCCAAAGAACTGATGTTTTCAAACTGTGGTGCCAGAAAAGACTCTTGAGAGTCCCTAGGACAGCAAGGAGATAAAAGCAATCAAACCTAAAGGAAGTCAACCCTGAATATTCATTCATTGGAAGGACTGATGCTGAAACTAAAGCTCCAATATTTTGGCCACCTGATGCAAAGAGCCGACTCGTTGGAAAAGACCCTGATGCTGGGAAAGATTGAAGTCAAAAGGAGAAAGGGGCAGCAGAGGATAAGATGGTTAGATAGCATCACTGACTCAATTGACATGAATTAGAGCAAACTCCGAGAGATAGTAGAGGACAGAGGAGCCTGGCGTGCTACAATCCACCGGGTTACAAAGAGTCGGACACAACTTAGTGACTGAACAACAACAACAATAAAGTAAAAATAGAAACCTACATAAGGAAAATTATTTCTGCAACTCATGGAAATAGCCTTAAATAGAGATGTTATACAAGATCCTCTAGTTGGGGGAAACACTCATGAGGAGGAGCTTCACTTGGACATGTGACATCCTAGAAGCTGGAGCAAGTAACGTGACTGCCTTTTTGAACATCTGTTACCTCATCGGGAAAAGGGATGTTAACAGCTGCTTCACTGGCTGCGAGAATGCAATGAGATGGTTTCTGTAACAGCAGCTGGAAGGCTGTATAAGGTGGTAAACAAATGGAGAGACCGCAGTGAGCGTGATGTGTTTTTGTGTCTAGCAGGAAGGAGAACCACCGCCATCACTGCCAAGCCCGCCCCCATAAAACACGCCCAAATTAGGAAACTGGGACAGGCAGAGAATCACCAGTGTTTACTCTCGGCAAAGCTTTGTAAAAGGCTTGGTCTTCCCATTTTAGCTGTAAGCTCTGCTTCCCATTGGCCCTACATACATCAGCCTTGGCTGATCAACAGGCTGGAGGGAGACACATAAGAGAGAGGAGGGGTTCCTTTGAGAGTATTTCCTGGAGGGAACTAATAAAGTCAAACTTTCTTCACAGCCCAGTGACTGCTGTGCAGACCTGATGAGCTTAGGGCCAAAAGGACTTCCCTACAGACTCTAAACAGAGTCTAATTCCTAGTGCTCTGGGGAGAAATAACCAGCATGCATCTATTTAGCACCAACTGAATAGGATGGTGCTGCCCCACTATGACATATGGAGTAGACCACAGGAGAGAGCCGGGGTGTAAAGGGGTTTGTATGACAAAGCTCTAGGGCTGAAGGTGAAAAGAAAGGCTCCCTCTCCAGCAGAGGTCAAAACTCCTGGGGGCCCTGGGCCACATCTAGCCTATCAATGGGCTTCTCATTGGGTCAGTGCTATGTGTCTGTTTTAATAAAACTAGTATTTTTTTTTTAATATATTGTGCTCATGCTTGACTCTTTGCAACCCCATGGACTGTAGCCCACCAGGCTCCTCTGTCCGTGGGATTCTCCAGGCAAGAATACTGGAGTGGATAGCCCATTTCCTTCTTTGACCCCAACCCAGGGATCAAACCCATGTCTCCTACATTGCAGGCAGATTCTTTACCATCTGAACCACCAGGAAAGTTCAAGGCTATACGAATTTGAAAGTATGTGTTACCTCAGAAGATCCTCCTCTATCCTGACTGAAGTGGGAGACTGACTACAGATTTTTAAGTTTCCAAAGAGAATGACTCAGATCAGGTTCAGCATCACTGCATTTGGAGAAAAGTATAAATTTATGTTCTTGGTGAACATACAGTGTTTGCCATAGTCCCCCTACTGTGAATCATCTGTTTAATCATTCATTAATTCATATATTAACTGAAGCACTTGCTAGGCGCAAGGCTGTGTGCCAGCCTCTGGGATGCATAGATGAGAGCTATAGCTTATGCATCATTTTGTCTTCAGAGTGGATATTCCATGTATGTGGTTATATTGTTGAATGCAGGAATATGCAAATACATGGATGAAAATGCAGGAGTACACAAGTGCACACCGGGCAGCTGTGTATCCTATGCACAGCGCACACTGCACAGGGCTCCCAGCTGAGGGAGTAAGTGAGGACTGGGATACAGGCTCCAAGCCAAAGACCAAGCCAGGCTACGGGAACCGCGAGCACTGCTTTCTCCTAACCTTCCAACGACGCAGTAGGGGAGAGCAGAGGCTCTGAATACATTCATGCTTGAAGGAGAAAGGAAGAGAGGGAAAAGAAGTATGCCAGGGCCCCACTCAGGGCTTCCATGGGAGCTCAGCTGGTAAAGAATCCACCTGCAATGCAGGAGACCCTAGTTCGATTCCTGGGTTGGAAAGATCCCCTGGAGAAGGGATAGGCTACCGACCCCAGTATTCTTGAGCTTCCCTGTGGCTCAGCCAGTAAAGAATCTGCCTACAATGTAGGAAACCTGGGTTCAATCCTTGGGTTGGGAAGATTCCCTACTCGGGAAGAGTATCTAGACTACAAGAGGAGAACGGAAAACTCATAAAGAAATTCTCTGTCTCTACATCTCTAAATGCAGCAGCATAGGAGTAGCCAAGAGCCACTCCGCCCTGTGTGTAGAGGGTCAGGGAAGGCCTGCAAAAGATGGAGAATGATGACTGAGTAGTTCTGATGGGTGGACAAGAGGGCAAGGGTGTTCAAAGAAGAGGGAACAGCATGGACAAGCAAGCTGGAGGGTTGGGGTTTGGGAAGGATTAGGGGTCCCAAAGAACTCTCTCACTTCGGACACCAACTATAAGCAATGGGCTCCCCAAGACCATCCTCCTCTCTGATAATTTGGTAGTAAGACTCACAGAACTCACTGAAAGCAGTTACACTCACAGTTGTGTCCGTCAGAGTGCAAGGATACAGATTAAGATCAGCCAAGGGAAGGGGCATGCAGGGCAGGCTCTGGGAGGCTTCCGAGGGCTAGAGGCCAGTTTCCTCTCCCAGCGGAGTCGTCCGGATGGTGCTTACTTCTCCCAGGAATGTGTGACAGCACCCACAAAGGACTTCCAACCAGGGAAGCTTAATGGAGCCTTGGTGTCCAGAGTTTTCCTGGGTCTCAGTCACAGACACGACTGACCATAGTCTCCAGCCCAAAGAGAGGGGCAAGCTGAAGACCCAAAGCCTTTATCGAAAGTCACATTATTAGCACAGACCATCCAGTGTGCTCCAAGCCCCATCCCCTGCAAGGTAAACAAAGACCTTGAGGTCACCTCCAGGAGCCAAAGGCAAAGCCCAGACTTATCTCTGGGCAAGACTCCTTTTCTGCATAGTCTTACACGGTTGGAATGTAAGGCAGGAGGGTGGGAGGTGGCTATAAGGGAGAAAGCTAGAAAGACACCTTGGAGCAAGATGGCAAAGGACATGACTAAAACTGTGGGCTTCAGTAGCTGAGGAAGGAAAGACAGAAACCTCTCCACTATAGAGAATCACTTTTCTTGCATTATTTCATCTGATCCTCCAACAGGCTGATCACCCTCCTGAGGCTCAGAGACATAAAATGGCTGAAATCAAGACTAGACAAGCCAGGATTTGAACTCAGTTCGCTTATTACACCAGCTGTACTCAATCAACATATATTAATATTCGCTCAATATCTACTATGTGCCAGGCTCTGCAATGCAGGAGACACAGGTTTGATCCCTGGGTCTGGAAGATCCCCTGGAGAAGGAAATGGCAACCCACTCCACTATTCTTGCCTGGAAAATCCCATGGATTAAGGAGCCTGATGGGCTACAGTCCATGGGGTCCCAAAGAGTCGGACATGACTGAGCAACTTCTCTCTCTGTTATGCTAAATAAACAATGGTAATAAAATAGCCACAGCCAGTGCTCCCCTGGGGCATCAAGCACACAAGTGAGATTAAGCTCTTACCCTACAAATGAGTGTGTGTGCTTAGCCACTCAGTCATGTCTGACTCTTTGTGACCCTATGGACTATAGTCAGCCAGACTCCTCTGTCCATGGGATTTTTTAAGGTAAGAATACTGGAGTGGGTTTCCATTTCCTCATACAGGGGAACTTTCCAACGGGGGGATCAAACCTGCATCTCCTGTGTCTCCTGCAGGCGGATTCCTTACTGCTCAGCCATGGGGGAAGCACAAATTGACTCTCCTTATTAACTGTGATAAATACTGTGAAAGAGACTAGCAGTGACACTTGATGGAGACTGAGGTGGTCAGAGAAGGCCTCTCTAGTGGGTGGTGTCCAAGCCAACACCTGAAGGAGGACTCAGAGCTAAGCAGGTGGAGAGTGCCTGATGGAGGGCAGCCAGATGTTCCTAGTCCATCCTGTTCTTCCCCTGGAAATAGAGTTAGTCTCACTTAAAAGAATCCAGGGTAACTGAATTAGAAAAAATTCATCAGCAATTTCTGATGAAATAACTGCTTCAGGAGGGTTTTATCATTAAATATTAAAACTATGAGGTGGAAGGTTTTGAGGGGATAGAGCAATACTTTGATTAAAAGTGAAAGTACAAGCTAATTGCGGTGATCGGAGACAAGGACACTGTGACTGGCTTCCTGCTGGGCGGCATAGGGGAGCTTAACAAGAACCGCCACCCTAATTTCCTGGTGGTGAAAAAAAAAAATAAATAAATAAAAATAAAAGTGAAAGTACGTTTGCAGTGAAGGGCTCTGACAACCATCACCTTAATCAAATTAACAATGGAACAGATGGGACAAATGACATGGCAGCATCATCTATGAACTATTCTTGCCAAAAGGGCTTAGCCTACATACAACTGCTAAGCCAAAGTCCTTAACCTCAAATTTACAAGAAAAACAAAAAGAATGGAATGAAGAAACAATCAGATAATCTCCTAAAAATCTGTGTCATTTTTTAAAAGTGGGGGTCATGTTCTGAAACAACAGAGATTCGAGAATAAAGGCATGAAACTTGACTGGATCTTGGTTCAAAGAAAACACAGCTGAAAGGATTTGGAAGACAATTAAGGCTGAATATTAGATGATTTTAGAATTTGAGTTAATTTTTCTAAATGTAAGGAAGTCATGATTAAGAAAGATAATGTCTTTATTTTTAGGATGTACATAAAGGAAGCAGTTATGGAAATAAATGTTGCTGGGGAAACTGGACAGCTATATATAAAAAAAATAAAGTTAGATCATTCTCTAACACTATACACAAAAATAAGCTCAAAATGGATTAAAGACCTAAATGTGAGACATTAGGATACTATAAAACTCCTAGAGGAAAACAGAGGCATAACACTCTGTGACATGCATAGCAGCAATAACTTTTTCCATCCGTCTCCCAGAACAATGCAAATGAAAACAAAAATAAACAAATGGCATCTACTTAAACTCAAAAGTGTTTGCACAGCAAAGGAAACAATAAAACGATAGCCCACAGACTGAGAGAAAATATTTCCTAATGACGAGACCAACAGCGATCAGTCTCCAAAGTCCACAAACAGCCCATGACATTTAACAGCATCAAAACAAACAACCCAGTCAGAAAGTGCACAGAAGACCTAAGTAGACATTTCTCCAAAGAAGACATACAGATGGCCAATATGCTGTGCTCAGTCGCTTCAGTCATGTCTGTGACCCCATGGACTGTAGCCCACAGGCTCCTCTGTCCGTGGGGATTCTCCAGGCAAGAATACTGGAGTGGGTTGCCATGCCCGCCTCCAGGATCTTCCCAACCCAATCTTCGAAACTGTGTCTCTTCCATCTCTTGTACTGGGAGGTGGGTTCTTTACCACTAGCGCCACCTAAGAAGCCCACAGATGGCCAATAGGCACATGAAGAGATATTCAACATCACTAATTATTAGAGAAATACAAACCAAAACTACAATGAGATACTACCTCACACCAGTCAAAATAGCTATCATCAAAAAAATTCACAAACAATAAGTGCTGGAGAGGGTGTGGAGGGAAGGGAACCCACCTACACTATTGGGAATGTAAATTGATACAGCCACTATGGAGAACTGTACGGAGGTTCCTTAAAAAGCTAAAAATAGAGCTACAGTGTGATCCTTCAATCCCTCTCCTGGGTGTACACCCAGAGAAAAACATGATCCAAAAGTATATATGCATCTCACTGTTCACTGCAGTACTGTTTACAATAGCCAAAAGGTGGAAGCAACCTAAATGTCCATCAACAAAGAAATAAAGAAGATGTGGTATATATATATATATATATATATATATATATATATATATATATACACAATGGAATATCACTCAGCCAAAAACCAGCAACAAAATAATGCCATTTGCAGCAACATGGATGGACCCAGGCATTGCCATACTGAGTGAAGTAAATCAGAGAAGGAGAAATATTGTATGACATCCCTATCCAAAAAGAAATGATACAAATAAACTTACAAAACAAAAATAGATTCACAGAGGGGGAAAGATGGAGGGAAGGGATAGTTATGGACTTTGGATGTACATGTACACACTGCTATATTTTAAATGGATAACCAACAAGGACCTACTGTATAGCACACGGAACTGCTTAAGGTTATATGGCAGCCTGGATGGGAGGGGAGTTTGGGGGAGAGTGGATACATGTATATGTATGGCTGAGTCCCTTTCCTGTTCACCTGAAACTGTTACAACATTGTTAATTGGCTGTCCGTTCAGTTCAGTAGCTCAGTCGTGTCCGACTCTTTGCGACCCCATGAATCGCAGCACGCCAGGCCTCCCTGTCCATCACTGACTCCCGGAGATCACTCAGACTCACATCCATCAAGTCAGTGATGCCATCCAGCCATCTCATCCTCTGTCGTCCCCTTCTCCTCTTGCCCCCAATCCCTCCCAGCATCAGAGTCTTTTCCAATGAGTCAACTCTTCACATAAAGTGGCCAAAGTACTGGAGTTTCAGCTTTAGCATCATTCCCTCCAAAGAAATCCCAGGGCTGATCTCCTTCAGAATGGACTGGTTGGATCTCCTTGCAGTCCAAGGGACTCTCAAGAGTCTTCTCCAACACCACAGTTACTCCCATACAAAATAAAAAGTTTTTTTTTTTTAAAAGCATCCTGATGTCTGCACCTGACTTCAGAGGAGTTCATATATATAAAAGAAACATGAAAACTGTTTTTAAAAATTTGTAAATTTTTGTTAACTATTCAGGTGATCATTGTAATATTTGAAATTTTTCACAATAAAGATTTGGGGGTGGAGAAATATAAGGCATTCAGGTATATATCACGGATCATCTGCCAACACCAGGAGACCCCAAAACATCCACCAGAGCCCTTTCCAAGAAACCAAGCCTCTGGTTAGGCTGCCGGCTCAGTCTGGAACTCCTATTCAGAGCTTTGTTTTCATGCCTCATTGACAAGAACCGTAGGCCTACTCATGGCTGGCCTGTCCATAAGAAAAGCATATCTGTCCCTTCTACCCCCTCTCTGCCTTGCAAGCACAAGCATCATGAAGAACATTGTAAGCCACAGAGTAATTCACTCTTCCTCCCCCTTGATCATTTAATGTGGATAAGACTGACCTAAACCAAGCTTCCCAAGTAGACCCTGCTGGAAAGTTACCAATTTGATCCAAAGAATCAATGGGATAAAGTTTTCTCTTCATCCAAGAGAACCAAGAAGAAGCCCTCTCTTTTTCCTGCTGGATATCAATGAAGAGAGATGTAGCCCCAGAAGCTTCTGGTCACCATCATGGGACCATGACTGGGAAGAAGGCTGCCTGAGACCAGACACTCTCCAAGGAGCTAAGAGATGGAATGTCTCAACCACCTGCCAGGCCCCAGGTCTTGTTACCTTGTGAAACTACTTGTCCCCGGACTGTTCACTAAAACAACTCAGTACAGCTTCTAAGCCAGTTTAGTTTGGATTTCCTGCCTTGGCCACATGAATGGTTCAAACCAGGACAGCAAGGAGTGAGCCAACTGAGGCTATTATAGAAAACAGCTGTGGCCACCATATTGGTATCCAACTGATGGATGAGCAGTCCCTGAATGACTCAGTCTCATGGTCCTCCGCTTACCCACCACATGCCAGCGGCCTTCTCTGCCAGGGTACATTTCGAAACAGACTCCCTGCTGCATTTAGAAGCATGCTGTTTTTTTCCAAAGGTGAGATACTCTAATTTGGAAGTTGCATCAGGGACTTTAGAGGTGTTCATGAATTATTCAAGCCCATCAGGATAATGAGCCAGTTTCTCAATGGTTTGTTCCAGTCCCATCTATTTTCCTCTCTGGATCTCCATTTCATCCTCCCTTTCCTCCCCTGCTCTCCTATGGCGGGCTTTGGAGTTAGCACATTGCTTTACTTCTAAGCTTCAGCTTCCTAATCAATAAAGTACAAATAGGAATAGTCACTCCATAGTGCAGAAGTGAGGATTATCTGAGATTAAATAAGACAAGACATAGCTCAAAGGCAGAGGGCTCAGCTTTTCTTCTCTGTCCTTCTCTCACATAGCACTCCGCTTTACTCTGAGAGCTCCATGCCCTCCCAGCCTTCAGGGGTCACACTTTTCATAACATAACTGCCAGGCACAGTAACCCAAGTTCCTATCCTCTTGGACCACAAGAAAGTCAGCCTCCTTCTAAAAACTTCTGAGGGTTCTCTGACCACAATTGTCACTTATTTGCACTCAGCAGTGTACCTTCCATATCTCCCCTCTGCCCCAGATTGGGTGGCTCCTTCTCCCAGGTGTGGAGAAACCAGACTCTCCCATCATGTGCCAGAGGCAGCATCAAGACAGGGCTTCTGGGCCCTTTGGTGTTTGCACACATGCATGCTAAGTCGCTTCAGTCATGTCCAACTCTGCGACCCTGTGGACTGTAGGCTGCCAGGCTCCTCTGTCCATGAGATTCTCCAGGCAAAAAGACTGGAGTGGGTTGCCATTTTCTTCTCCAAGGGATCTTCCTGACCCAGGGATCAAACCTGCATCTCTTGCATCTCCTACATTGGCAGGCAGGTTCTATACCACTAGTGCCACCTGGGAAGCTCCCCTTTGGTGTTTTCACAAGACTGGGCTTCCCTGGTGGCTCAGATGGTAAAGAATCTGCCTGCTATGTGGGAGACCTGGGTTCAACCCCTGTGTCAGGAAGATTCTGGAGAAGGGCATGGCAACCCGCTCCAGTATTCTTGCCTGGAGAATCCCAAGGACAGAGAAGCCTGGTGGGCTACAGTCCATGGGGTCGTAAAAGAGACGGACACAACTGAGTGACTAATACTAAGGCTATTACAGGCAAATTTCAATGCAAAACAAGAGTACTGATATTTGAAATTATTAACACACATACACAAAAGGGCATGTAGTTAAAAAGCTTCCTCACACTCCTGTTTCCTACCCTCAAAGGAACCATGGCTTTTAGCTCCTTATGTATCTCCCAGATGATCTGTGGTTTTACAAGGATATTTTTTCCAGAAAATAAAGATTGATATTTAATATTATAAACCAGGGCTCTGGAGTCAAGAAGTTCAAGTGCACAGCTATGTCTCTCTGTGGTCCAGCCTGCTGCCACTGTGCAGACTCCCACTCCCACCCAGAACCTAGCCCTCTCTCAGATTCTCCCCTTCTCATAGCCCCGAGCCTCAACACTTCTCCCACAGCTGGCTAACAACCCACAATTGCTTCTTCATCTCCAGAGGAGCCGGGTCTCACCTGTACACTGAGAAAGCCCATGAAGACATATTCCCAGCTCTGATTTGAGCCAATCACACCCCACCTCTCCAGCCGCCGATACAAATGCAGCAGCTGGCGGAAGAGTCCCTACCGTTTTGTTGGGTTAGTCCCCACTGCATGGTGGTTTTCTCTTGGACAAGCTAGTGTCAGCAAACGCTGCATGGCTGGTTCTCCCATCTACCCAGTTTTTGGTCCAGAGGCATTGACTGGGTGTGAAGGATGCCCATCACCTTTAGGGAGCCTTGTGAGTGGACATTACCAGCCCCACTTTACAGGTGGGCGAATGGGGCTCTGAGAGGCTGAAAGACCTACCTAACCCCACAACAGGCATCCAGTCTCCAACTCGCACGCTGTGACTGACGCAACCACAGCCCTGCCTCTTCCAGCCCCCCTCACCCCCCAGGGCTGACTTCACCAGATAGTCAAATTGCTCCCCTAACTGCCAGCTAGGAAACTTGCAGTTTAGAGGGGAGACAAGAAAAGGAGCAGACCTAACACTGGAGGCTCAGGCATCAGGTGCCCTGAGCTTGCAGCAGCAGTGAGAAAGGATCCGAGGAGAGTCCGAGTTACACTGTGCCCTGGAGCAGACTGCGTGAACGCGGAGCAGGCTGAAGCGGGTACACTTTGTCCCGATGCCGTCGGCGACCGGGTCCGGGTCCACCTCGCAGCTCTCATCTCCTGACAGTCTTCTCTCTTCATTCCCAGCCAGTGCAGCTGTCTACTAGAGGACCCCTAGACACCATTCTGCGAGCTTGAGCCATTCCGCAAGCCTCCACACCTTGCCCATGCCGATTCTTCTGTCCAAAGCTTCTTCCCATGTCTCCTCTTGAACATCAGATTTCCAAACCCAGCTTAAGACACCTCACCTATGACTCTTGTCATTCCTCCACCCCGTGCTTACCCACCCAGCTGGCTCCGGAGGTCAGGATCTAGGGAGGAGGGAATCTGCTATTGCTAAACCTACAAGGAAGGCTAACAATGGAAGCAAGTTTTATTGCAAGTCTAATACATGTAAATCGTAATCTAATATCATCTCATAGTTGGTAGAGCATGACAACAGGGAGAGAACAATTATAATCATAATTAATTCTGAGGGAGACTGAAGATGTTTTTGAATATGAAACTCCTGATACTCTGAAGTAAGCTCTACTGAGATTCAACATGTTTAAATGCAAGAGGACACGCAAGGCATCATGTAGGGTAAATGTCCTTGTTTTTCTTAGTATTAGTACTAGTAATAGTAGTTTTGCCAGCAACACCTTATGCTTGCAAGTTCCCAAATTTGTCACTCAAGTTTTCTTTAGTCCTTCTCATCTGTGAGTGTAATTGAGGTCAATGGGAACAGTGAGGATTCCATCTGCCCTGGCTCATCCGCACCACGGCTGGCAAGTGAGCGCCAGCCCCCAGCAAAGTCCCCACCCCACGGCCTTCTAGAAGGCCCCAGCCGATCCTCCTGCATGTTCACATTCCAGCTCTGTTCCTGTCAGCTCTGCAGTCTCTCTGCTCTTCCACCAGGCACCCCAGTTCACACTGCAGAAATATCTTCTCAAGTTCATGTCTCCACGGGCATCACCGCCAGTTTCTGCAGTGCTCTGATGAACACAGAAATCCGCCCTCCCCCACAGCCTGCCTTGCAGTCTTCCCTGTTTGCCAGGGTGTAGCAGCCATGCAAACTGTTCGTTGGACCCAGAGGTTCCCACTGGGGCTGCTCCATGTCTTTGCTTGCCCTCTGGGTACCATCTTCCTATCTCCTGCTGCTGCTTTGGAAAGTGACTCTCCAGGGTGACTGCGGCAGGAGCTGTGGACTCTGCCTCAGGCCCAGGCCGGCGGCTGGCTCTGTCACTGCAGCTCTGCTGCAGGGGACGGGGCTGTTCCTCCCTGGCCAGAGCAGTCTGCTGCCCAATAGAGATACCTGAAACTCACTCCAGGTCAAAGGCCACAGGAATGCACAGCCAAGTGGGACAGAAGAACGGCTCTCTCTCTTTGGATGAGAAAGGGGCCCCTCCTAGAGCTGCCGGGACCCCAGGATATTACTTTGACAACTGTGAATGCCCCCCCTCCTTGACTCACTAGAGTGTGAGCATTTTCACACATACCCAGGCAGCCGGTCCAAGGGCATGTGGAGTAGTACATATCTTGCTGCACAGTCTACTTAAGAGCCCCACTTCCCGCTAACGACTAAGACTTGGTTATTAGGCAACCACTTCGGCCACCCGTGGTACCTTCCTCCCTTAGGATCAGTTCTCTGTCAGCCCCCTGACACATATAATCAAGCAGGTCCCATCAACTCACCCAAGCTGGCACAGGGACAACTGAGCTCCCACTGGGATAATCCTATCAAACATTGCGTGCGTGATAAGTCACTTCAGTGTGTCTGATTCTGTGTGATGCTATGGACTGTAGCCCACCAGGCTCCTCTGTCCATGGGGATTCTCCAGGCAATACTGGAGTGGGTTGCCATTCCCTTCTCCAGGGGATCTTCCCAACCCAGGGATCAAACCTGTATCTCTTACATCTCCTGCATTGGCAGGCAGTACCTTCAATCATTTTTCACTAATTGCTCTGTCTGGGCCCTGGGAAGACGCAGTTCGGCACACACTTCACAGAATCAGGCTCAAGAAGCTACAGGTGCCTAAACCAGGACTTTGCAGGCAGTGAAGGCGGAGTTGGGTCACCCAGAGCCAGCCTTCTTGCCCAGGCTCTGTGACTCCAAGAAGAGGTTCTCTCCAAAGGCCCCCAAACCCATTCTCTTTACAGAAGGTGTCCACTAAACCAGGAAATGGATTTTACCCTTACTGCCTGTGTTTTGGCTTCTGCCCAATTTCTTGAATCTAAGGGAATTCTGCAAGGATAAGGATCACTTTAAGCAACTAGATGAGTCAAGGAGCATTTGAAAGTAAAATGTGCATTTGGGCTCAGATACGAGTATTAGTCTCTTCAAAGCATAAAATTTGCAAACAGCCTATAGGATTGGTGGGGAAGTGGGGTCAGCAATGCAAATATGGACTCCCATTGGGGTCTGAGGCCAAGCTTGAACTTAGCATGGTGCTAGGCAGGAGTACCAATGCATATTGTGAATGGAATACTCAATATTCCATTATTCAAACAAGGATGGCTACCCTCCACAGGGCTTTGCATTGTACAATCCGAACTATTTTCTGGGCCAGGCCCTGTGCCCAGCGTCTATGTTACAGACATGAGCCGACCATGATTCCACTCCTCAGGATCACAAGATCACAAACACGGAGGCAATCACCAACAGAAAGGGCACGGCTGCCACTAGCTGAGAGCTTCTGAATCCAGGTGCCATGCCCAGTGAACTTGCCTGCATGGTCTCATTTAATCTCTACAACCTTGCAAGGAGGTTCTGTTATGCCCCCATTCAGAGAGAGGGAACTGATTCTGAGAGGGGTGCTGTAATAACCTACACAAACTTTCACAGCCAACAGGAGGGGAATGTCGGTCCATCTGAGGAGTCCTAACCTTCGTCCATCTGACCTCAAAATCTATGTTAATCTTATCATCTTAATCACTGTTGTGGCGTAATCACAAAACAGCATGACAAGTGCTGTGTCAGAGGGTTGCACACGGCACCGCAGGGCATAGAGGACAAGAGGAATCATTCAGTGGAAGAGGTAGAATGGAGCAGTCGAGGGAAAGAGTGAGTTGGAGGAAAACCTTTTCAGAGGTAGTTGCCTTTGAACTCAATTTCATAGAATCCTGGTGCCCTGGGGAGTTTCTGGGGTGGACAAGGCGTCAGGTGAACATTCGAGGCACCAGGAACTACATGAACAAGTGCAGCACTTCAGAGTATGTGGCATAAGTAAGAGAAGGCAAGTCATTTTCAGCGGATGGAATGCAGGTGGGGGGGGAGGGGCGTTTGCTCCAGGTGAGACTGGCAAAATCGTCCAGCAGAAAAGAGCCTTGAATGCCATGCTGACAGGGCTGGACTTCATCCCTAAAGGACTGGAAGCCCTTGAATGATGTAAAATAGGAGATCAACCTGATTTGGGATTTTATTTCCTAGAAAATTTACCCTGGGGCATGTAAAGAATGGATTGATAAAGGGAATGGATAAGCTATGAGGATGTTAAGAGTAGGGAGATGTGATACAACTTCTCAGGTCTCTGAATGGTTTAACAGAAGTATTCTTCTGAAGTTCATGTGCATCACTTTCTCGGCTGAAATATGACCTTGTCCGAAAGCTCTAAATAACCTCCCCAAGAAATAACTTAAATGATCTGAGAAAATGGTTCCAAAACCATTCTAAGTTCTATACTTGAGGCTCAGAAGTGATCATGGTCCAGGCAGAAATGAAGACACCGTGGAAATTCGGTGACAAAGCTGGGCTTGGCCTGCTGCAGAAACAGGGAAGGCATGACCTTGGAGGCTTGGACAGCCATGATAACAACATCCATTGTCCTGGGGATGCAGCAAAGACAACCTCATCAGAGAGCCGAAGGTCCAAATAGCATTTTCCTGGCTTACTTTTCAAAAAACCTGAGATTATGGCTTTGAGCTCCCAAGGCTGCCAGAATAGTGTCTGTCATATTTCATTTTAAAATGCCAGGGGTTTTGCACCTTACCAATATGCCGAGGAAACACTAGCTTTTCAGAGACATGGTGTTTTTTTGTTTGTTTGTTTGCTTGTTTGTTTTTAATTGCATTTCTTACTCAAGGTCTAAAACATCTGTCACCTCAGAGAATACAGGGGAAATCAAAAGGAAATAAAATATAGGCTTTATAATCCGTCCAGCCTAAAAGGATCATTTTATACATGTAAATTCCTTCCACGCTGTGCCAGGGGCAGACACACTGCTTATAAAGTTGTCATTTTAGGAGAGGCAACATCTTTGGGGGAAAAATGTTGCATTACACATCTTCCATTGCATAGCATTTCCTTAGGAAACATTTATAGGGGGCAGAAATAAACAATCAAAAATTAACAAAACGTGAGTTTGAAGTCAGAAAACCCAATTCTGCCTCTCACTAGCTGCGTGAGCAGAGGCACGTGACTCCCCACCTGGGGTCTCCTTCTCTATGAGAAGAGCCTAAGGAGAGCTGCTACTTCACTGGACACCCTGAGAAGGACATGGGATAGCGCCCATGAGGTTCCCAGCAAGGTGCTCGGCGCCGGGGGAGCATCCACAAATGTCAGCTGATGTGACCCAGTCATTATAATTATTGAAATACTAACTTTAAATCTTATGATATAAGTAATCGACTCCACATTAAAAAAAATTTTAAATATAGACATGCTAAAAGAAAAGTTTTAACTGAAACCCATTGGGGAGTTCATGTCTTCTGAGCATTAGTCACCCTGGTTTAGTGACTGCAATAAACAACTACACTTTCACCACACACACACACACACAAAGAAAAATTTTAAACCGTGGGTAGCCTTGCTGATCAAAATAATACTGTGCATATTTTTACATTATACCATCTTATCTGAGCTTCCCTGGTGGCTCAGATGGTAAAGTGTCTGCCTGCAATGCGGGAGACCTGGGTTCGATCCCTGGGTTGGGAAGATCTCCTGGAGAAGGAAATGGCAACCCACTCCAGTATTCTTGCCTGGAGAATCCCACGGACGGAGGAGCATGGTAGGCTACAGTCCATGGGGTCTCAAAGAGTCGGACATGACTGAGCGACTTCATGAGTCCATCTCATCTGTTTTCTATCCAAATTACTTGGGTGTATATAGAAAAAAATGTTTCAAAAATAGGACCATACTATACATACATTTTGTCTGTGAGCTCTGTAGCAGGAGATCTCAGGAAGGCGACAGACTAATGAAAAGCAGGCTCTGCACTGAGAGGAAACAATATAAACATGTAGCCAACATAAGCAAGTGACCCAGGCTCCCGAATTTCTGATTTCTTTCTTGACCAGCGGCCAGCCATCTGTGCAAGCTTTCTAAGAAAGAGGTCATGCTTGGATTCCCATCTATCATAAATAGTAACTACTAATCCGTCACAACAGAGTCCTGGTATTAATTTCCATTTTCTTCTTACTAAGCGGTTGGTGAAATCTAGGCAGATGAGGCAAGGAGACGGTTTCTGCTCAGATCTGCTGCAGTCCAATGTGTGTCTTGTTTTTCTCTGGGATTGCTGGGTTTGCTGCAAAGCTGCGTCTACATATAAATGACCCGTCTATTCTGAGGCTCTGCTTTCCTCCGTTGTGCTCCTCAGTTTCCCCTGCTATTGTCCATGCTCAGAATGCCTCTAAGTACAACCACGTTGAGTCCATCCTTAGGGAGACATGCTTCCTCTAAGGCTCTCTGAAAAATGCCCTTTGCTATTTAGTGATGATCTAGAAATGGTGTCTCTACTTGCCTAGACATGGAGTTCTCTGTCCAGTTTGGAAAACTACTGGGAGCCAGACAAGGATGGTTATAATCCACACCCTCCCTGGAGAAGAGTAACTTTCCAGCTGAGGTCCCTGGTGAAATCAGATTCCCCAAGAAATCCAGAGTAATCCAAATTAAAATGGGTTGGCCTAAAGGTACCCTTGGCTTTGGGTCACTGCCAAAGGAAATACAAGTACAGTTACGAAAGCCTTGAAAAAAGAAGGCAGATCTGTATTCTAAGATCTCTTAGGGAGCATGCAAAGGGGAAATTGCATGGCACAAAACCAAGCAAGGTTTCCTTTAAAACTCTTTACTCAGCACTGTCTCCATAATCCATCACTCTGTCAGTTGCATCTTTCTCCCTTTTTCTTTCTCGCCCTTCCCTCCCAGCGGGCTCCCTCCTCACTGGCCCTCCTCTTTATCCATCCCCCACAGCAGTTATTTTGCTTTCCAAGCATCCAGATGACCTTGTTGATGAATCTCTCCGTGCCGTTTGCTATCATTAAATATCCTCAGAAACACAAAAAGATATGGCAATCAGATACTATAAAAAGGAACAAAAAAAGTCTTGGGAAGAGTTGAAATTAAAAACTCAATAGCAGGGTTGGAAGAGTTGAGGAAGTCTGCACCCCTCCCCCTTCAAAATAAGTAAGAGAACAAAGAAGGGGAGATTTTTTTAAAAGGGGTCCAGGAAGCCCAATGTTCAAATAATTTCTTCAGAAGGAAAAAAAGGCGAGAAAGAGAGAGGGCGAATAGAAAGGAGAAAAGGTTCATCAGGGTAATTCAGGAAACTTTCCTAAGTGGAGAGGAGGGCTCGGGTAGAGAGAACTCACCACCTAGGGTCCCACATAGTGGATAAAAATAGAACAATGCCAGAGTACATAATTGTGAAATTTCAGAACTTCAGTGGGAAAAAAAAATCTCCCAAGCTTCAAGCAAGAAAATTGTCACATCTAAGAGATCAGGTATAAGACTTGCTCTGGATTGTTCAAGTGCAAACTGGAAAACAATCATGAATGCCTTCAAAATTCTGAAGACAAATAAATTCTGGTGGAGAATCCTAGAGCCAGCCAAATTGCTAATTGAGTATAAATAGAGATGAAGAATATTTACAGAAATGCAAGGTCTCAGCACACCGTGCACCTGTTCTCAGGAAGCAGCTTGAGAGCATGCTGTTTCAAAAAAAAAAAAGGTGACAAACCAAGACAGGGAAGACAGGGTGCAGGAAACAGAAGGACCAGGACCAAGTCAGGGAGATGGAGAAGGGAGATGTAGGGGCAAGCGGTGGGCAGGGCACAGCGGACGCTGTCCAGAGGGAAGAGGCCAGACGTTCCCAGACATGGATCTACAGACAACCCAGTGCAAGCAAACATCTTGTGACGACACTTAGTTCAGGCTTGAAGTGGTGAAAAACTAATCCACGGAACAATAGCATGTCAAGGGTAAACCTTCTTTTACTGAAATATATTACATGACTCAACTAGAAAAAAAATTGCAAAGTCAATTCATTACAATACTCAGATCTTATTTACATTTGATCTGTAACGGAAAAAGAAATCTTAAAAATGTCAATACTCAGAAAGTACAATGGGGTTGCCAGGGGCTGGGGGGTTGTTTGTTTAATGTGGACAGAGCTGCAGTTTTACAAGATGAAGAGTTACGGGATGGATGCCGGTGACTGTGGCACATTGTGAATGCATCTCATGCCACTGAGCTGCCCACTTAAAAATGAGGAAGATGCTCAATTGCATGTCTGTGTCTTCTACCCCAATACAAATGTGGAAAAAGTGTGGAGGCTATCATTTCTGATACCATTTTCAGACATTTCAGTAAATAACCAAGCCTTCAGTTATTATATTATTAATTACTTTCATTTTGTTCTGCATTTGTTGGCTTTCTATGGATTCTTTAGTTTGCAAAGCCAGTTCTCAGATTAGGAGTTCAATGGTGCTGCTTATCTTAACCAATCATCTTGCTTTGTCTTCAGTTCAGTTCAGTCCAGTCACTCAGTCATGTCCGACTCTTTGCAACCCCACGAATTGCAGCACGCCAGGCCTCCCTGTCTATCACCAACTCCCAGAGTTCACCCAAACTCGTGTCCATCGAGTCAGTGATGCCATCCAGCCATCTCATCCTATGTCGTCCCCTTCTCCTCCTGCCCCCAATCCCTCCCAGCATCAGGGTCTTTTTCAATGAGTCAACTCTTCGCATGAGGTGGCCAAAGTACTGGAGTTTCAGCTTCAGCATCAGTCCTTCCAAAGAACACCCAGGGCTGATCTCCTTCAGGATGGACTGGTTGGATCTCCTTGCAGTCCAAGGGACTCCCAAGAGTCTTCTCCAACGCCACAGTTCAAAAGCATCAATTCTTCAGCACTCAGCTTTCTTCACAGTCCAACTCTCACACCCATACATGACCACTGGAAAAACCATAGCCTTGACTAGATTGGCAAAGTAATGTCTCTGCTCTTGAATATGCTTTGTCTTAGTGGAATATAAAATTTCTAATCCAGAACCTAATTGAGACATTTCTCAGCAGTGTGATTTTATTCGCACACTCTTTTTACAAATAAATCCACAAACTGCAAGTGAGGAAAAATGCCTCTATACAAAGGAACAAAGTAATCCAGAAAAAAAAGATAAGCAGAGAGAGAGGAGGATAGATCAAATGGAAAGCATAATGTGATAGAAATAGATTCAAATATAGGTCATCTAAAATACAGAGAGATAGAAGACATCATATAAGAAAAAAGAACCAGCTATGTTCTGCTTTATGAGATGTTATCTTGACACAGTAAGGTTGAAAATAAGGTGAAATGATCATCTAAACCTGGAGACAGAAAACATTCTCTTGTGAAGGGCTTCATAGCAAACATTCTAGGCTTTGTGAGTCATACAGTCTCTGTGACAGCTACTTATGTTCCATTGCAATGTCAATGCTGCCACAGACAAGAGTAAATGAACAGGGGTGGCTCTGTGTCAATAAAACTTTATTTAAAAACTTGGCCATCAGGCTGGATTTGGCTCATGGGCTAGAGTTAGCTGACTGATCTCAGATCCAGCCCCCCATCATCACTCTGGCCTCTCCTGCCTCCAACTCTCCCTGCTCTACCTCCTCAGCTGCACCCCCAGCTCATGCCACATCCACCTTTCTGTTCTCCAGAACTCTGAAGCCTTCTTCCATCTCAAGATTTTGCTTTTGCTGTTCCCCCTATCTGGAACATTCTTACACCAGACTCACATCCTTATTTCATGCAAGAATCTACTCAAGTCACCTCCTTAAGGAAGTCTCCTCTGGACCCCCATCCAAGATACCAGCCTTCCCTGGCCATAGCATACTTTATTTGCACACAAAAGCACAAGCTGGAATCAAGATTGCTGGGAGAAATATCAATAACCTCAGATATGCAGATGATACCACCCTTGTGGCAGAAAGTGAAGAGGAACTAAAAAGCCTCTTGATGAAAGTGAAAGAGGAGAGTGAAAAAGTTGGCTTAAAGCTCAACATTCAGAAAACTAAGATCACGGCATCTGGTCCCATCACTTCATGGGAAATAGATGGGGTAACAGTGTCAGACTTTATTTTTTTGGCCTCCAAGATCACTGCAGATGGTGATTGCAGCCATGAAATTAAAAGACGCTTACTCCTTAGAAGGAAAGTTATGACCAACGTAGACAACATGTTAAAAAGCAGAGACATTACTTTGGCAACAAAGGTTCGTCTAGTCAAGGCTATGGTTTTTCCTGTAGTCATGTATGGATGTGAGAGTTGGACTGTGAAGAAGGCTGAGCACCGAAGAACTGATGCTTTTGAACTGTGGTGTTGGAGAAGACTCTTGAGAGTCCCTTGGACTGCAAAGAGATCCAACCAGTCCATCCTAAAGGAGATCAGTCCTGGGTGTTCTTTGCAAGGAATGATGCTGAAGCTGAAACTCCAGTACTTTGGCCACCTCATGCGAAGAGCTGACTCATTGGAAAAGACTCTGATGCTGGGAGGGATTGGGAGCAGGAAGAGAAGGGGATGACAGAGGATGAGATGGCTGGATGGCATCACCGACTCAATGGACATGAGTTTGGGTGAACTCCAGGAGTTGGTGATGGACAGGGAGGCCTGGCGTGCTGCGATTCATGGGGTCACAAAGAGTCGGACACGACTGAGCAACTGAACTGAACCGAAATAAACTGTGCTTTGTTAGGGTGTTTTATCATCACCTGACACATTGCACACTTGACACACCTTTAATTCCTTCCTTGCTGTTGATCTGTCTTCCCAACTAGAATGGAAGCTCTGTGAGAAAGACCTCCGTCTACTTTGCTCATTGTTGCCTCCCCAGTGCCTAGAACACTGCCCGGTCCACATTATCAGAGCTAAACACAAATATTTTTGGAATTTATGGGTGAATGAATGAATGAATATCTGCAGCATTGTGGGTATTAGAAAACTTCCCTCAGGGAAGGATTCATACATTCCTTTTCATCTAGGAGAGCAAATTCTATTGCATGGCTGATTTGTTTGCCTCCGTCAATGATGTAGCCAAAAAGGAAAAAGCTTCCAGCTCCCACTTTTACAAGTAAATGGCACAAAAGTCTTCCCCTTCTTAAACATATCTAGTTTCTGGAGATGTATGAACAACAAAGCCAGCTACTTCTAATTTTTAAAATAATTGTTTTTTAAGATTGTTCTTTATGAAAGAATTCTGCATCATCAGAGGTGAAAGGGCTATAAAATCCCTTCATCCATCCTTCTCTTTCTAGAGGTAACCATGAGCCCAGAGAGAGGAGAGGACCTCAAGGTCACAGAGTAGGAGGGCAAAGGCTCTGACTAACATCCTTACAGGGAATCAAGGGTACATAACTTTGCACTCCAAGATAATACATTCTCAGAAGCTATTAAATGTGGAGTTTTAACATCTAATGGATTCTTCCCTGACTCGCAGTTATTAATAATCAGAGAATGAATATGTTTCCCACACCTTTGAAAAAAAAAAGGCCCAGTTGCATGGGAAATTATTTTTATCTTTCAAACAAAGATTCTGACTTATTCTGACTTTGGAGCTTAATTAGCTAATCTTTGGTATCTCACATCAAAATTAGTTGTCTTTCCAGTGTAGGTGTATGATTATTGAAGTGTTTATCAGGGAGTGTCTTTCATCCATTTTCAAACCATTTGTCTCTTATTTTGAGAATCTGAAATAGAAAGAACTTCATAATCCTTCCACTGCTTCTTTCTCCAGCCCCTGCTGAGACTAGAGAAGGAAATCAAATTTACTGAGAACCAACTATCTATTCTGTTGTGGGCATTCATTTAATCCTCACCCCCACCATTTGAGGGATTTATTTTTGTTTTACAGACAAAAGAACAGGCTGGAAGAGTTAACGTTAGTTTTTTCAAGGTCAGGAAAGGAAAGTGAACAGAGGATTCAGAATCAGACAGACTTTCTTCCAAATTTCAGCCCCAGATCTATCTATTTCATGACTCTGGACAAATCACTCTGCTTCTCTCAGCCCCCAGACCAGCGCTGTCCAGTAGAACTTTCTGTGATAAAGGAAAGGACTCGTATCTGTGATGTTCAGAGTGATAGCCAGGAGCCATATGGAGTTCTTGAAATGTGGCCAATGCAACTGAGGAACTAAATATAAATGTTATTTAATTTTAATGAATTTAAACATACACAGCCACATGTGGTCCGCATTACCATATTGGTTAGCGTAATTCTAAGTCTTATTATCTTAAGCCCAGACAAGCTGGGCCCCTACTGTGGCCCAATATGGCTCTCCTCTGCAGCACTCCACATGGGTGCATGAGTCCACAGTCCCCCTAGCCCACCCCTACTCCCCACCTTGAGCTCTGAAACCATGATCTGGAATTCCTGCCCAAACAGCTCAGTGTGCTTCCGGGCTGCCTGGGCCTCTTCCTTGGTGTCATGTTCCAAGAGCAATCTGCACTGTGCATCCATACCTCTGACCCCATGAGTATCTACAAATGGCCATGTGGGAGAAGTGTAAACACACCTTAGACACAATGTTGGTGTGTCCACATGGGATTGTACCCCTTGTGGCACAGGATGGACCAGGTATGAAAAGAACACGGGCTGGGAACACATTCTCTCTGCAACCCAATTGCCAACACGGAACTCAGGCAGAGCTTTCCCATACAGTCCTTTGGGTGTAAGCCTTTGGTGACTTACATTGATTTGGTGTAAGTCAATGAGCTAATCCTTGGTTGTTGTTGTTCAGTCGCTCAGTCGTGTCCGATACTTTGCAACCCCATGCACTGCAGCTTCCCTGTCCTTCACTATCTCCTAGAGTCTGCTCAAACTCATGTCCATTGAGTAGGTGATGCCATCCAACCATCTCATCCTCTGTAACCCCCTTCTCCTCCTGCCCTCAATCTTTCCCAGCATCAGGGTCTTTTCCAATGAGCTGGCACCTTGCATCAGGTGCCCAAAATATTGGAACTTCAGCTTCAGCATCAGTTCCCTTCTTCAGTGAATCCTTGGTATCTCATGTCAAAATTTGTTATCTTTCCAATGTAGCTATATAACTGTTGCTACTATTTGCAGCCAACTTATCTCCCAACAGCAGCTCCTGCTGCTTACTGTTTAGAAATCCTTGGGTTCAGCCTGTCTCCCAGCACGCCCTCCAGCTTCCCATAGCGTGGTCTAGAGAAGGGGTTCTCCAATCCAGCAACTGGCTGCACACCCCACCAAATCCCATTGTATATGCCTGAAGGTCAAACTTTTCCATTATTCCACTAAGTTCTGTCCATTTGACCCCATGCCCCACGTTCATTCTTTGTCTCTGGGGAAAATGTGGATTCTCATTTCTTGGTTCTGCCTTTGTGGTTGAGGCTGCTGCTGTTATCTTATAAAAGAACAAGTGAAGAAAAATAAATAAATAAAAGAACAAGTGGTGGGGGCTGTTGCTGCACACCTCAACATCCACAGGACTGTGAAAGTGAATCCCAAGGCCAATGAGGGTTTCTTTTTAGGACAAAGAATGTCTTTGAGTTAAAAATGACAAAGAAAAGGTTAACTTGGAAAATCTGTTAATTATACTTGCCTCAAATATTCCTTACTGAAAGTTCATCAGATGCTGGTTTAAGCAAAGCCTTCTGCCTACATTGCAATTGTTTGGCCACTGACTTCTCAGAAGGAAAGTAAAAAAAAAAATTTTCATTTTAAATCATTTATCTAAGTAGAGTAGTTTTTCCCCCCCAAAGTCTGAGGGCAGAGAGGAGTTGAATGAGAGTCCACAAGAAAACATACAGGGACAAATTGTGCTGCCTCTGTGGTGTGCTGTTGCTTCGTCTGCGACGTGCTCCTGGCATGCCCTTTACTCCTTGGCTACTGATGAACTCCTCTTCACCCTTCAAAATCCTGCTTGAATACATCCTATGCAAGGTCCTTCCCACACACACATCTGTGGAGGCAAATTCCCTTCTGCTATTTCCTAAGGCTTTTTCTACAGCCCTCTTTTAGGACACACCTCATGCTGCATTGGAATTTATTCATTTTCCTGTACCAGACAGTGAGCTCTGGATATGGAGGGCAGGAGATGTGGAGAGAAGGGAGGGAAGGACCCGGTTCTTATCATGAGCTAAATCACACCTGAGAAATTAATTCAGCTGTCAGTGTTTCTGGGTCCCCAGGGTCTGGAGTACAGGGAACAGGAAGAAGAGGAGGAGGAGGGGAGAGGCAATGGAGAGCAAGACCACCAAGGAAGGAATGAGTGACCCTAACCTGATAGGCAGAATTCCAGGCCAGGAGGAGTCAGGACGAGGAGGAGCTGAAGCAGTCAGGATGCCCAGGATCAGCCTGTGGCCACTGGTCCCACGTGAGCTGGGAGCCAGGGGCATGGGAAGCAGGGTCCTGGGCCCTGGACAGAGGCTGGTGAGGATTAGGCCCAGTGCCGAGATTTTGTTTCTAAATGTGCTAGACTTGAGAGAACAGGACCAATCACGCGGTCCTTCTCAAGGTTTGGAGTGATGCCCCACACACATGTGGGGCAGACACAGGCAGGCGGCATGGGGTGTGGCCAGTGCTGCGACACAAGGGTGGACACGGCACCGTGGGAGGTCAGACCGAGCGCACCCTGTCCGCAAGGCGGGGGTCTGTGCTCCAAACTCACGCTGCAGCTGAGACAGGTCCCAGCTCCTCCAAACCTCATGCCCTCCCTGCCAGAGCCCCAGACCGCCTCCTCGTGAGTCTAAAAGTTGGGTCGACTGTCCCTCCAGTGATCCATCCCAAGGGGCTGAGCAGAGAGGGAGAACGATGGTGACAATGTTCACAGGTTGGCAACAAAGGAAGCAAAGAAAGGGACTCCTCCAGAGCCAATCAGATACGCAACAGCATCGGGAGCCAGCATTCCCCTTCCGTCTGGTGTAGGTGAACGAATAAACAGTGCAGTGAGTGCCTCTCGGTCTTGGCTGCCCATTGCAATCCACCAGGGAGATTTTAAAATGCTGTTGCCTGACCTCTTCCCCAGAGAGTTCAAGTTCACGGGTCCAGAGTCTGGTCTGGGCACCAGAAGTTTATCAAGCTTCCCAGGCGATTCCAGTGCACAGTGGAGATTGAAAGTCACTGCTGCAAATGATATCAGATCTTTCTCAGGGGTAAGGGGAGGGAGGGCTAGAGGCCAAGATGGGGGGAAGCAGTGTGACCCCATGGAGGTGTTGAAGAGCTTCTTCCAAGAGTATAAAGGCACTGGCTGGGGAGGGTCTGAGTTTCTGTCCACAATGAGGGCCAGGGCCCCACTCCACAGCAACTCCCACACCCCATCTCATCAGCTGCATCTGTTCTCTCACAAGACATGTTCCAGCATCTTCAATTGGTGCCTCTGCCGTCGGGAAAAGAGGGGATAAAACAAAAGGCTCATAATTGAACACCTGAGATTTCCCACCATGTTGGTAACTGATGTCACCAAGTCAAAGCAGCAAAGGAGAAAACTAAAAGTACACCAACAGAGTTGATTGCGGCCCTGTTATACTCTAAATTTTATTTTTCAATTATCACGCTGTAAAGGCAACTTTCGTGTGCATCTCTGCGAATGTTAACACATGCATACATTTGTGCAACCACCTCCACCATCAGGATACAGAACAGCCCAGCCATCAGCCAGGGACACTCCCCTGCCATGCTCCCTTGTCACACCTCCCCATTCCTGCTCCCCAGGCCACTGAGCTGTCCTCCATCACTGAGGTCTATGTCTTTTTTGAGAAGGTCACCTAAATGAAACCAGACAGAGTGTGACCTTTTGAGGGTGAATTCCTTCCTGCCACGTCATACTGTTGAGAAGCATCCAAGGTGGTTCACGTATCAATAACCTGCTCCTTCTTATTGCTGAGCGGCCCTTCCTTCTATGGATGTGCCACAGTTTGTTTATCCATTCACCCATTGAAAGATACTTGTGTTGTTTCCAGTGTCTGGCAGTTATGAACACAGTTGTGTACAGGTTCTTGTGTAAGGATAAATTTTCATTTCTCTAGGATAAACAACGGGGCTTCCCTGGTGGTTCAGCAGGTAAAGAATCCACCTGCAATGCGGGAGACCTGGGTTTGATCCCTGGGTTGGGAAGATCCCCTGGAGAAGAGAAAGGCTACCCACTCCAGTATTCTGATGCTGAGAATTCCAAGGACTGTATAGTCCATGGGGTTGCAAAGAGTCGGACACAACCGAGTGACTTTCGAGTTCACGTTCAGGATAAATAACTAGAAGTGAGATTGCTGATGAGTGCAGTACTGTCATGTTCGGGGGACCAGTTTTAAAGAGCACAAGGCCTCTCAAGAGAACATAAAATAGTATTAGAGAAGAAGCACTGTATAGTGCATGGCACGAAATAATCTTTTTCTTTAAACCTATTTACTAACTGTATCAGAACATAATTTTTTAGTTTCAGAGAACAGAAGTCTTGAGCTTAAGCAAAAAGAAGTGTATTAACAGGAAACAAATGTGTCTCATGAGCCCCAGGACGGAGGTACAGCAGGACTCTCAGAAAGATCTAGAAGAGGGGAGAAAAAGCCACCAGGATACTCCCTGAATCCTTGTGCCTCCTTCTGTATGCATTTGCTTCATTTCTATCTTCTGAGGGAAAAAAAAAAAAAATATATATATATATATATATATATATTCTCTCTGCAAGTTGGTCCTTGGGGTATTTAGAAGATGCTACCTAGAATCCCAGAGTTCACCTACTATAAGCCTAGCCATGCAGCAAGAATGACTCCCCACCAACATGAACTTCATGTTTGTAGGATAAGAACTCTGGCCGGTGCATACAAATCACCATGGCCAGAGTTACAGGCTCATATCGGACCAACATGGCTGCCCAGCGGTGCCCTATGACACTATGGATGGGGGTGAGCTGCCCAGAAAGGAGAAACTGGTGTAGATGAAGGCTAGTCTTTCTCACACTCTCACCATGGCAGGGAGGCCTCCACATTCACCTTCATAGCTCCCTGGCAGGGGAGGATGATAGGCCAGCTCTTGGGCAGAGTGTGAGATGAAGTCTGGCCTCATTTTACACCTGGGTCAGTTCAGTCAGTTCAGTCACTCAGTCGTGTCCAACTCTTTGCAACGCCATGGACTGCAGCACACCAGGCCTCCCTGTCCATCACCAACTCCCAGAGTTTACTCAAACTCATGTTCACTGAGTCGGTGATGCCATCAAACCATCTCATCCTCTGTCGTCCCCTTCTCCTCCTGTCTTCAATCTTTCACAGCATCAGGGTCTTTTCCAATGAGTCCGTTCTTTGCATCAGGTGGCCAAAGTGTTGGAGTTTCAGCTTCAGCGTCAGTCCTTCCAATGAACACCCAGGACCGATCTCCTTTAGGATGGACTGATTGGATCTCCTTGCAGTCCAAGGGACTCTCAAGAGTCTTCTCCAACACCACAGTTCAAAAGTATCAATTCTTCAGTGCTCAGCTTTCTTTATAGTCCAACCCTCACATCAATTCATGACTACTGGGAAAATCATAGCTATATCTTAAATGTTGCCTCTTCATGCTCTTACATCTCCTAATGGGTCTAGTTCTTCAGGGAAGGTCAACCTCTTCTCTACCACTCAGAGAAGTGGACCTCCCATGGGTCTGGGTAGCTCTCTCTTTCCTAGCAAGCCCACATGGACATTCTGGTCCCTCAGCTAGATCTGAAGAAGAGGAGCTGGTTTGGAGAAACCTTTCCCAGAAAGCTGTTCACATACTTAGTCAGATATTAACAAAGTGGTGGTTTAATTCTAGCTTTTCTCTTATGCTCAGGGTAAAGCTTCCTTAGGTAATTTTCCAGGGGTGGAGGGTGACTGACAGACCAGGATTTGAGCACTCCTGCCTTGGTTCTTGTCCATAGTACCTTCCCATTTCAACATTACCTTCCCTTCATGCCTACTGCTGCTGCTGCTAAGTCTGCCTAAGCACCCCAATTAACAATGACTACATCCCAGCTGACCCAGGGGTTCTTTAGTTGTCTACTTCCCTGAACCTCTTTAGAGAAATACTAAGTGAAGTGAAGTGAAAGTCACTCAGTTGGGTCTGACTCTTTGTGACCCCATGGACTATACGGTCCATGGGGTTCTCCCGGCCAGAATACTGGAGTGGGTAGCCGTTCCCTTCTCCAGGGGATCTTCCCAACCCAGGGATTGAACCCAGGTCTTCCCACATTGCAGGCAAATTCTTTACCATCTGAGCCACAAGGGAAACCCAAGAGAAATACCAAAGAGACTATAAAATGATACAACAGAGCTCTAAATCCCAGCCTTGTTTGGAGGCATGCATGCTAAGTTGCTGGAGTCATGTCCGACTCTTCGCAACCCTATGGACTGTAGCCCACTAGGCCCTTCTGTCCATGGGATTCTCCAGGCAGGAATACTGGAGTGGATTGCCATGCCCTCCACTAGGGGATCTTCCCAACCGAGGGGTTGAACCTGTGTCTCTTATGTATCCTGCATTGGCAAGGGGGTTCTTTACCACTAGCACCACCTGGGAAACCCTAGCTTGGAGGAGCCTTTGCCTAAAGATGCTAGCTTCAAATCTCCCTGTACCTCCTCCCCTCAGTTTCCCGAGGTTACTGTGGCTCATGGTCAAGGGCAACGACCTTTATCCTGACCTCCGAAGCAACCTCACAAGACATAGATTTGCCCCTGGAAAGATGATAACACCTTTCTTTCCCTAAAAAAAGAATTCTCTCTAAAATTGGAGGTGAGGGTCTGGCAGAAGGAGCATGGGCTTTGGGGACTGGAAGATTAGTGTTAGCATCCCAGCTCTGATCCATGTGCTTGAGAGGAGCACCCAAGCTCCCTGAACCTCATTTCCTCCTGTGATATGTCCTACTGTTGTTGTGAGGATGATATGAAATGCTTTCTGTTAAGAGCTGGCCCAGGATGAATGCTCCGTATTCATTGGTTCTGCCTTCCCTTCTTTTATCAGCACAACCTTGGTGAAATCTCTTTTAAAGTCGCTTAGGTCTTAAAGCTCTGTTTGGCATGTTTGACCTGGTCTGCTTGAAAACAGGCACAAAGCCTTTCCTGTTGGTGATTTTCTAAGAAAAAGAACAAAGCAAAGATATTCTGGTTTTGACTCATAAGGATGAATTTATAGCTTTTATATATACCCAACACAATTTCATTCTGTCCCACCCCTTTGTATGTTTTGGCATCCCAAGCCTCTGTTCATCCACCTTTGTTGGCCCTCATCACATAGTTAATATCTGTCCACATGGATTGGTCCACCCCACTAGCCTGGGGGCTCCTGGGGAACTGGCACGTGTCTAAGTTGTTAGGATGGAAAAGAATTTTTTTCACCTATGTAGGGTCTTCTGGCTGGTCTAAGAATTACATTGACATGAGACAGATTAACAGGAGAAAGTTGAATTTAATTTCTTGGGTACGAGAATCCCACATGTGTGAGAGGTTCAGAGAAAAGTAAAACCAGGTAACAATGCTATCCTGAGCTCAGAAATGGGATAGGGACTTGGGGCTCTCAAGGACAGGAGGGTCAGTCACAGGGCAGCAAGAAGAAGAGCAGATGTTGGGTAATTAAGTGTTTGCCCTGCCCTACAGACAGTAACTTAGATCAAATTTATCTCTGAAAAGAACTCTTTTTCTGGGGAAAATCTCCAATTTAAATTCTTCTAGGTAGTTAAGGGAGGGGAAGTAGCTTCTCTTGAGTCCAAAGGGTCTCAATGGCCACATGTCACGGTGGTACATCTTGGGGAGGCCTATTCTGAACCCCCACAAAGTCACCTTCACATTCTCAAGTTCTGGCACAAGGCCTGACTCAGAACAGAAGATTGTGCAAGTTTGCTGAGGGAACGAGGGAATGCCTGGAATGTAGCTACAGCTACGTGACCTGGAAAGATTTTGTTCGCGTCTTCTCTGGCTGACAGTTGGCTGCCTTCAATTTTACGCTGCATTTAGACATTTCTTTGGCCTGGGTTTTCCAGGAAGAAATAACATCAGTTGTAAGGAATGAATATATTCAATTTATTTACAAGTACCTTGGAGGAAAACACTCATCCATGATCGATTCTGTTGATTTGATCAGATCAGATAGTCCTTATTTAGAGGGCAAAGGCGTATAGTAAATCTACCCACCCCATTCTCCTCCCTGTTGCTTGCCACATTGGTCTTCCAGAAAGTTTGACCATCATGAAATCTTCCTAGGTGACTGTATGCTAAAGTACCTAATCCTAATAAAATGCAAGTCTTTGTACTTCCCTGGTTGTCCAGTGGTTAAGAATCCACCTGTCAGGGGACACAGGTTCGATCCTTGGTCTGGGAAGATTCCACATGACACAGGGCAACTAAGCCCATGTACCAGAGTTACAGGAGCCTGTACACCCTAGAGCCTGTGCTCTGCAACAAGAGAAGCCTCCGTCTATGAAAAGCCTACACATAGCAACCAGAGAAAGCCCGTCACAGCAATGAAGACCCGCACAGTCAAAAATAAATGATGTTTTAAAAAACAAGCTTTTTTCCAAGACACAACTCAGAAGTAGAGATAAGTCCTCTAATTACTCAAGTTTCCATTCTGCAAGTTTAAATTTCACTGCATCCCAAGATAGGGCTCCAAGTTTAACTATAGCTGGAGATGAAATGGAATATCTGACATCCACATTGGAAAGATGTGGCTAAAAACTCAAAGAAATGTTTGTGGAAAGGAGAGTTCTAATCTACTGCAGGCTTGGAAGGGATATCATTTAACTTGACCACTAAACAAAGCCCAGTGCCTTTCTTGCCCCTTGTGGATAGCTCCTCATCCTTCAAGGCACACCTCAAAGTCTCTTTGTACCTTTCCTCCTCCCAACAGGAGCAAACTCAGTCCTTCCCTCTCCTGTGATTCCTCAGCCTTTAGCCTGTGCAGTGGTTTTAGCAGAGCAATTCTTCCCTGGCTGGGAGTATTTGCATCTGCTTCCCCCAGTAGGAGAGGAAATGGGGTCTTATTCCTCTTGGATCCTCCCATATTACTTAGCATATTTGAGGAAAAGGACAACAGCAGTTTACATTTACCGAATCCTATAGCACTCCAACCACCCCATGTACCTTATAAACACCATATCTTCTAATCCTGAAAGCAAAGCTGCAAGGCTGTTGCTTGATTTGCTTCCCCACCCCCATATACTATTATGGAAAATTCCAAACATGCAGAAAAGTTGAAAGAATTTTATCATGAATACCCATAGACTCACCACCCAGATTCTACAATTAACATTTTGTGATACTTGCTTATGGACTTCCCTGTGGCTCAATTGGTAAAGAATCCGCCTGCAATGCAAGAGACCTGGGTTCGATCCCTGGGTTGGGAAGATACCCTGGAGAAGGGAATGGCTACCCACTCCAGTATTCTGGCCTGGAGAATTCCATGGACTATCCATGGGGTTGCTTGCTTGCTTTATCACACACTCTCCATCTGTTCATCCTTCTATATATCTGTCAATGCTCCTTATTTTTGGTGCATCTTAAAGTAAGGACAAATATATTTTCAGTCTTTATTTTACAGATTCACAAAGTTTTAGAGAGGTTAAACATTTTGCAAAAGGCAACACAGCAAAGTGATAGAAATAGTATTTAAATTCCCCATCTGCTCACTGCAGAATCCATTGCTCTCCCTGCTCCACCATCCTGCATCTGATCAATACTTGTTGAATGAATTAATGAAAGATGTCATTTGTGAAGAGCATCAGTAAAGAAATGCTGGTTTACTGGCAAAAGAAAAGTTGCATTGAAGTATGCTGTGCCCACATTTTGAAGGTTCCCTTTGATAATTAAATAAATATTACTTACTGAACTATGAATTTAAATTAGAATTTACATTAATCTGGGGGAGGTAGACAATTTAAGAAAACAAATTTAAGCATTGAAAAACTTCAGAAAGTGATTATTCTATGAAAGAAATCAAACAGGATTAGGGTCTCAGTAGGGTCTGCATGCTGAAGCTGACACTGGCTGGGCAGGAAGGAGAGGGGAGCACCCAGGAAAGTGATAGCAACTCTGGGGTGAACCCGAGTGGTGAGAAGATGCCAGCCCTGAGGGACAGCTGGAGGAAGCATGTTTTACCCAACAGGAACAGCAGGTGCAAAGTCACTGAGGTGAGAATGATTTAGGCATGCATGGGGGAGAGAAACAAAGCCAGAAGGGCTGAGCAAACAAGAGTCATGACAGATGAGGTTGCACAGGGTGGGGTTGGCCTCACAGGCCAAGGAAGAAATCTTAAATGTAAAGAAAGTGAAGTCACTCAGTTATGTCCAACTCTTTGTGAGCCCATGGACTGTAGCCTGCCAGGCTCCTCCATCCATGGGATTTTCCAGGCAAGAATACTGGAGTGGGATGCCATTTCCTTCTCCAGGGGATTTTCCTGACCCAGGGATCAAACCCAGGTTTGATTGCATTGCAGGCAGACTCTTTATCATCTGAGCCACCAGGGAATTCCTGGTGTAAATACAGGTGCAATAGGAAACCACCAGAGAATTTTCAGAATGGAGGAGTGCCAAGAGACATAAAGATTACTCTAATTCACTATGGGAACCAGACCTTAGGAGACAAGAATCAAAGCAAGGATACCTGTGTAATGTGCAGAATTGTATCCTCCCAAAATTCACATCTTGAAACCCTAACCCCCAGTACCTCAGAATGTATTTGAAAGTAGGATTTTTACAAAGGTAATTAAGTTAAAAGGGGTCATTAGGATGGCACCTATTTCCATGAGATTGGTATCCATATAAGAAGAGATTGAGCTTCCCTGGTGGCTCAGATGGTAAAGAATCTGCCTGCGATGCAGAAGACCCAGATTCGATCTAGGGTCAGGAAGATTCCCATGGAGAAGGGAAAGGCTACCCACTCTAGTATTCTTGCCTGGATAATTCCATGGCCAGAGGAGTGTGGTGGACTACAGTCCATGGAGTCGCAAAGAGTCAGATAGGACTAAGTGACTAATACTAACTAACTACAAAGAGATTAGGATACAGACACACAGGGAAGATTATGTGAAAACACAGGGAGAAGATCGCTATCTACAAGCTGAGGAGAGAGGATTCAGAAGAAATGAACCTTAAGAAAAATTTGATCTTGGCCTTCCTACCTCCATAATTATGAGAAAATAAATTTCTATTGCTACAGACACCCAATTTCTGGTATTTTGTTACGGCAGTCCAGCAAACTAATACAAGTAGTTCATGGTCTATTTGAGTGACGATGGTGTTGCAAAGAGAAGTGGTAAGATTTAGGATCTTATTGGAAGCAGAGCCAACAAAATTTGCTGATAGACTGGCCATGAAGGAGAGAAGAGTCAAGGTCAGGGGTGACTCTTAGGATCAGGTGTGAGCCGTTGGTTGCATGGAAGTAGAGAAAATTTGAGGAGGAAGAATTCACTGGGGTGGAAGTCTAGAGTTCCGTTTTGAACAAGCTAGATTGAGCAATTGAGCAGGCGATGGCATATGAACTCTGATGAGCCCTCATGGTAACTACAGAAATAATGGATTCCACTGAACATCTAATAGGGGCCAAGAACCATGGGAGGCACTTATGCTAAAAGAGAAGAATACAATGTAGAACTTCTGATCCTAAAAGCCAAGAACTTGTTTTAAATCCTCAACCCTGTCCCACAGGATTGAATTTTTCTAGTGGCCTAAGTCAGAAAAACAAGTCTTAACCAGAGCTGCGATGATAAAACAAATCTGGGGGTGTTTCTGGGACCAGGTGTATGTATTGCTTGTCTGAGTAGGAGTCAAGGATGTGAAACTGCCTACATAGTCATGTTAAATGATCAGAACTTTGAACATGTTTTTGTTAAGATGATTTCATTTGTCTAGGACGCTACATTCTTAGAACAGAGAAAGTCAGGGACAGAAATGTATTATAAGTTTTCCACCTTCAGACTCAACCCACGCAAGTCAAGTTTCACTAGGTTTTTTTGTCCTTTTATTGTATTTTACCTGATTTTTAATTTGATTTTACTGTAAATTACCTCGTATCTTTTTTTTTTAATAAGTGGTAATGTTGAGAAGATGCAATCAAAATCCCTGGTTTAAATGACAGCAAAAAAAGTTGCATTACCCCTGAGATGATGAACAAACGGTGCTTGACATCCATTAGAGTGGTGTCAAGATGATGGAGATGTAGTCTTCTTTTTATCTTCTTAGGAATGGAGAAGCAGAAATCCATACTTGGCTTCTTGCTCTAGGCCATAGAAACTTGCCCAACATGTTTTGTCCCACGTATGGTTCTGGGTCGTGGGCAGGGTCCTAGCCCAGCCCCTGATGGCAATTCTTAGGCTTAAATTCTTTTTCAGCTCAATTTTTTTTAGCTCAAATTCTTTAGCTCAATTTTTCCCTTTTTGCTTTCCATGGTAACGTTTGGTTTACTTTTCCCAGTCTTTTCCAGGATCCTCTTAGTTTGATCATAATGAATATAGAATTTTCAACTCTGACTTTTTTTAACTTAAACTTGTATTGTGAACATTTTTCAGGCCATAAAAAATTGTTTGATATTACATGCCAATGGTCATTGGATATTCCATCATCTGGACACATACTAATCTAAGCAAGATTATAAATTATTTCTCTTTAAAGATAATGGTGTAATTAGTGATTGCAATGCAAATTTGAATATTTTTGACTCTACTAAACAATGACATTTTTATGGGCAAAGAAATATTTCTGGGCCATGTGTTTGAATTCTGTTCACCATTTGTTCTGTCTGTAATTCCTCTCTCCTTCATCCCTTCTCCTATGCTTGATACTCACTGCATGCCTGAATGCTAAGTCGCTTCAGTCGTGTTTGACTCTTTGTGACACCAGGGACCGTAGCCTGCCAGGCTCCTCTGTTCATGGGATTCTCCAAGAAAGAATACTGGAGTGGGTTGCCATTCCCTTCTCCAGGAGATCTTTCCACTCCAGAGATCGAACCCACATCTCTTGCATCTCCTGCATTGGCAGGCGGGTTCCTTACCACTAGTGCCACCTGGGAAGCCTATAATAGATGTAGCATTTTTATAAATGTTTTGACTTCATGCTTTGAAACGTGAATAAATTTTATGTGAATTACAGTAAATGTCTATGTAATGCATTTATTCATTTTTACTTCAATTGAATTTCAATCATTATATTAATAATTAAATTAATTAGCTAATTCAAATAAATATAAATATAGCTTGGTATTAAATGAAATGAATATAGAAATCCTAATATTTTAATTGCATACCAGAATTGAGATTACTAGTTGCACAGAGTATCTTTGCAAATAAGTCTTTCCACAAGATTATAGAGTTTGATGCCCCAGTATAGAGGGTCATGTGAAAAATTCTCCCACAGCTCAGGGCTGTGATTCTGAATAATTTGCAGCCATCCTTCCACCAGACTGTCAGAGCTATGTCAGCCTCAATGTTTCCTTCTTTTCCAAAGTTGTCAGGAAGCTCAAAACTAAGTTTTGCATGCAAATGCTACAGACTTTATAAATAGAGACACTTACTTCATATTTTGGGGGGACACTTTTCACTAGGTTCTTTATCCTTTATCCTGTTATTGTATTTTACCTTATTTTTAATTTTATTTTAATGTAAATTACTTTGTATCTTTTTTTTAAATAAGTGGTAATGTTGAGAAGATGCAATCAAAATCCATGGTTTAAATGACAGTAGCCGGAGACGACTGAGCGACTTCACTTCCACTTTTCACTTTCATGCGTTGGAGGAGGAAATGGCAACCCACTCCAGTGTTCTTGCCTGGAGAATCCCAGGGACGGCGGGGCCTGGTGGGCTGCCGTCTATGGGGTCGCACAGAGTCGGACACGACTGAAGTGACTTAGCAGCAGCAGCAGCCTAGAGTTAAATTATCTTTGGCCAATTGCCAGGTGATGGCAGCGTATTCTCTCCTCTCAGTTTTTGTATTTTCTTACATTAAAAAAAGAAAAGCCATTAAGTAATAAGCCTGCCACCAATATCCCATTGTCAAAGAACTTGTCCCACATTTCCCCTGGTTGATGTGTAAGGTTTTTGATGTTGATCTTATCTATTAATGATGGATGACCATGGCAGCCCGCCTTTGCCATAATGGCAAAGATCCCAGATCCATCTGCAAACTGCTCATAGCCCATAGACTAGCTGAAGAATTGCTTCAACTGGTCTTGTGAGTTTCCTCATCTCATCTTTTTCAGTTACTTCCCAGGTACTTAGCACAACCTGTGGATTGTTATCATGATGAAAGGGATGTTGAACTCAGTGGTGGTACTGTAGTATAGTCAAGAATACAATATACATCTATGAACATTGAAAAGTAGTTATGTTTTGGACATGGCCTGGCACATAACAGGTAATTCAATAAATATTATGGAAGGGAGGATGGAAGGAGGAGAAAGAAAGGTAGGAAGGGAGGGACGGGTGGAGGGAGGAAGGAAGAAAAGGAGAGAGGAAATGCCATAAAATGAAAGAAAGTTCCTTACTCTCATAAATGCTAAGTGGGAAAAGAAAAAAAAAAGTGACCTTGATGTCTTCCTTTGGTTTGTAAAAGTATTATTACTTCTAGAGATTTCTCACATTGCTTGCACATACGGTATACCTAGAAATGTCTAGTAGCTTGAACAAGCAGCATTCTCTTCCTTATTCACTCTGTACCGAAGCATTGAAAGCAGTCCTAATATTATGCTTCAGAAGAAACAGGGAAAAACTTCCCAGTGATCAAATTATCTGTGGATGCTGAGAGTCACCCACACACTCCTCCTCTCTCTGCAGAGGGCAGAAGAAGTCCAATAGGGGGTTCTTTCTGTGCCCCAAGCTCTCTGCAGTGGGTGAACACGTGACTGGTGAGGATCTAGCCTCTCTCTCTTTTCCTGGATTGTGGCACCTACGCCACCTCACACATCTGAGAGTCTACACTAACCCTTCTCCCACACAATGTAACCTAGACTCTGTGCTCCTCCTGATTCATAATCCTAAACCTGCAATCTCTCCCCACAAAATAAACAACAACAAAAATCCACAGTCTTAGAAGAGGGGAAAAACACCTCTCTTCAACTTTCCTTGAATTTGCCTTTTACTTTTCTCTTTATTAACCTTCTCACAGAAATCACAGAAAAAATAAGAGAAAAAAAGTAGTCTCATACCTAATAAAGTGACTCAAAATATAATCCCACTGTATTCTTCTGTCCCAACATCCTTGTGTCTAGTGTTTAGTAAACACTAGAACAAAATGTAGCAAGAGCAGGGTAAGCAAAATTAAGCCCTGATTCTACCACTTGCAAACTGAAGGGACTTGACAAGTTATTTCTCAGAGCTCTCCTTTGCTAAGTCGCTTCAGTCATGTCCGACACTGCGCAACCCCAGAGACAGCAGCCCACCAGGCTCCCCCGTCCCTGGGATTCTCCAGGCAAAAAGACTGGAGTGGGTTGCCATTGCCTTCTCCAATGCATGAAAGTGAAAAGTGAAAGTGAAGTTGCTCAGTCGTGTCCAACTCCTAGCGACCCCATGGACTGCAGCCCACCAGGCTCCTCCGTCCATGGGATTTGCCAGGCAAGAGTACTGGAGTGGGGTGCCATTGCCTTCTCCGGAGCTCTCGTTTATTGCTCTACAAACTGGTGTAATAATGCCTACTGCACAGAGTTGTTGGCAGACTCAAGATAATATATGCAAAGCACCTGGAACACACTGGACTTCCAAGTTCTGGAGCTGTTGTTACCGCACAGACCCCATTCATGGCTCCCATCTATACTGTGTCGGAGAAGCACTCTGCCTCCACCCAGGAGAGCAAACTGAAAGCACTGCAAAGGAAAATGTATTGACATAGTGCCATTACCAGAACTAACAAACACTCTCTGGGAAGTCCCTTGGTGCCCATAAGCCATTACAAATCTACCAACCTTAGTTCATCTAAGCATGTTTTTAAGCAATTTATATTTCTCAGCTCATAAAATCTACCGGGATAACAAGTTCCACCTGTTAGTCATAGTCCATAAATCTCCCCTTCACTTACACGGTAGCCTTCAGGGAAGGCAATAAGACCCAAGAGAAGGAGTTCAGCTACTGTTTTCAAATGTGGGCTGAATTTGCCATTTTCTACCTGTAAAAGGGTTAGATAAATGGCTAACCTCTTTGATTCTTGGGCTCCTAACTATGAAGTAGGAATAGTAGAACCTAAGTCACACACGGGTCAGCCTCAGAGATTTTAACCCACTCTTCCTGCTTTCAAGAATGCTTTTTCCTACAAATCGCCAGTCCAGGTTCGATGCAGGATACAGGATGCTTGGGGCTGGTGCACTGGGATGACCCGGAGAGATGGTACAGGGAGGGAGGTGGGAGGGGGGTTCAGGATGGGGAGCACGTGTACACCCGTGGTGGATTCATGTTGATATATGGCAAAACCAATACAATATTGTAAAATAATTAGCCTCCAATTAAAATAAATAAATTTAAATTAAAACAAAAAGAATGCTTTTTCCTGTAGATAGGTATCTACATGGCTTGCTTGTTCATTTCACTAAAGTTTTTGTCCAAAGCACACATATAAGAACCATCCCATGTCTATACCATAAACACCTAAAAAGCAAGACAAACTTATTTTAGACATTGGACAATAAGCAGAAAAGTTACTGAGAGTAGGAAATAATAAGAATGAGCTTTATGAAGGCACTGGCTTTCTGCTGAGTTTGAATAAAATTATATGAGCTTTATGAATGCATTGGCTGTTTGGGGTTAATTTCTAGAATTTGGAAGAGGCAGAAAAAGCCCAAACTAAACTAAAATCTGGCTAAGTTGAAGAGACTAGGATAAGAACACTAGAAGACAGAGGTAGCTGGAATTTGCGGGGAAGAATATCGGAAAAGAGAGAGCTAAGCAGAGAAAATCCTCCCCAAATCTGCATAAAGTTCCCCTTTCTGTCTTTGGATGAAAGTAATTTGTGTATGCACAGAGTTAAATTCTATAAGACTGTGCAAAGAACAGCTGCTGGAGGGCTCTAAACGGAACAATTCCCATAGTTCACACATAGCTGGGAGGCATTTGAGTTTCTACCAGCCAGAGTGGAGAGAACATACTAACTGATGACCTTCAGTAGAGACCCTAGACAATACCCAATAATTGCAGAATATATATTCTTGTCAAGTGCACATGGAAACACTCTCAGATGATATGCTGGGCTATAACAAGACTAAATAAATTTAAAAGGACAGCAATCACATGGATATATGCTCTGACGTAATGAAACTAAAGGATAACAAAAAGATATCTGAAAAACCTAATATTTATAGATTAAGCAACAAACATGTAAATATTCCAAGAGTCAAAGAATAAATCATAAAAGAAATTAGAAAAATTTAATGGAATGAAATAAAAAACATAAGAAAATTTGTGGGATGCAGTTGAATCAATGCTTAGAGAGAAACGTATGCCTATATATTCTCACAGTTTTTAAAAAGAGAAAGGCCTAAAATCAATTATCTAAGATTTCACTTTAAGAATAATGGTGGGGGGGAGAGCAAATTAAACCCAAAGTAAGAAGCAGAAAGAAAATAATAAAAATGAGAATGGAAATCAATGAGACAGAGAATGATAAAACAGTAGAAATTTTAAATAAAAGCAATAAACCTGAATGAATTGACTCTTGGAAAATATAGTTTAAAAAAACAAACAAACAGGGTTTATCTCAGAAATGTAAGATTGGTTTATCACTAGAAGATCAGGCAATATAATTCACCATATAGACAGAGAAAAAAAATTAAAAAACAATGCAAATATTTTTTTGAGCTAGAGAAAGTATTTGAGAAAATATAACATCTATCTCTCAGAACACTAGAAATTAAAAGAAACATCTTTAACATGTCAGGGTAATCTGCAACAAATAAATGAACAAACAAAACCCTTCAGTGAGTTCCCTATTCAGTGATATGAGACTGAGTGCTTTTCTCAAGACTGAGATAATCTCATCAATTCTATTTAACAGTCTATTGAAGATTCAACAAGATAACAAAAGAAATACAGACTGAAAAGGAAGAAGTAAAACTGTTTTTATTCTCAGATGATATTATTAAATACATAGAATATCATAACAAATACTCAAAAAATTTTCCAGAATTAGCAAATTTAGGAAAAATTGTAATAAGTAAAACCCAATTGCAATTATATTTAATAGTAGCAAGCAATTTATAAATAAAAATTTTAAATGCCATATGTGATAATATCAACAACACAAAATACTTAGGGATAAATTTAACAAAATATGTGTAAGACCAGGATACAGAGAACTATAAAACACTTTTGAGAGTAATTAAAGAATTCTTAGGTAAATAGAGAGATAATTCATGTTTACAGACTAGAAGATGCAATATTTTTAAAATGTCAATTATCCCCAAACTGACCAGAAAGTCAATGTAATTCCATTCAAAATCTCAGCAATTTTTTCTTTAGAAATCAATATGATTTTAAAATGAATATGAATGTAATATACCCAGACTATCCAGAGGAAATCTGATATGGAAGAACAACATTATACAGCTTATTTCAAGACTTGCCACAAAATTAGCAACTTTCTCTGTAAAAGGCCAGAGAATAAATATTTAAGGCTTTGTGCACCATATACAACTCTTTAAAGATATAAAAGCCATTTTTAGCTCATAGGCTGTATGAAACACAATATGCGCTGGATTAAGCTTAGAGACTATGCTTGGCTATATGACAAAACAGTGTGGAAATGATGTAAGGATAGATACACATGTCAATGGATCATAATAGAGTCTAGAAATAGACCCACACATATATGGTTTACTGATTTTTGGAAACAGAGCCCAAGTAACACAATGAGGAAGACATTCAGCTGCACTGCCCAAGAAGACAGGGTTGGAACTGGAGATATGATTTAGAGGCAGGAGTCTACATCTCATGGTTGTATAAGCCTTCAGCAAGAGGAATAATCAATCATTTCTTATTCAAGCATTCAACCTTCTTAACTGTCTCCAAATCCCTTATTGGTTGCTTGGTTGTTTACTGCTATTCAATGCTAAAACAGGAACACAGAAAAGTAACCATAGCATGGTTTTACAACTTCTGAGAACACTCTTAAGGAAATCCTAGTTTCTACCATGCCAAGAAACCTGCTGCCCTTTCTCAGTATTTAAGAAGGCTCATTTACAACTGGACCACTCTACACCTTCATCCACTCCACTAAGTCACACACCCCAACCCCATCTTCTCTGGCAGTGTAGCCTAGTCTCTTCCACAGGCCAAGATTTCATGAACAAAGACCTGTTCACTCTCTGGAAGGAAAAAAAAAAAGCCCAGGTCTCAAAGACACAAAGTCCTACTAATAAGGAGAAGGAAACATGTGTTTTCCCCACTGACAAGACTACTTTCAAGAAAATAAGACCTAGTTACTTTTTGTGCATTACTTTATTGATTTTTCAGAAAATCAATTGCCTTATTGTCAGAATAAATAAGAAAATTAAAACATCTTGTAATCTCACCCCTTGGAAATTAATGAATTAATATATTTATTATACACAGAACTAGAACTAATAGGTGAAGCAGAAATTGAAAGAAAAAAAAAAACCAATAACAACACATAAGATGCCAACACATAAATGGGTAAAAGATGTGACAGCTAATTCACCAAAGAGGAGCTAAAATTGATAAACAGCTTTACTCTTTCTTAAAGCCTCAAGTGCAAATTCAAACAGTGTTGTTCTATATCTCACCTATTAAGTTAGTGACAAACAAAAATACTGGTGATACAAATACAGTTGCAGACTCCAACATTTCTCTCTCAACAACTAATGAAACAATTAGACAAAAAACCAGCAAAGATATAGGAAAACTCAACACCGCCACCAACGACGAAAATCTAATCAACACATATACAACATTCCAGCCAACAGTAATAGAATGCACCTTTTTTTCAAGCACCTATGGAACATACCTAAAGAGAGACAATTATCCAGGTCATAAAAAGGTTCAGCAGATTTAAAGTAATTAAATCATATATTGTGTGTTCTCTGACCACAGTGGAATCAAACTTGAAATCAATAACAAAAAAAAAAAAAAGGAAAAAGAAATCTCTAAACACTGAAAACTACACAACACACTTCTAAATAATCCATGGGTCCAAAAGGAAGTCTCAAAAAAGTGTTTAAACACATTAAACTGAATAAAAATGAGATATCAATATTTTTATTTTACCTTGTTTACCAGAGAGCTAAAGCAGTATTGAGAGAGAAATTTATAGCACTAAATGCCTACATTAGTAAAGATTAAAAGTCTCAAATTAATTCTGTAAGAGCCACTCAAAGAATGAGAAAAAGGAGAGCAAATAAATCCAAAGCCAGCAGAAGGAAGGAAATAATACAGGTAAGAACAGAAACCAATGACACTGAGAGCAGAAGAGCCATGGAGAAACATCAATGAGATAAAGAGCTGGTTCTTTGAATAGATCAATTAAAATCTCAAATCTCGGGTAAGACTAAATTACTAATATCAGGAATAAAGCAAGAGATATCACTGCAGACCTTGCAGACATAAAAGAAGATAATAAAATATACTATAAACAATTTTATACATGTAAATTTGACAACTTAGATGAAATGAACCAGTTCTCAACAAGCACAAACTATTCCAACTTATACAATCTGATCTGAACAAGACCCACGACTATTAAAGAAGTTAAAAATCTTTCCCCCAAAAAGAAATATCCAGGCCTAGATTAAGTGTTTAAGAAGAATTAATACAAATTCTGTTTACTTTTTTTTCCCAGAAAATAGAAGAGAAGGAATGTTTCCTGACTTATTCTATCAAACCAATCTTACCAAGAATTCCAAAATCAGACTAAGACAATAAGACAATACAAAGAAAGAAAACAAAGCTATAGACCAATATCTCCCAAGAAAATGGATGCAAAAATTAACAAAATGTTAGTAAAGAGAATTTATCAATACATTAAATAATTATACATCTAGATTATGTGGGGTTTATTCCAGCGATGCAAGTCTAGTTTGGTATCTGGAAATCAATCAGTGTAATATACCATATTAACAAACTAAAGAAAAATCACACAACCATATCAAAGACAGAAAGAAAAAAACTTTTGACAAAATCCAATACAGATTTCCAGAAAATTAGGGATAGATCTTCATCCATCTATTCTATCTATATATCCTTTTCCTCAACTTGATAAAGAATATCTATAAAAACAAAACATAAGACCTATAGCTAACATCATATTTAATAATGAAAGACTGAATGCTTTTTCCGTAAGACTAAAAACAAAGCAAAGATGTCCGCTTCCACCATGGTTATTCAACATAGTACTGGAAGTTTTAGCCAGCACAATAACACAGGAAAAGAAAATAAAAGGCACGCAAGCAGAATAAAACTATTACTCTTTGCAAATGATATACATAATACCAATGAACAGGAAACAAGGTAAAAATACAAAAATCAATTACATCTTACACATACTACCAGTGAACATGTAGACAGTAAAATTTTAAAACACAATACCATTTATAGTCATTTAAAATAATAATAACTAGGTATGAATTTTCCAAGGAAATGGCAACCCACTCCAGTGTTCTTGCCTGGAGAGTCCCACGGATGGAGGAGCCTGGCGGGCTACAGTTCATAGGGTCACAAAGAGTCAGATATGACTGAGTGGCTTACCACATAGCACATGAATCTTCCCAAACATGTACAAGACTTCTACTTTGAAAACTACAAAACAATGATCAGAAAAAGCCAAATATCATAATAAATGCAAAGGCATGCTTTGCTTATGGATTTAAAGACTCAATGTGGTAAAGATATAAATTCTTCTTAAATTAATATATAAGTTTAATGCAATTCTTATGAAGATTTTGTAAATAAAGGATTATTTTATTTTTTATTCTATTTATGTTTTATTCTATTCAGGATTATTCTAAAATTTTTAAAGGACTGTGTAACTAACATGATTCTGAAAAAGAATAAAGTAAAAGGAATTCTGATCTGGGGTGACCTCAGCCTGTAAAGGCTTGGAGTGGGGTTTGGGACTCCAGCCAGAGACTGAGGCTGTGTGGGGTGGTGAAAGCACAGATCCTATAGCCACTAGACCAGTGGTCAGTGACAAGGGTGCTGGCCCTTTGACTTTGCAGAAGAGAATTTCCACAAAGAAGGAAAGTAGTGAAGCTAGTAAGGTATTTATTAGGAGGAAAAACAGTACAGTCTGTGTGGATAGACAGATGGGCAGACTCAGAGGGTAAGTTTCTGAGTTTCATCCTCATAGCGGTTTCAATTACTTTTATGGGGCATTTCTTCCATGTTTCCTTGGGCCAATCGTTTTGATTTGCCTTGTTCACAGTCCATATTTGGTATATCTCAGGATCCTCCCACGTGTATGCATGAATCTCTTAGCCAAGATGGATTTTACCCAAGAGTCTGGGCAGCGTAGCATTAGTTAGCATCACTTCCCTTTGAACTCCAAGAAGCCTTTCTGCACTTGAGTAGTCGGCGGAGTCTCCTGACTTCTGCATGCATGCTAAGTTACTTCAGTCGTGTCAGACTTTTTGCAACCTTGTGGACTGTAGCCCACCAGGCTTCTCTGTCCATGGGACTCTCCAGGCAAGAATGCCAGAGTGGGCTGCCATGCCCTCTTACCCAGGGATCGAATCCATGTCTCATGTCTCCTGCACTGGTAGGCAGGTTCTTCACCACTAGCGCCACCTAGGAAGCCCCCCCTGACTTCCAGAACAAGAAATAAGAGATCTGGGAAGGGCCCAGCCTCCTCCCATAACTGTCTCACTATTCTCTCTTGGCGTTTCGGTCCATAGGGAGCGAATCTCCCATTGCTTTACCCTGGAGGGGCCCATCTGCCTCCTGCCTCAATTCTACCCGATTTCCAGACTTAGAGTGTAGTTACAGGACTCAAGACTGGTGGTGTTGATGAAGGACACATGGGTCAGTGGAACAGAGTAGGCAACCGAGAAATAGTCTGACACAAGCGCAGACAACTGATTTTGACAAAGGCGAAAAGCAACTCAATGGAGAAAGTAGTTTTTCAAAGAATCATATCCAAACAACTAGATATGCATAACAAAAATAAACCTCAATCTAAGTGTCACTTCTTACACAAAAACTAACTTAAAATTGGCTATAGACCGAAATGTTAAATATAAAACGAAAACACTTTCAGAAAACACCCACACACACATACACACATAGGAGAAAAACCTTTGGGACCTGGGAATTGGTGATTAGATCTTAGATTCTTAGATCTAACACCAAAAACATGATCCATAAGAAAAAAAAAAAAACCCAATAAATTGGACATTATCAAAATTAAAAGCTTTTCTTTGTGAAAGACCCTGTTAAGACAATGAGAAGGCAAGCTCCAAACTTGGAGAAAATATTTGCAAACCATTTATCTGACACAGACTCATACCTAGAACATATAAAGAACTCCCCAATTCAAGATTCGTTGTAAATCAATTCAATCAGAAAATGGGCAAGACATGAAGAGACATTACATAGACGAGAATAAACAGATGGCAAGCTGTTATATAAATGAGCCAAAAACGGCCTTTGTGTTTTGGCCCCTAGGTTGCTTACTTCTCCACTGCGGCTGAAATGCATTAACCTAAAAGCCTGCTGGCACCAAAAGCAAATTTTTACACATCTAGCTGTTTTAAAGATAGCCCAACTAAGCAGATTTTTGACATTTAGGGCTTGCCTGCTTTACATTCTCCGAAAAAAACTCATTCCCTATCTGCTGACTATTGATAAGCTAGAGCCTTATCGTTATAAAACCCCAAGTTAGTATGGCCCTTACTAACCTAAGAGCTGTGACCTAGAGACTCCCTGCTGTGCTGCTGAACGACATTACCTAAATAGATAAACTTCCTTTCTGATCCTCCTTTCCCTTGACCTCCCCACTCTGAGTGGAAGCCCTCAAGCCATGGCTTCTGAGCAGACTCCTACTAGACGAGGCCTTCCCTGTCCGAGGGAAGTTTGTCCTTCCCTTGGCAACCCTGTCCAAGCACACCCGGTTAAATCTGTCATGTGTTACTAGATCTTCTTGCCCTATCTTTTTCCCTGACCTGTCCAAACGTCCTCAAATCCCAGACACCAATAAACACATGGAAAGGTGTTCTGCAGCACTAGCCTTTGAAGGTGAAAGTAAAAGTGTTAGTCGCTCAGTCGTGTCTGACTCTCTGTGCGACCCCAAGGACTGTAACTCTCCAGGCTCCTCTGTCCATGGGATTCTCCAGGCAAGAATACTGAAGTGGGTAGCCATTCCCTTCTCCAGGGCATCTTCCCGACCCAGAGACCAAACCTGGGTCTCTGCATTGCAGGCAGATTCTTTGCTATCTGAGCCACCAGGGAAGCCCTAACCTTTAGGGAAATGCAAATTAAGACTACGATGAAATATCGCTATATACCTATTAGGACAGTTGAAATTTAAAATAATAACAACCTTAAATGCTGATGAGAATGCAGAGAAGCTGGATCTCTTGTTATTACTAGTAAAAATGTAAAATGTACAACCACTGAGGAAAGTAGTCTGGCACACACATACCTAATGACCCAAGAAATTATGCTCTTAGACATTTATCCCAAAAAAGTGAAGGTATGTCCACATAAAACCATGCACATGATTGTTTATAGAAGCTTTATTTGCAAAAACCCAAACTAACAACTAAAATGTCCTTTAATAGGTAAGTGGTTAAACTGTGGTTTATCCATACCAGGCAATACTATACAGCAATAAAAGGAACGCGACATGCAGCAACTTGGATGGATCTAAAAGGCATTATGCTGAGTGAAAAAGCGCAATATCAAAAGGGCAAATACTGTATAATTCCATTGAAATAACATTCCCAAATGACAAAAGTATATGCCATGGACGGATGGTTACCATGGTTCAGCAATTGTAGAGAGGAAGGATGTGGTTGTGACTGTAAAGGGACAGCATTAGAGAGACGGCTTGTGATAGAATAGTTCTGAACTTGACTTCAAGCGTGGTTATATAAATACACAGGACGTATCACAATACACATACTGTGCCAGTGTCAAAAGCATAGTGCTGATATTGTATTATTGTTATGTAAGATATGGAGAGGGTTCATTTCAGCTGGCACGGTGGAATTTCTTCTAAACAACTGCACTTGGCCAATTCGGCATTCCTCCTGTAAGCAAGCGGACTGATGCCCACTGAGAAATCGTCGCTCCCCACTGTAGCCTGCTCTCCAGGACTCTGTGTTCTAATGCTCTCACCAACTGAGCTGTCTGTTTAACCAAAGTGAGTTGTATTTGTTCTCAAGCCTGTTGGGACCACTTGAACTGTTTTTTTCTAATTACTTAATTAAACTACACATAATAAAAACTGATTAAATATGAGTGGGATAAGTAAGAGAGTGGATGTTTCAGTGAAAACAAAATTGAAGGCTTTGGAAAGACTCAAAAAAGAGCCAAATTATGGATGCTGAATTAGGCGTGGGTGAGCCAACTGTAAAAGATTCAGAGGGGGTAAGAATCTTAAAAGTTCAGAAGGATGCTGCATTCAGGTGGCCTCATGAAGATCTCTAGTCTGCTCTCTTTCATAGGACCCTACAGGGGAAATTTCAGATGATGCCTTGAGAGCAATGCTTATGTAGGAAAGACAACACAAAAGTCCAAACAGGGGACACACACACCATAATCTTGGCTCTACATCAAAAGGTAAGTAATGTAATAGATTTGGATATCAGTTCAGTTCAGTTCAGTCACTCAGTCGTGTCTTGACTCTTTGCAACCCCATGGACTGCAGCACGCCAGGCCTCCCTGTCCATCACCAACTCCCAGAGCTTACTCAAACTCATGTCCATCATGTCAGTGATGCCATCCAACCATCTCATCCTCTGTCATCCCCTTCTCCTCCTGCCTTCAATTTTTCCCAGCATCAGGGTCTTTTCCAATGAATCAGTTCTTTGCATCAGGTGGCCAAAGTATTGGAATTTCAGCTTCAGCATCAGTCCTCCCAATGAATATTCAGACTGATTTCCTCTAGGATTGACTGGTTGGATCTGCTTGCAGTCGGAGGGATTCTCAAGAGTCTTCTTCAACACCACAGTTCAAAAGCATCAATTCTTTGGCACTCAGCTTTCTTTATAGTCCAACTCTCACATCCATACATGACTACTGGAAAAACCATCTAGTTAGCTATTCAGACCTTTGTTGGTTAAGTAATGTCTCTGCTTTTTAATATGCTGTCTAGCTTGGTCATAGTTTTTCTTCCAAGGAGCAAGCATCTTTTGATTTCATGGCTGCAGTCACCATCTGCAGTGATTTTGGAGCCCCCCAAAATTGGATATAGACATAGGTAAAGTAAAATGCCTCTGGTGTGTTTGTATAATCCTTGGCTCTCCATTTATCTACCACTTCCTGTTACTTCTAGTAAGGTTCCCCCTGTACTGCCATACACATATTTGACAATCAAGAATCGCCCCAGAAGTTCTACTCTCTCATCCACTTGTCCCACTTTATGGAAATTTTTTCTAAGAAAATAATTCAAAAATCTAGACAAAGAATATGTGCAGAGAAGGAATATTGCTGTAGTAAAAACTTGGTTTATGAGTTGCCTAATTCCACTGCCCTTATTTTCTTTGAGGGGTTTATACCCTACCTCCACTGTGTAAGTTTTAGCGCTATTTTGCCTCTAGGAATTCAGGCTTCACTTCCCCTAGGTCTGTGCCTGTGACCCAGGCTCGGCCAATCACATACTCTCTCTCTCTCTCTAGTGGAATAACTCAAGCAGAGGAAAGTACAGATAACATATATTCACTCTAACAGCAAAATTGTAACCAGATCATCAATTAGTTCCCACTATCCTGATCACCAGAATTTCCCCAGCTCTCAGCTTTTTGGCTCACAAGTTTCTTCAACCTCCTTGTGAACTTTGTGAGCTCCTCTTTAACCTTCACGGAGAAGGCAATGGCACCCCACTCCAGTACTCTTGCCTGGAGAATCCCATGGACGGAGGAGCCTCGTAGGCTGCAGTCCATGGGGTCGCTGAGTCGGGCAGGACTGAGCAACTTCACTTTCACTTTTCACTTTTCACTTTCATGCATTGGAGAAGGAAATGGCAACCCACTCCAGTGTTCTTGCCTGGAGAATCCCAGGGACGGGGCAGCCTGGTGGGCTGCCGTCTAAGGGGTCGCACAGAGTTGGACACGACTGAAGCGACTTAGCAGCAGCAGCAGCAGCAGCTATACCCTTCAAAGAAATTCCTTTTGTGCCTAAGTTATCCAGAATCAGTTGTTAGTTGCCAACAAAGAGCCCTAACAGACTTGATTTATAAAGTAGAAAAATATAAGAATCATCTAAATGTCAAAAAATCAGAAATAAATATATATATCATATATATAATATATATTTAAAATAAATAAATAATATAATTTAAGAAATAATATATTAAAATATATAAATAAATCATATATATCATAAATAAATATATCATTTATCCACTCAAGGAAATAAAAATTAAAATGTCATTAAAAATGTCAGTTATTAGGATATATCATACAATAGTGATGTGTGTAATACAATATCTGTGTGTAAAAAAGTCAGGGGGCAAAATCTTCCATGCAGTATAATTACAACTGTGTAAAATAGGCACAGAACAACTTCAAAATAATAATATGGTTGGGATTATGATTGGGTATTTTTTTCAAATTTTTACATTTTACTAATTGAACTGTCTTCTTTTCAAAACATAGAAAAGCTAAGGTTTATGTTTGTTGGGGTTTTTAAATAGGAAAAGAAACAGATGCAAACACTTTGGCCCTTTATCGTAGTCACGGTCTTTACAATGGGGCTTGAGTGCTCCCATTGGCTCATTACTTAACTGTCTTTTGCCGTATTAATGGATATGCTTCTCAGATTCTTGAGTACTTAGGATTATCTGGGCACCAAACTGGAATTTTACATCATCTCTAATCCTTAGAACAATCCTATGGGGTCCATAATATTGCTCCCAATTTTCAGGAAAACAAATTGAAGCTGAGAGATTGTAGTAGCTGAAGTCTCCATGATAAGTGACAGAGACAGAATACGATTAGTATCATGTATCACATGTGTTCTATAGCACAGTTTTATTTATATATGAAACAAGGTATCGAAACTGAATTTTCATCCAGACACTAATATTCAATAGGTATGATATTTCCAAGTGAGGAATCGTTGTAGACTTTCAACATAAATTCTTGAAAACCATTTCCCGGACCCCTCACCCACTTAGATAACATAAAAGGGTAGAAAAATTAGAGGAAGGAGAATTCTGTGAGTGGGTTCATTTGGGAGAGAGCTGTGCTGGAAGTTCCATTTCTTCTCCCACCAAGTTAGAGGGTTTCTTTCATAGAGCTACTCAGATGTGACCCCTACATGTGGGAGCTCAGCTGAGGGAGTGGGGTCCATTTCCGGCCAGGAAATCAACACGAGGGGAGATGGGCTGGCCAGTGCACTTCCGGGGCTGTCTGGGCCAGGGATGCTGACTGCTTCCTCGATACAAAATAAGGTGCAAGTCACCCAGCAGCAAGTAGCTGGATGGAACTCCTAGTGACTGCAGAAGAGAGTCAAAAGTCACCACCCAAGGAGACTTATAGGGGAGTCACCAATGACTTCGAGGGAAGGAGAGCCCAATAGGAAACTTCTGAAAAGTACACAAAAGAAAGAGTCATAAGTAAAAGAGACAGTTATAAGTATCCACCAGGACTAAGGAATCCACGTGCCACACAAGAGACAGCATCTCTCAGCTCCCTTAGTGTCCTTCTCCCCATGGGACAATGGAGGGGTTAGTCATAGGGCAGCTGGGGGCGGGGGGCAGGAACAAGAGAAGAGCAAAGTAAAGGAGACAGAAGTTTCCAGTGAAGCCCATCTTCCCCACAGCATGCTCCCTGTTGGCATCAAAGAAGGAAGAGTTAAAGCCAAATCCAGCTCCAGGTTTTATTTTGAGCTTTCAAATCACTGCTTTGCTGTTGTTCAGTTGCGAAGTCATGTATGATTCTTTGGGACTCCATGGACTGCAGCACGCCAGGTTTCCCTGTCCTTCACTATCTCTTGAGTTTGCTCAAATTCACGTCCATTAAACCAGTGACACTATCTAACCATCTCATCCTCTACATTACTGCAATTACTCCATTAGGAACACGTTTTTCAACTAATAGTGACTGTCAAACTGTTAAACTGTGTACAAACCCCTGTGTCCTTTCTTTTTTAATTGGGGTAAAGTTCTTTTGTGTTAGTTTCTGCTGTACAATGAATCAGCTATATGTGTACCTATATCCCCACCCTCTTGAACTTCCCTTCCACCCTACTCCCATCACACCCTTCTAGGTCACCACAGAGCACTAAGTTGAGCTCCCTGCACTATATGGTAAGTTTCCATCAGCCATCTGTTTCACACGTGGCAGTGCATATTTCTTAATCCTGTCTCCTAATTCATCCCACCCTTTGTGTCCATAGGTTTGTTCCCTATGTCTGCATATCTATTCCTCCCCTGCAAATAGGTTCTTCTGTACCAGCTTTTTAGATTCCCCATATATGTGTTGATACATATTTATTTTTCTCTTTCTGACGTCACTCTTTGTAACAGACTCTAGGTCCATCCATGTCTCTATGAGTGATCCAACTCTGTTCCTTTTAACGACTGAGTAATATTCCATTTTATATATGTACCACTTCTTCTTTATCCATTCCTCTGTTCATAGAGACTTAAATTGCTTCCATGTCCCAACTGCAAATAGTGCTGCAATGAACATTGGGATGCATGTGTCTTTTTCAGTTATGACTTTCTCAGAGTATATGCCCAGTAGTGTGATTGCTGGGTCATAGGGTAATTCTATTTTTAGTTTCTTAAGGAACCTCCATGCTTTTCTCTATAATGGCGGAATCAATTTACATGCCCATCAACAAAGTAAGAGTGTTCCCTTTTCCCCACCCCTCTCCAGCATTTACCATGTGTATGTTTTTTGAAGTAAAAGGCTGACTCAAGAGGTATTAATTGGGAAATGTGAAGATATAGAAACACAGAATGGCTGTTGGGCTGGAGAACTGGGTAATGAGTTAGACTATGAATCTGCCAAATAGCAGAATTACCAAACTCAGTTACTTGAAAGATACAAATAAAGGCCTAAGTTGTTTGTATAGGAAGCAGACCCCAACCAGATGAAAATTCCTGACCAAAAGAACATAAACCCTAGACTGGTTGAAACCAGAAGGTTGATGATGCTTGAAACTTCACCTTGATGTCAACCAATCCAAGAATTGTGCTAAAGTGGATCACTCACCCTGTCTTCAGCCCCCTCCCTCATACCATCTTTAAATCCTTCCCTTCCCTGAAGCTATCAGGGACTTTGGGTCTTTTGAGTGTGAGCTGCCCATTCTCCTTGCTTGGTGTCCTGCAATAAATCCTGTACTTTCCTTCACCACAATCCCTTGTCAGTACATTGATTTTACTGTGTGTGGGTGAGCAGATCTAAGTTTGGTTCAGTAACATTGTCTTGTACTAGGAATGAGCAGAAAAGTCATGGCACCTGCCAGCATTCGCATACAGAAACAAGGGAAATAATTTCCACTGAAGAAAACACTCAAGAGGGCAAACGAATTTTTTAAGTCATGAGCTGCCCTTGTTCAACATACTGGTTGAACACATTGGTTTTATTTACGGACATCTGGCTGACTAGGACTCTGCTCTAGGACAGGGCCAATGGTTTGTCTCCATAATGTTCTCAATTTAAAATACAACACTTGGCACATAGTAAGAGTTTATCAAATGCCTTCTCCACTGATCACACTGGGAGAAATATCAATAACCTCAGATATGCAGATGAAACCACCCTAATGGTAGAAAGTAAAGAGGAACTGAAGAGCCTCTTGATGAAGATAAAAGCAGACGGTGAAAACACTGGCTTAAAACTCAGCAGTCAAATGGAAGCAACCTAGATGACCACTCGCAGATGAATGGATAAGAAAGCTGTGGTACATATACACAATGGAATTTTACTCAGCTATTAAAAAGAATGCATTTTAAATCAGTTCTAATGAGGTGGATGAAACTGGAGCCTATTATACAGAGTGAAGTAAGTCAGAAAGAAAAATACCAATACAGTATGTTAACACATATATATGGAATTTAGAAAGATGGTAAAGATGACCCTATATGTGACACAGCAAGAGACACACAGATATAAAGAACAGACTTTTGGACTCTGTGGGAGAAAGCAAGGGTGGGATGATTTGAGAGAATAGCAGCATTGAATCATGTATAGGGCCATATGTGAAATAGATGACCAGTCTAAGTTTGATGCATGAAACAGGGCACTCAAAGCCGGTGCACTGGGATGACCCAGAGGGATGGGATGGGGAGGGAGGTGGGAGGGGGTGTTCAGGATGGGGGACACATGTACACCCATGGCTGATTCATGTCAATGTATGGCAAAAACCAGCACAATATTGTAAAGTAATTAGCCTCAAATTAAAATAATTAATCAAAAAATAAAAACAATTCAGCAGCCAAAAAATCAAGATCATGGCATCCAGTCCTATCACTTCATGGCAAATAGATGGGGAAACAATGGAAACAGGGACAGATTTTATTTTCCTGGGCTCCAAAATCACTGCGGGTGGTGACTACAGCCTTGAAATTAAAAGATGATTGCTCCTTGGAAGGAAAGCTATGACAAACCTAGACAGCATAGTAAAAAGCAGAGATATCACTTTGCCAACAAAAGTCCATCTAGTCAAAGCTATGGTGTTTCCAGCAGTCATGTATGGATGTGACAGGTGGACCATAAATAAGGTTGAGCACCAAAGAACTGATGCTTTTGAACTGTGGTGCTAGAGAAGACTCTTGAGAGTACCTTGGACAGCGAGGAGATTAAACCAGTCCATCCTAAAGAAAATCAACTCTGAATATTCATTGGAAGGACTGATGCTGAAACTGAAACTCCAATACTTTGGCCACCTGATGTGAAGAGCCAACTCATTGGAAAAGACTCTGATGCTGGGAAAGATTGAAGGCAGGAGGAGAAGGGGATGACAGAGGATGAAATAGCTGGCTGTCATCACCGACTCAATGGACATGAGTTTGAGCAAGCTCCAGGAGTTGGCGATGGACAGGGAGGCCTGGCGAGCTGCAGTCCAGGAGATGGCAAACAGTGGGCAAAACTGAGGGACTGAACAACAACCGATCACACTATCCAAGGAAATGGTGGATGAGCAAGGAAGATCATCATATTTCCATCTGATACCCTCATTAACTTGTCTGAATCTCTCACATCTTGCAAAACATTGGGAAATAATTTATCTGGTTTCTTTTTTAATAAAGCCTGGCAATGACATCTTTAGGCATCCAAAATAGCATTGACTGAGGTCATTTCAGGGCATTCATTTTCCCAGATAGTATTTTGTTGTTGTTTAAAATAATTTTCAGAGCAGTCCACATTAAATATTTTGTATTGTTTTCTCTGATGTTTCTAGAGGGCATATAAGAGAAACAAAACCAAGTGGAAAGATAGATAGATAGATTTTAAGCAATCGGCTCATTTGAAGGCAGCTGGCAAGTCCAAAATCCACAAGGCATTATGGAAATCCAGGGAATAGTTGATGATGTTAAGTCCAAATTTCATAAGGCAGCAGTTTGGAATTCTTTGTAGTCTTGAGGAACATTCCCTCTTCTTCAGAAGATCTCAGTCTTTTTTTCCTCTTAAGACTTTGAACTGATTGGTTCAGTTTCATCCAAATTGTGGAAAATAATCTGCTCTACTGATTTACCAATAATCTTCCCAAACCAGGAATAGAACCTGGGTCTCCTGCATTGCAGGTAGACTGTTTACCTTCTGAGCCACCAGGGAAGTCTTAGTAAATGTTTATTTCATCTTTAAGAAAAAATGTATTTATAGCAGTATCTAAACTGGAGTTTTATCCAACAACTGGGCAACATGGCCTATCTAAGTTGACACGTAAAATTGACCAAAATAGGGTAAAAGATTTACCTTATATTCAAGAATATAGCACATTATGGGATAAATATGCCTCTGCCCAGCACTCCTGGACTAGAGGAAGGCAAAGCAATTTCCCAACATTATTGTCATACATGAGTTCGAGATTCTTTCTTTCCTTCTCTCTTTCTCTCCCCAGGCTTTCTATAAAGCAGCCCAGGGCAGACTTTAGATGCTTACAACTTACATGGAAGGGCAAGCCCGGGGCTCTCATGATGAAGGATAATGGGAACGGAGGAAAGGGAAAATCCAGTGCTCTGTGGGGCAGTGTATTACCCTGCAAGTTCTTGCTTTGCAGCCAGCTAAGAAATGCAGCACATCACTCAGAAGGCTTGCTCACCCAGTACCCAGATGGGTCAAGAAGAGAGACTGCCTCAAAGTAGTACCGAAAAATGAGAAGGAAATATCCCATCTGTCTGACTCATCCCTTCTCCCACTTCCCATTGGCCAAGACTGACTCCATAAAGAGATAACCTTAAACACACACTTCCTGATGCATCATCTGGCTCCTTGGTGGCTGCTCAGGAAGCTGGGTCCCTAGGTCCCACACCCTTCTTTATGATGTCACGTCCATGTACACAAGGGAGTGGTGACGAGGGTGAGGTATCAACAGGAGAGAAAGAAAGAAGCAGAGCAGGGCATCTGAGAAAACTAAAGTTTCTATCCCAAGACACATCAACTTCAGGGAGTGAAGAAAAACACCGAGAAAAGGTGATCAGAGTCAAATGCTGATCAAATCTGAGTCAAATCTGTAAATGCCTATTTGAAGAGTTTGAGGTGAGAGTTTAATTCCCAAGGGTTAGCGGGAAAGAGCTTTGGAGTCAGATGAGTCAGAGTTTAAACACAAGCCCTGCCCCTTTCCAGCTGTGACCCTGAGTCCCCTTCATTTCTCAATCTATAAACTCAAGAGAAATCCCAACATCCAGGACTGTCATGCGAACTAAATAAAATTATGTCCCTAGATTGACTCACAGAAATGCCCCATAAGGTTAAGATTTCTTCCTTTTCCTTCTTATTTTATCCAATATTCTTCATCTGCTCTAACAGTAAGATATTCACGGGAGGACTTTTAAGACCTGAAAAACTATTCACTATCCCTTTAAAATCTCATAGATGTGTACATTTTGGGTCAAAAGAAATATGGGAATCCTGTAAAGGAGTTATTAGCTACACAGTATGGAATTTTAATGAAGTTTAATTTTAGAACAGTTTTCTGAACATATTCTTAACTTTTCATCACTCAACAAATATTTGTGAAGCATCCATGTGTCAGGCATAGATTCATAGGCTGTGTTTTGGTGAAGTTATGCTGTTGGAGGTAGACATTTTTAGAATCCAATGTGGCAAGAAGAACATCACTTGGATAATAGTAAACTGTTAAAGCAAATCCATGGGTCTTTTCGCAGCCCATGTCGTAGGTCTGGGGGTAGTGTGAGCAGGGGAAGGGGCACGTGGTAACTGTAACCGAGGTGGTGGCTCAAGTCACATAGAGGAACCTGCCCACTTGTGCCTTGCTTTAGTACATGCTGCTTCCATGAACCAGATTTCTCTTCCTCATCCTTAAAACAAAATCTCCTCTAGGCAGCTGTCCATCCCCTTCCTCTATCATCACTCTAGTTTGGTTCAGACTCCTGTCCTCTGCCCTTCTCCACCACAGCGCCTATTACACTCTGTTGCTGAGTACCTGCTGATTTTATGTTCTATATTACACTGGAGAGAGGGCTCCTTGTGGATAGAATTGTCCTCACTTATCTGGCTAAGTCTACCTGACACAGAGCTTGGCACATGGTGGACACCCAATGGAGGAAGAGTAGGAGCAAAAGAAGAAGGAAACCTCGAGACATGGAAGCAATCTAAATGTCCATCAGCAGATGAATGGGTAAAGAAGATGTGGTGCATATATACAGTGGAATACTACCCAGCCATAAAAGGCATGAAATATTGCCATCTGCAGCAACATGGATGGACCTGGAGATTATCATACTAAGTGAAGTAGGTTAGAAAGAAAGCGGAGAAGGTAATGGCACCCCACTCCAGTACCCTTGCCTAGAAAATCCCATGGCCAGAGGAGCCTGGTAGGCTGCAGTCCATGAGGTTGCTAACAGTCGGACACAACTGAGCAACCTCACTTTCAGTTTTCACTTTCCTGCATTAGAGAAGAAAATGGCAACCCACTCCAGTGTCCTTGCCTGGAGAATCCCAGGGACGGGGGAGCCTGTTGGGCTGCCATCTATGGGGTCACACAGAGTCAGACACAACTAAAGTGACTTAGCAGCAGCAGCAGCAACATGGATGGACCTGGAGATTATCATACTAAGTGAAGTAGGTCAGAAAGAGAAAGACAAATGCCATAGGATATCATTTATATATGGAATGTAAAATATGACACAAATGAACTTATCTATGAGCCAGACTCAGACATAGAGAACAGATTTGTGGTTGTCAAAGGGAGGAGGATGGGGGAAGGATGGAGTGGGAATTTGGGGTTAGCAGATGCAAACTATTATATGGAGACTGGATAAACAACAAGGTCCTACTGTAGAGCACAGGGAACCAGATTCAATATCCAGTGATCAGCCATAATGGGAAAGAATATGAAAAAGAGTGTGTGTGTACATATATATATATACTTTGCTGCAACAAAAATTAAATTCAGTTCAGTCGCTCAGTCATGTTCGACTCTTTGCGACCCCATGAATCGCAGCACGCCAGGCCTCCCTGTCCATCACCAACTCCCAGAGTTCACTCAGACTCACGTCCATCAAGTCAGTGATGTCATCCAGCCATCTCATCCTCTGCCGTCCCCTTCTCCTCCTGCCCCCAATCCCTCCCAGCATCAGAGTCTTTTCCAATGAGTCAACTCTTCGCATGAGGTGGCCAAAGTACTGGAGTTTCAGCTTTAGCATCATTCCTTCCAAAGAAATCCCAGGGCTGATCTCCTTCAGAATGGACTGGTTGGATCTCCTTGCAGTCCAAGGGACTCTCCAGAGTCTTCTCCAATACCACACTTCAAAAGCACCAATTCTTTGGCACTCAGCTTTCTTCACAGTCCAACTCTCACATCCATGCAGTCCTGCTGATTGTAGCCCTCCAGGCTCTTCTGTCCATGGGTTCTCCAGGTAAGAATACTGGAGTGGGTTGCCATTTCCTACTCCAGGGATCATCCCCACCCAGGGATTGAACCTATGTCTCTTGGATTCTTAGGGGGATTCTTTACCACTGCACCACCTGGGAACCCCTATACCTCAGTAATTTTATATATAAGGAGCCAGGTCTTTGGAATATGATTTCTAACATACAAGTTGATTTTATTATTATTAGCATTCTTCATCTCCTGATTGAAGACAAAGATCATGGGATTAGTAGCCAAACTAGTCAAATCCCTGCTTTGCCACTTGGCAACTGTATGAACTTGAACAAGTCACTTCCCTCTCGAAGTCTCAGTTTCCAGAGCTGTAAAGTGGGGCCAATCAAAACTATCTCACAACTAGAAATAACTCAGTAATCAAGTTCCAAAATACAGCAAGTGCTCAACTCTGCTGAGCTGCTATCACTGCGACTCATGGTGCTGTGAAGTTTAGAAGTCTAAAAGAGCCCAGCCAAGAGTTCCTCATAACGAGCTCATAACTGAAGCCAGTGGATCAGGCCCCAGATGTGTCCAAAGCCTGAGGAATTTTTCATTATGGAGCAAACACTTTCACTTTCTGAAGGTGGATATTAACCCAGGGATTTCTCCCCCCACCCCCACCCCCACACCACCGTTAGACTCTGCTCAGCATTCACAGAGGGGAGCAGTATTTAGATAATTCATCTTTAATCATCTGCACTGCACAAGAAAAGCTTCCTTCTTATCAAAAGATGGAATAGCAGAAATGAGGGCAGAAACAGGAGGGGAAGGGAGTTTTGCTGGGTTTGAACTTGAGCCATGGCCTGCACTCAGGAAGAAAAGAGTAACCTGCTGGTTTTCACACTGGGTGGGGCTGGGGGTAGGGGCGCGCCCACCCTTGACCACAGCACAGCTGTGCTGCTTCCATTTAGTCACCCATCCACTTATTCATCTCCTAACTCTCACTAACTGCCTTTCACCAGGCTTGCAGTTGGACAACAGTAACAGTGTTAAATGAGACCCGAGCTTTACCCTAAGTAGCTCACCATCCAAAACAGGCATCCATGAACTGTTTCAATAAGAGGCCAGAGAGCAAACTGTTTAGACTTTGCAGGTCACATGGTATCAGTTGCAACTACTCATTCCATCCATTGTAGCATGAAAGTACCTAGAAACACCAAGGAAATTAACGAGCGGGACTATGTGCCAATAACCCTTGAGAAGCAGCAGGGGTTTGTCCACCTCTGCTCTAGAGGCAGAGCAAGCGACAGGCAAATAAATACAAGTCCTTTAATAGTCCCAAGGCAAGAGCAGAGAGTAGCTTGTACTGGAATTTGGGCATGAAACTGCTGCTACTGCTGCTGCTAAGTCACTTCAGTCGTGTCTGACTCTGTGCAACCCCAGAGACGGCAGCCCAACAGGCTCCTCCGTCCCTGGGATTCTCCAGGCAAGAACACTGGAGTGGGTTGCCATTTCCTTTTCCAATGCGTGAAAGTGAAAAGTGAAAGTGAAGTCGCTCAGTCGTGTCCGACTCCTAGCGACCCCAAGGACTGCAGCCCACCAGGCTCCTCCATCCATGGGATTCTCCAGGCAAGAGTACTGGAGTGGGGTGCCATTGCCTTCTCCAGCATGAAACTAGGAGAGATGATTAAATATTTGAGAAACTTTAAGACTAATGGGAGAAAAGTCATCAAGGATTTCTGGCCTGGATGACTGGGTGCTGCCACTTACTGAGGCTGCCCCAAGGGGACAGTCATCCAATCAGTGTCTTGCAATCTTTTTTAAAAAATTATCACTCCTCAACTGGAGACTTTTTAGACATTATTTTCTTAACCACCCCACCCCATAAATTCCAATACCACCAGAGTACTATATATATTTGTGCACTGATGTATATTTTGCTTTATACATAAAAAGAGCAAGAGGCTTTCCCTTGCCCCTCAAGAACCAATTTTCATTCCCTTGGGAGCAAGTTTGTCCCTGATGAGAATGCATGGTCTGGGTCTAGGAGGGGTGACTCCATCTCCTATCTAGCCAAGGCCTAAGATAGAACAGAAGGCCTCCTGGGATGGCCAGAACACCCAGAGGAAACCATGGTGGACCCAGCAGGGCAATGCCACATCCCCGGACTTCTATATCTTCTGAACCTTCTGGGATTACTTTGCCCCAGATTTTCACACAGCTTTGAACCCACTTCCCTGTTGGCTCAGATGATAAAGCATCTGCCTACAATGTGAGAGACCCGGGAGAAGGACTTCATCTTCTGGAGAGACTTCTGGAGAAGGAAATGGCAACCCACTCCAGTACTCTTGCCTGGAAAATCTCATGGATGGAGGAGCCTGGTAGGCTACAGTCCATGAGGTCACAAAGACTTGGACACACTGAGTGACTAAACTTTCTTTCTTTCAACCTGCAAGTCACAAGGTGATTAAAAAAAAAAAAAAAATAGGATATTCACAATGGGTACCAGAACTCTACTTAGGAAAGGGATTCAAATTGGGTGTGGGAAAAACACCTAAGGGCTTTCCTGGTGGCTCAGCCAGAAAAGAATTTGCCTGCAGTGCAGGAGATGCAAATTCAATCCCTGGGTCAGGAAGATCCCCTGGAGAAGGGAATGGCTACCCACTCCAGTATTCTTGCCTGGAGAATTCCCATGGACAGAGGAGCCTGGCAGGCTACAATTCATGGGGTTGCAAAGCATCAGACCTGACTTAGTGATTAAAGTCACTTGGGACCACTACCGCCAAAAGACCTAAAGAAGTGCTTTGGATAGAATGAGACGCTTGGTGTTGGTATTAGTGGAGAGGGATATAGAAAGTATTTACTGTTCTGGAGAAAAGAATGGGGTGGAAAGAGAAGCTAGGGGGAACCCATCAGGACAGGATGGCCACCTGGAACACATTGACCCTTCCCCTCAACCTGCAAACATCAAAGAATTCAACGAACATATCCAAGCTATCCCACATGAGGACATTTCTTGTGGGAAGAATTGAAGAGGCCGAGCTTTGCACCAGAGAGGAAGGCAAAGGAAGGTGAATGCATGAGGGAGCAGCAGGCAGACCCCAAGCAGGTGAGACCAGGAACAGAAAAGCTCTGGAGGTGTCTTGTTTCCAAGGCAACATACCTGGGAGCATGAAATGATCCCACTCAAATTTCCAGGCCCAGGAAGATGGCCAAGTATTGCTTTCTGTATCAGCTCCCATAAGCAAGCAAGCCACATAAGACAGCAAAAAGCTAAGCAATCAGGAAGTATTATCTCAGGAATAAAAGGTTCAAAGGGAAGACACCTTAGCATTGGTTCATTCAATCCTAACATTGTCACTAAGGCATCTTCCATTATTCCTCTGCTGTCTTTGTCATGTGGACCATGTCTCCCTTCCAGGGTTCCCAGGTACCACAGCTACACCCACAGTCTAGAGGCAGAAGAAGTATGAGTGGTGAGTGGCTGTTGTGCAAAAGTTTTTAAGAGTGAAGAAAACTTCCCCAGACCTGAACCTCCAGTCCTGAACACATTTCTCAGAATGGATTTATCACAGCCCAGACAAGAAGAATGGAGTTAACATGATCAGCCAAACCAGTAATTCTCAGAGTGCAGTCCCTAGATCGGCAACATCAGCATTAACTGTGAGCTGGTTAGAAATGCAAATTACCAACCCCAGTCCAGGCCAACTGAATCAGAAACTCGGGGGGTGGGACCCAGCAGTCTGTGGTTTATGGAGCCCTCCAGCTGATTCAGATGCACCCTGAAGTTTAGGAATTAACCATCTGGTTTAAACTAATAAAGAAGCATCCCTGTGGATTTGCCTGTCTTGTGGGTGGCGCCCTGAGCATGAGAGAGTCTAACTGGAGAGAGTCAGTTGGGTGGAGAGCCTGTGGTCTCAACACTTTGCAGGGCCAAGATGAGTGAATTCCTCATGGAACAAGTAGATCTGTGAAAGTACCTGGGCTTAAGCATCTTGCCAAAGACAAGATGGCACAAAACTTTGAAGGAAAGACCTTTGCCCCACATCTCTAAAGATTAACAACTACACATATACTGGTATTCTATAAAGAAAAATAAAATGCTTAAGATATGTTTGTATAATCTTGTTTTAAATGACCTGTTAAATGACCTGTTTAAATTACCAAACACCTCTCTCTCAGTAACTGATAGAACAAGCAACAACCCCAAAAACTATAATGATGTAGACTGTCTAAACAACATGATTAACATTGCTGATCCAATTACATATATAGAACACTGCATCCACCCATCAAAAAATACATTTTAAGTTCATATGGATTTACAAAAACTAGCCATGTTGCTGGGTCATGAAACGAATGCCCACAAATTCCAAAGGACTGAAATTATACTGATATGTTCTCTGACTGTGAAGGGATTAATCTGGTTACCAATAATCAAAATATTTTTAACCATAAAACATTTGCAATTTAAGCAACATGTTTCTTAACAACCCATTGGTCAATGAAGAAATAAAACACAGAAATAATAAAACACCTTGAGCTAAACGTTAAGGAAAATATTACATGGTTGTGGGCCACAGCTAAAACTGTGCCTAGAAGGAAATATATATGAAAGTTATGACCAACCTAGATAGCATATTGAAAAGCAGAGATATTACTTTGCCAACAAAGGTCTATCTAGTCAAGGCTATGGTTTTCCCAGTGGTCATGTATGGATGTGAGTTGGACTGAGAAGAAAGCTGAGCACCGAAGAATTGGTGCTTTTGAAGTGTGGTGTTGGAGAAGACTCTGGAGAGTCCCTTGGACTGCAAGGAGATCCAACCAGTCCATTCTGAAGGAGATCAGTCCTGGGATTTCTTTGGAAGGAATGATGCTCAAGCTGAAATTCCAGTACTTTGGCCACCTCATGCGAAGAGTTGACTCATTGGAAAAGACTCTGGTGCTGGGAGGGATTGGGGGCAGGAGGAGAAGGGGACAGCAGAGGATGAAATGGCTGGATGGCATCACTGACTTGATGGACGTGAGTCTGAGTGAACTCCGGGAGCTGGTGATGGACAGGGAGGCCTGGCGTGCTGAGATTCATGGGGTCGCAAAGAGTCGGACACGACTGAGCAACTGAACTGAACTGATATACACTTTAACTGCATACATTTAGAGATAAGAAACTTTGAAAATGAATAATCTAAGAATTCATCACAAGAAGTTAGAAAAAGAGGATAAAATTAAATTCACATGAAGTAGAATAAAGGAAATTACAGAGACTAGAAGTTAAACACAATGGAGATTTAAATGAAGCCTTACACGGAAATCATCTAGTGTGTAACAACCTACAAGGAGTGAGTAACCGTCTTTCACTTTAGTTGGAATGCTACTAGTGTTTCCCCTGGGGAAGGCAATGGCACCCCACTCCAGTACTCTTGCCTGGAAAATTCCATGGATGGAGGAGCCTGGTGGACTGCAGTCCATGGGGTCGCGGAGAGTCGGACATGACTGAGCGACTTCACTTTCACTTTTCACTTTCATGCATTGGAGAAGGAAACGGCAACCCACTCCAGTGTTCTTGTCTGGAGAATCCCAGGGATGGGGGAGCCTGGTGGGCTGCCATCTATGGGGTCGCAGAGTCAGACACGACTGAAGCGACTTAGCAGCCGCAGCAGTGTTTCCCCATTGGGCATAACACTGGCTCTGGAGCCGAGATAAATACACTTCGTCATGTTAATGAAGAATCAATTAATTTCTATTTTATTAATAAGCACTGAATTGTATAAATGCCTTTTCAACAATCATAGAGGTAATCTGGTGATTTTTCTCTTTACATTGTTAACCAGTTTCCTAATATGAAATCATCATTAATTTCCTGAAATAATACTTGCCCCTCTAATGTGTGCGAGTTCAAGTCTTTTACTTTTCATACTGCACCTTAGTCTCTCATACTTTATTTAGAATTTTGTACTGATATTCGCAAGTAACTTTGGTCTTTCAGTTTTCTTTTTATCTCAATCTTCATCAGACTTTAACAAGATTAGTGTCACTATTTTTAAAAAAGAAGAAAAACATGTTTCTTTTCTTTGTTCTAGGTTAGTTTAAATATCATGGAATTATCAGTTATTTAGCATTTTGTTTTGAAGAATTACAGATTTACAGAAAAGTTATTTTTAAAAATGGGCAAATTTACCAAACCTCAGGGTCCCTAAATTTATATGTAATTTTTTCTGAGTCAGTTAAGAGTAAGTTATAGATATATCCCTGTAACCCCAAAAACTTGTTGTGTATTTTCTGAACACAAGGACGTATTCTTATATAACCACAAGACAACTGTCAAAATCAGTAAATTAACATTGATACAATACTATCATCATCTAATCTATAGACTTTTATTAAATTTTATCAGTTTTCCCAAAAATGTTTCTCATAGTTTTGTTTCTTTAGTTGGCCCAATCTGGCATCACATGGTATTTGTCATGTCTCTCCAATCTCTTTTAATCTTTAGTCTCTGTCTTTAAAAATCGTTATATTTTCCAAGAGTAAGGGTTATTTATTTGGTGTCATATCCCTCAACTTGAGTTTTCTGGTATTTCTTCATGACTAGATTCAAGTTATGATTATTTTGTCAGAAATACCATGAAAAATGAGGTCATACCCTTCTTAGTGCTTTATATCAGGAGACACACACATGTTTGTCCTGCTACAAATGATGTTCGCTTTGATCATTTGCCTAGTGTGTAGCTGCCAGATTCTCTGCTGTAAGGAATGGCTGTGTTTTAATAGTTTGGTTAAAATTCCCCTAGAAACTATATAGCATTTTTTTCTTCATGGAGGAGATGATAGCTCTTTCAAGACTTTCTTTATAATTGATATGTTTAAACTTTAATCTCCTCTACAATCAGGCTTGATAAATTACATTTTCCTAGAAAATTGTTTTGCTTATTTCATCTAGATTTTAAAGGTTATTTTCAGGGAGTTGTAGGAAGTAATCTCATTTTTTAGATTTCCATTTGACAGTGTTTCCCCCTTGTCATTTCTAACTTTGAATATTTGAAGTTTCTTTTTATTTTGGTTGGATAGATGGCTAGTGTTTATATATATATATAAATGTATGTATATTTATGTATATAATATTATTATAGATAATAGTATATATTATAATATTGTACTGTATGTATTGTACATTATAATATATAATATTATATATACTAATATATAATATATAAATATATTTATAATCATTTATAATTATAACTATATAATAATAAATCATTTGTATATACTATATTATATATAATTATATTATATATTTATATATTTTATTATATAATATATTTTATTATTTATTATATTATTTTTGCTATTGCTAAGTCACTTCAGTCATGTCCGACTCTGTATGACCCCATAGACGGCAGCCCACCAGGCTCCCCCATGCCTGGGATTCTCCAGGCAAGAACACTGGAATGGGTTGCCATTTCCTTCTCCAATGCATGAAAGTGAAAAGTGAAAATGAAGTCGCTCAGTCATGTTCGACCCTCAGCGACCCCATGGACTGCAGCCTTCCAGGCTCCTCCATCCATGGGATTTTCCAGGCAAGAGTACTGGAGTGGGGTGCCATTGCCTTCTCCGATTATATTATTATGTATTATATATATTAGGAGAAGGGGGTGGCAACCCACTCCAGTGCTGTTGCCTGGAAAATCCCATAGACGGAGGAGCCTGGTGGCCTGCAGTCCATGGGGCTGCGGAGAGTCGGACACGACTGAGCAACTTCACTTTCACTTTTCACTTTCCTGCACTGGAGAAGGAAATGGCAACCCACTCCAGTGTTCTTGCCTGGAGAATCCCAGGGACGGGGGAGCCTGGTGGGCTGCCGTCTCTAGGGTTGCACAGAGTTGGACATGACTGAAGAGACTTAGCAGTAGCAGCAGCAGTAGTTTATTCTAGAGACTCCCTTTAAATTTTTAATTGTACGTGATACTCTTAGCCATTAATTTTTTATTTATCTATTAGCTCCCTATCATCGTTTTAATTAATAACATCCTTTTTCATATTTGTACTCTATTTTATTTTATTTAATTAATTTATTTATTTATGGCTGTGCTGGGTCTTCACTGCAGTGCGGGGGTTTCTCCTGGTGGTGGCTTCTTTTGTTGCCGAGCACAGGTTCCAGAGTCCAGGTTTTGGCAGTTGCAGTTCATGGGTTCAGTAGTTGCAGTTCCCAGGCTCTAGAGCATAAGCTCAATAGTTGTGGCACATGGGCTTAGTTGCTCCAAAGTATGTGGGATCTTCCTGGACCAGGGATCGAACTCATGTCTCCTGCATTGGCAGGAGCCTTAGTGTCCTTATAGGAAAAGATGCTTGCTCCTCGGAAGAAAAGCGATGACAAACCCAGACAGCATATTAAAAAGTAGAGGCATCACTTTGCCAACAAAGGTCCATGTAGTCAAAGCTATGGTTTTTCCAGAAGTCGTGTACAGATGTAAGAGTTGGACCAAAAAGAAGGTTGAGCACTGAAGAATCGATGGTTTTGAACTGTGGTGCTGGAGAAGATTCTTGAGAGTCCCTTGGAATGCAAGGAGAACAAACCAGTCAATCCTAAAGGAATCCAGTCCTGAATATTCATTGGCAGGACTAATGCTGAAGCTCCAGTACTTTGGACTTGATGTGAAGACCCAACTCACTGAAAAAGACCCTGATGCTGGGAAAGACTGAGGGCAGGAGGAGAAGGAGGCAACAGAGGATGAGATGGTTGGATGGCATCACCATCCGACTCAATGGACATGAGTTTGAGCAAACTCCAGGGAATAGTGAAGGACAGGGAATCCTGACGTGCGGCAGTCCATGGGGTCACAGAGAGTCAGACACAAATTAGCAACTGAACAAGTTCTCTTTAGCTAACTTCTAAATCTACATTTCACTTTGTTTACTCTCCTCATTTCTATTTTCTATGCCCTTTCTTGTATTTTTGTAGTATTTATTAGCCCTATGCTCTTTCAAATGTTATCTTTAAGAATGGTTTAACCTTTCTGAAACTGACTGATACTTTCAACCCCCTCATTTCTCTAAATCTAACCAAGTTTGGGGAATATCTGCCTTTCAGGTTATCCTATGTCCTCATCCTCATTTTCAATCAAAGAATAGAGATTTTTATCCTCTAGAATAGTTCTCTTAGAATCAAATTTTGTTTTTGTCTGTTTTTTTTTTGTTTGTTTTTGTTTTTTTTTTGGTCAAATACTTGACTGAGTTCTAGTCTCTGCTTTTGGTGACTTCCTCTCCCACAACTACTGTGTACTCTTGACAGCTCCTACATAATATTTTTCAGTCTGTCTCCTATTTTCACTGAAAAAAGAGTTGGAATTTTGTTTTCTATCCTCCTTATTGCTTTGGATGGTGCCCAGGAGGAGATGGAAAGAATATCAAGTTGGCAAATTTATTTTCAAATGGAAGTCTCTGCCTTGTTTCTAGAATAAGAAGGTAGCATGGAGTCTTGGAAAGAACATGAACTTTGCAACCAGACAGATCTGGATCAAAACCCGGATCTGCTGTTAATTTTGTTTGTGAATTTGAAAAACTTACATCAACCTCCCTGAGCTCAGTTTGTTTTCTTATTTATAGAGACAACCTAGTAACACCTCAGAGAGTTATTTGGATAATAAACATCTTAAGAGAACCAAGACTCAAAGTTAAAAGACAGTAGTGCAAATAGTAGACACAACACAAAGTGAGAAATGTCTTTCGTGTATTTTGCGGTGGGGGTGGGGGGTGTATTGTTAGTGGTTGTCAAAAGAACGATATAGAAAAGCACTTTTAAAAGCACCTCTTAGGTGCTGAGATGAGGCAATAAAGATATGGAGATATGCCTCCCATTCTCTGAAACTGGTATATCTGCCGTGAGAGCTGCTGATTCTTTCAGAAGCTCAGAAAACAGTTTCTTTCCTAGCACCCTGACTGCTTTCTCAATACTTAGATTTCCTTACCCCGTCACCACAAAGCACGTGCCTTGGTTCTGAGGATGGAAAAGGTGACTCAAGCCAAAGCAGTTACCACAACCTCACTGCCTGAACACCATCCAGCGGTTCACTGATGGATATGCGGTTCATTCAGGGCCAAGAAGTGTAGTCATTTCTAGTCTCCACTCTGCTAGTAAAAGGTTTTCACCAGGGAAACAATGTGATCAGATAGGGGTGTGCAAACCGTGGATGGGACAGTGATGGGAAGATGACTAACCCAGACGAGACTGGAGTCAAGCGGACTAGGAGGAAGGTGTGAGGCCTCCTGGTGAGAGCTGGAGGAGCAGTCACGGGACTGTCCCTTGAAGGGTGGCAAGAGGAGGGTAAGGTGCTCCTCCTAGATCCCCCTGTGAGCCCCGCGTGCTGCACGGGATGCACGGCCCGTGAAAACTGTAGGTGTTGGCAGCCCATCCAAGTTAGAAAAGTGCCCCACCACACAGGAGTCATGTTCCTCTGACCGAGAGGGACCGCCACGCTCTAGGAGACATGCTGAGCTACCCAGCAGGCACTTACAGTCATTGGACAGCAGAGAATCTGGCCAGAGTCAGCTGAGAACAGGGCACGGCCTCCAGAAGGGAAAAACGTTTTATGCTGCTTTCAACTGTTGTAAAGACTATTAATTCTGTGATTCATCCCATTCTTACCATGGAAATTCATCGTTAAACATGCCAAAGTGCACACACACATGTAAACACACACATACAAGAGATATAAAGAATGCTCACTGAGCAATCACTGGTTTGAATCATTTCTTCCTTTTTCATGTCGTATACTTTGTGGCATCACTTCTGAGCCACGGGTCATAATCAATTATAATTGCTAACACTGTTGAGCAGTTACTGTGTACCAGATACTATGCCAAACATTTTATGTACATTAATCTTATTGAATTCTAAAAAGAAAATCCTGTTATGTGAGTATTACTACCCCACTTTTAAAGATGAGATAACCAAGGATTAGTAACAAAGCCCATGAGAAGAGACTTACACGAGCTCTGCTTGCCTTCTGGACACCATGCCTTCCACAAATGAGTGTTCTCCCTTACATTTATCTAGTCTTTCAGATTTACAGTAACATAATTACTAACATTATCTTACTCGATCATCACAGCAACTCTCCACAAAACCATTTCAATTTTTGGCTGAGGCTTGTAGAGGAACCTAGGGTCACAGGACAAGGAGTGGAAGCAAGATTTGCACCCAGCCTCCCAAGACAATAGTCCTAACTATTGAAACACACTGCATATATTAACATACATTTCCTATTTTCTGATTCTCATTGACTGAGCAATCTTCTCATGTGGTTTAGTCTCTCAGTCGTGTCCGACTCTTGTGACCCCATGGACTGTAGCCTGCCAGGCTTCTCTGTCCAGGGGATTCTCCAGGCAATAATACTGGAGTGGGTTGCCATTCCCTTCTCCAGGCGATCTTCCCAACCCAGGGATCAAACCCAGGTCTTCGGCACTGCAGGCAGCTTCCTTACCAACTGAGCCAGCGGGGAGACTGTGTGTAGGTCACACCGATCTTCTCATGATAATATATCAGCTTAAATTATAGTAGAAAAGAATCTAAAGTTGATCAGCACCCTGTGCATCTCTCCCATACACACACAGAAAATAACAATAACAATAGTCATAATAATCATAATGGTGAACATTGCCCGAGGCATCCTTTTAAAAGAGCAATTTTCTTATTACTTTCTTCTAAAGTGCCTGAGCACCAAAATTGCAAAGCAGCTCACAAAACTGTCTTCAAATGCATTTAAAAGAGATATGTTTCTTTTCCTTAACAAGGCCTGGACTGAGGTAAGGAATATTGATTTTATTCTTAAGGATCTTGACATCTATGTCTTTCACATTTTAAGAATCAGGCTAAAATCATAAAAAGAAAAGAGACTTCGCATGCCCGGCCAAGACCGAACTCACTAGCTGTCTTCCTAGTCTCCTGTCAGCTCTGGCCACAGGGGACAGGCCACCGTCACCATCTCAGAGCAACTAATGAACCAAGAGGGAAGGAATTACCCCTTTACGGAAGACCCACCACCCAAGGGCTCTGCTCAGCACTCTATGCGCTCAGAAGGATGCAGAGCAAAGGGCTAAACGTACATGCCCTAGAACCAGCCTGTCTGGATTTGAAGTCCAGATCTGCCTTATTAGCTGAAGGTCTTGTTCAAATCTCTCAGCCTCTCTGCCTCAGTCTCTCCTCTTTAACATGAGAGCTGTAATAGTGCCTACCTCATTGGATTGCTGTGAGTTGGTATATGTTGAGGACTAAAAGCAGTTCCTGGCAGTAACTGTAGGTTACTGTAAGAGGTCTTTTTATAAGTATCAACCAGGAATATTAGTATGGTCTTGTTTAATCTTCACACCCATCCTGTGAGATTGAAGCTCTCACCCTTTTCTGGAAGATGAAGAAACGGCAACTCAGAGTGACTGGGAATGTGCAGGAAAAGGTGAATTTAGCCCAGCCACATTCTCTTCCAGCTCATGGGCTCTGCACCCACATTTGTCTTCGAGACTCACAGTGTAGTTGAATAATGTCCCACATTAGAAACTCAGACATGCCCATTAACACAGGACAGTATAGACAACCTACTGACAACCAGACGCACGATGGCCCAGTCATGATCCATTATGCGACTGAGTCTCAGAAATTCCAGTGACACTGCTCCATCCATCATTCTAGCTGCTCATTTGTTACTCACTCACCCACCCACCCACCTATCCACTTACCCACACATCACCCACCCACCCCTATAGCCATTTCTTCACCCATTCACTCACCCACTGGCAAATATTTACAGAGATCATTCTCTCTGCCTCTTCCTGGTGAAGCTGCCAAAACCTTCGGGATAGTACCACATTCAATTGCAGACTGAATGCAGTACCAGGTGCGAGAGGGACACAAAAGGGTTATCTGACAGACCTTAACACAAATATACATTCTTTATCTTTGGTATCCAAAATACATTTTCCATTTACCCTCTATGCTTACCTCAACCCCTCAACGAGACATTTTGCAATCCACACACGAGGCAAATTGACTAGTTATTTGTATAGCTGATACATCCAACCTCTCTAGCTTGAGATATGTATTTTTCTTAATATTCAAGTGAAACAACCCTAACCTTCTTTTCTACCTATCAGGGAATGTCTTTCTTCTCTCCCAGGGTGATCCTTGGACCTGCATGGTGTTGATTCAATCTCAGGAGGCAGGTCTGTTTAAACAGCATCAAAAGGTCAGAACACAAATATCCCTGTTTGGCTCAACAGCTGGCCAAGGTGACTTGGGCTCTCTAGCTCTTGTGACTGATGGGGCCCCACTAATGTATCTCTGAGGGTTCATAACATCAAAGCCATCTCTACACGTCCCCGCTGCTGGTACTGTACTATTTTTCCAGATGTTGAATAAAGAGGTCAAGGGGCTTTGGGGGATAAAAAAAATCCCCCGTTCACAAGCGTTTCACTCAGCTATGGTTGCTGCATCAAACCTCTGCCTTCCAGAGTGAAGCTCCTTGACAACTCCTTTCTCTCAATACACATCACGCGTGTGCATGCTTCTTTGAATTAGCCATGATCCAGGGAGTCTCTGTTAGAAGGAATTCAGCTCTGCCTAGAATTAGTCCTCCCCTAAATTCTTGGAAGGTTTATACAAAGAGATAGGCGGGTCAGAGCAGAGACCTCAATGGTGCCTCACAAGGCCAAGGATTGGGGTCAGGGTTAGGATTCTGGTTCCTACCACCAGAACCCTGGCCTGGCCTCCACACACACTCCTGCCTAGTTGAGAGGAAGCCCCTCCTGCCCCCAGTTCCAGGACCCACCCACTTCTTGCCCTCAAATGATCGGCAGTCAGAATGTCCATTCTCGCTCCACATGTCTTCTTAAAGACTGATAATAGCACATTTCCCTCCATCTGGGATACCCGGTCATCACCCTATATTCCTTTCTAAATTTCCACCACCTTATTTTCTGGGCTCCTTCTCTTCTTTCCTAGGAAGCATCATTATGCAGTGGGCCAGGGCGGGTCAGGGAAGAGGGGATGCTACCAGCTGTGGAGACATATCACAGACTTGTTCTGTGTATTCAATGAGGACATGGACACAAAAGTGCCTGAGAAGCACCGATCAACCTGAGCTCTCTTCCCCTTTCCTCAAACTACTTAATTTTCTTTGAAACTAAAACTTATCTTCTAATTGCCCTTGACTTCAAATGTCACATTCTTTAGCCCATACCCTATTACTAATCCATTCTTGCCTAGTTCCTCCTACATTTCTTTTGTTCATGTTAAAGATGACTTTTCTTTTCACCTAAGTCTTGCTACCTCCTACACTGATTACTTCAGCTAGATTGAAAACGAGGTCTAGCTCCTCCTTCATAAAACACTAATTAATCAATCATCCTAGAACCAGAGCGACTTAATGCCTTGATATTTGGTAGAAAGAGCAGTAATGTTGCTGTCAGACTGAGACATAAGGTTTAAGAGCAGAAAGAGCCAAGTGATTTTACTCTTGTAAGCTTCAATTTGCTCATCTCTGATACCTTAACTCATAAGCATTGAGACATTTGCAAATAACCTAAGAGGAATCTCCAAGGGGCAACAGAACATGAACTTACTGTACCTAAGCAGACACACCTGGTTCTGGTCTTCGCCACTGAGCCAGTTTTTCTGTATAGAGTGTACAGATTACTCCATCAGACAAGAGCAGAATTCACATTTGCAAGCTCACACGGAACATTCACCAATCTAGGCTACATTCTGAGCCATAGCACACAACTTTTTTAAATGTTAAAGCATAAAAACATACAAAATCTGTTCTCAGACCACAACGGAATTAAACTAGAAATCAATCACAGAAAGAGAACTTCCGATTATTTGTATTTAAATAGCACATTTCTAAATAATGCAATGGTCAAGGATGAAAGGCACAGTTGAAAATATTTTGAGCTAAACGAAAATGAAAATATAATTATCAAAATATATGAGAGGCCTTTTCACTGCAGATGGTGACTTCAGCCATGAAATTAAAAGGCACTTGCTCCTTGGAAGAAAAGCTATGACAAACTTAGACAGTGTATAAAAAAGCAGAGACGTTATTATGCCAACAAAAGTCCATCTAGTCAAAGCTATGGTTTTTCCAGTAGTCACGTATAGGTGTGAGAGTTGGACCATAAAGAAGGCTGAGTGCCAAAGAACTGATGCTTTTAAACTGTGGTGTTGGAGAAGACTCTTGAGAGTCCCCTGGAATAAACCAGTCAATCCTAAAGGAAATCAAACCTGAATATTCATTGGAAAGACTGATGCTGAAGCTCCAATACTTTGGCCACCTGATGCAGAGAGCTGACACGTTAGAAAAGACCTTGATGCTGGGAAAGATTGAGGGCAGGAAGAGAAGGGGACGACAGAGGACAAGATGGTTGGATGGCATCACTGACTCAATGGACATGAGTTTGAACAAGCTCCGGGAGATGGTGAAGGACAAGGAAGCCTAGTGTACAGCAGTCCATGATGTTGCAGATTCAGACACAACTGAGTGACTGATCAACAAGTGAAGGAAAACTTGAGACCAATATCTCTCATGAACATAAGAATGAAAATGCTCAACAAGTATCGGCAAATCAAATCCAATAATTTACACAAAAATAATTTTACACTCTGGCCATGTGGGATTTATTCCAGGATGTATGTGCTTAGTCACTCAGTCATGTCTGACTCTTTGTGACCCCCATGGACTGTAGCCTGCCAGGTTCCTCTGTCCACAGGGATTCTCCAGGCAAGAATATTGGAGTGGGATGCCATGCCTTCTTCTAGGGGATCTTCCTAACTCAGGGATCAAACCCATGTCTCCTGCATTGCAGGTGGATTCTTTACTGTCTGAGCCACCAGGGAAGCCCTAGTTCAATATTAAAAAATCAGTGTAATCCCCCACATTAACAGGCTAAAGAAGAAGAAAAATCACATCAGTTAACACAATAAAAAACATTTAATAAAATCTAGATGCCATTCATGGCTTTAAAGCTTGAAAGTGAATGACTTTTATATTGTATACTTTTATATTGTGTATATACATATATATAAACTATTGTATATTAATGCACACATATATGGAATTTAGAAAGATGGTACTGACAATCCTACATGCAGGGCAGCAGAGGAGACACAGATGTAAGAACAGACTTTTGGACTCCGTGGAAGGAGGCAAGGGTGGGATGATTTGAGGGAACAGCATGAAATGTATTACCATATGTAAAATAGATGACCAGGGCAAGTTCAATGCATGAAGCAGGGCACCCAGAGTCAGTGCTCTGGGACAACCCAGAGGGATGGGGTGGGGAGGGAGGTGGGAGGGAGGTTCAGGATGAGGGGGGACATGTGTATACCTGTGGTCAATTCATGTGGATGTATAGCAAAAACCATCACAATATTGTAAAGTAATTATGCTCCAATTAAAATAAATTAAATTTTTTTAAAAAGAAAGAAAAAAAAACTCATAACAAACTAGGAATAGAGAGAACTTTCTCCACTTGATAATGAATATTTTCAAAAATCCTCCAGCTAACATTTGCCAGACACCTTACCTGCCTCCTGAGAAATCTGTATGCAGGTCAAGAAGCAACAGTTAGAACAACAGACTGGTTCCAAGTTGGGAAAGGAGTACATCAAGGCTGTATATTGTCACCCTGCTTACTCAACTTCTTTTATTGCAAAATGCCAGGCTGGATGAAGCATGAGCTGGAATCAAGATTGCCGGGAGAAATATCAATAACCTCAGATATGCAGATGACACCACCCTTATGGCAGAAAGTGAAGAAGAACTAAAGAGCTTCTTAATGAGGGTGAAAGAGGAGAGTGAAAAAGCTGGTTTAAAACTCAACATTCAAAAAACTAGGATCATGACATCCAGTCCCAACATTTCATGGCAAATAGATGGGGTAACAATGGAAACAGTGACAGATTTTATTTTCTTGGGCTCCAAAATCACTGCAGATGGTGACTGCAGTCATGAAATTAAAAGACACTTTCTTCTTGGAAGAAAAGCTCTGACAAACCTAGAAAGCATGTTAAAAAGCAGAGACACTACTCTGCCAACAAAGGTCTTAGTCAAAGCTATGGTTTTTCCAGTGGTCATGTATGGATGTGAGAGTTGGACCATAAAGAAAACTGAGCACTGAAGAACTGATGCTTTTGAACTGTAGTGCTGAAGGAGACTCTTGACAGTCCCTTGGATGGCAAGGAGATCCAACCAGTCTATCCTAAAGGAAATCAGTCCTGAATACTCATTGGAAGGACTGATGCTGAAGCTGAAGCTCCAATACTTAGGGTACCTGAATGGAAGAACTGACTCATTGGAAAAGACCCTGATGCTGGGAAAGATTGAAGGCAGGAGGAAAAGGGGATGACAGAAGATGAGATGGTTGGATGGCATCACCAACTCAATGGACATGAGTTTGAGTAAGCTCCAGGAGTTGGTGATGGACAGGGAGGCCTGGCATGCTGCAGTCCATGGGGTTGCAAAGAGTTGGACATGACTGAGTGACTGAACTGAACTGAACCATACTGAGATAAATAAGTAAATGAATGAATGAACAAACATGGGGGAATGGACATGTTTCCCATAGAGAAGAATTACAAACAATTAGTGTAGATGTCAGAGATACCAAAGGAACATTTCATGCAAAGATGGGCTCAATAAAGGACAGAAATGGTATGGACCTAACAGAAGCAGAAGATATTAAGAAGAGATGGCAAGAATACACCGAAGAACTGTACAAAAAAGATCTTCACAATCCAGATAATCATGATGCTGTGATCACTGACCTAGAGCCAGACATTCTGGAATGTGAAGTCAAGTGGGCCTTAGAAAGCATCACTACGAACAAAGCTAGTGGAGGTGATGGAATTTCAGTTGAGCTATTCCAAATCCTGAAAGATGATGCTGTGAAAGTGCTGCACTCAATATGCCAGCAAATTTGGAAAATTCAGCAGTGGCCACAGGACTGGAAAAGGTCAGTTTTCATTCCGATTCCAAAGAAAGGCAATGTCAAAGAATGCTCAAACTATTGCACAATTGCACTCATCTCACACGCTAGTAAAGTAATGCTCAAAATTCTCCAAGCCAGGATTCAGCAATATGTGAACCATGAACTTCCTGATGTTCAAGCTGGTTTTAGAAAAGGCAGAGGAACCAGAGATCAAATTGCCAACATCCACTGGATCATAGAAAAAGCAAGAGAGTTCCAGAAAAACATCTATTTCTGCTTTATTGCCTATGCCAAAGCCTTTGACTGTGTAGATCACAATAAACTGTGGAAAATTCTGAAAGAGATGGGAATACCAGACCACCTGATCTGCCTCTTGAGAAATCTGTATGCAGGTCAGGAAGCAACACTTAGAACTGGACATGGAACAACAGACTGGTTCCAAATAGGAAAAGGAGTACGTCAAGCCTGTATATTGTCACCCTGCTTATTTAACTGATATGCAGATTACTTCATGAGAAACGCTGGACTGGAAGAAACACAAGCTGGAATCAAGATTGCCGGGAGAAATATCAATAACCTCAGATATGCAGATGACAGCACCCTTATGGCAGAAAGTGAAGAGGAACTAAAAAGCCTCTTGATGAAAGTGAAAGTGGAGAGTGAAAAAGTTGGCTTAAAGCTCAACATTCAGAAAACGAAGATCATGGCATCCAGTCCCATCACTTCATGGGAAATAGATGGGGAAACAGTGGAAACAGTGTCAGACTTTATTTTTTTGGGCTCCAAAATCACTACAGATGGTGACTGCAGCCATGAAATTAAAAGATGCTTACTCCTTGGAAGGAAAGTTATGACCAAACTAGGTAGCATATTCAAAAGCAGAGACATTACTTTGCCAACAAAGGTCCATCTAGTCAAGGCTATGGTTTTTCCTGTGGTCATGTATGGATGTGAGAGTTGGACTGTGAAGAAGGCTGAGCGCCGAAGAATTGATGCTTTTGAACTGTGGTGTTGGAGAAGACTCTTGAGAGTCCCTTGGACTGCAAGGAGATCCAACCAGTCCATTCTGAAGGAGATCAGCCCTGGGATTTCTTTGGAAGGAATGATGCTAAAGCTGAAACTCCAGTACTTTGGCCACCTCATGCGAAGAGTTGACTCATTGGAAAAGACTCTGATGCTGGAAGGGATTGGGGGCAAGAGGAGAAGGGGACGACAGAGGATGAGATGGCTGGATGGCATCACTGACTTGATGGACGTGAGTCTGAGTGCACTCTGGGAATTGGTGATGAACAGGGAGGCCTGGCGTGCTGCAATTCATGGGGTCGCAGAGTAGGACACGACTGAGTGACTGAACTGAACTGAACTGATCTGAATGTAGATGTCTCCCCTCCTTAGGTGCAGTTTGCCCACGATGACATTCTTCAAAGAGTACGGAGTGAAAGAGGGGGAAAAGATGAACTTAAAAGTAGAGAGCATCAACAACCCTGCTTCAGCCAGGTGTTCAGGGTGGTAAAGTCACGTTGGTGGTATATACCCTTGATATGTTGTAAAAAAAATGGCACTTTGCCTCTGCAGTCTTCCACCCAAAGTCCCATAGTTCAGTTCAGTTCAGTTGCTCAGTTGTGTCCGACTCTTTGCGACCCTATGAATCACAGCACGCCAGGCCTCCCTGTCCATCACCAACTCCCGGAGTTCACTCAAATTCATGTCCATCGAGTCAGTGATGTCATCCAGCCATCTCATCCTCTGTCATCCCCTTCTCCTCCTGCCCCCAATCCCTCCCAGCATCAGAGTCTTTTCCAATGAGTCAACTCTTCACATGAGGTGGCCAAAGTATTGGAGTTTCAGCTTCAGCATCAGTTCTTCCAAAGAACACCCAGGACTGATCTCCTTTAGGATGGACTGGTTGGATCTCCTTGCAGTCCAAGGGACTCTCAAGAGCCTTTTCCAACACCACAGTTCAAAAGCACCAATTCTTTTGTGTTCTGCCTTCTTTACAGTCCAGCTCTCACAACCATATAGCACCACTGGGAAGACCATAGCCTTGACAATACAGATCTTTGTCGGCAGAGTAATGTCTCTGCTTTCAATGCACTGTCTTGGTTTCTCATCACTTTCCTAGTAAGTGAGAATATGCCAATATGCGTTCATTAACCACAGTTCATTGTGACCACACTAATGTAATAGGTAGAGGGAACTGGGTGCAGGGATATAAGAACTCTGTTCTATCTTTAGAATTTCTCTGTAAATCTAAAACTCTTCTAAAGTAAAACTTTTGTTTTAAAACAGTGAGATGCCAGCACTTAATTTCTGGATAAACTTCCAGCTCGCCCCTCCTCCTCCATCTCCCCTCCCTCCTTCACCCCTCTCTCCTCTACTGAATGTGGAATCCCTGTCAAATACACATCTGTAGTTTAATAACTGTCAAGGTGAAAAACCAGAGAAATAATGGTAACTACCCTCTCCTCACTACTCTTTACTGTGAAGCAAGAGGGTAGCTGAGTGGAAGTCATGTGATATGACTTTGGTCTCTCCCAGAGCAATCACCTTTTCACACAAACTGATCATCTGATCAGATCCCCAAAGACCCTTTCCTATACAAGTCGTGTCTGAATTAACTTAATGTCCTAATTTAACAACCTCAATCCTTATGGGACCTTCAGCCACTCTCCCTGACAAGTATAGGGTGTCAGCATCCCTTCTGCCTTGACTCTATGTTCTAATTTCCTACAGGTTGTAGGATCCGAGCCTTTTCACTCAAATTTCTTCTTCCTTATAGAATGAAAAATCAAATATGAAGGCCTGTCTTTTCCTTCAGTCCAGCTCTCAATGCTTTTATCCTCACACTATGCATTTACCACCTGAAACCTTCAGATCTATTCTCTGGGAACATCTAAAATGAGCCTATGGGAGCATTTAACATAAAGATATCACTAAAACATTTAATATCTATGTCAATGATGAGAAAAAATAGAATTTGAAAACTTCCCAAAAGGTTAAACCTAAGAATAAATGCTAGGGTGTTTTTCAGTTTCGAAATAATCCAAAGTGCTTTGTATCACTGTCGTAGCAGAGGCCCTTAAACATTTAAGCAGTAACCACTCAGCTAGAGAACAAGAGAGATTTCAACAGAGCAAATGGCAGCGGCCTCCATTGTGCCGAATAGACATGGCATTTCTGCTCTCAAAACTTGAAAATTCTGACTGTAGCTTGTTCAGAGTGGAGGACTAGAGGTCCCTAGGGCTCTGAGCTTTTCAAAAACACCCCCAAATGTTTGAGGCCAGAGGGGGATGGTGCATCAGTTCCAAATTATGACCAAGTAACTGCAAAATTGAAACTACAGGCAATCTCAAGGCTTTTAAAAATCTATTTTTGTAGCAATAAATTTATATTTAAGGAGGATGTGAGAGCATACTAATATGTTTGATATGATGTGCATTGGGACATACATATCTGAAAGAGCTCCCTTGGTAGCAAGTAAGAGTATGTAGGATTCGTAAAGATCTTAAAATAGTTCAGATCCCTGCTGCTGCTGCTGCTGCTGCTGCTAAGTCACTTCAGTCGTGTCCGACTCTGTGCGACCCCATAGACAGCAGCCCACCAGGCTCCCCCGTCTCTGGGATTCTCCAGGCAAGAACACTGGAGTGGGTTGCCATTTCCTTCTCCAATGCATGAAAGTGAAAAGGGAAAGTGAAGTCGCTCAGTCGTGTCCTACTCTTAGCGACCCCATGGACTGCAGCCTACCAGGTTCTTCTATCCATGGGATTTCCCAGGCAAGAGTACTGGAGTCGGGTGCCATTGCCTTCTCTGCCAGATGATGGAAAGTACTCATGGTGGGGTCCTTGGGGACCTCAGGGTTGGGGGGTCACTGGTGAGTGCCCCTCTGAAGTCCTCTTTTCAAGAAACAACTCTCTATCCCTAACCCTATCTGGGAGTTGTCTCTTGAGAAGAGGACTTCAGAGGGGCACTCACCAGTGACCCCCCAACCCTGAGGTCCCCAAGGACCCCACCATGAGTACTTTCCATCATTTCTCAAAAGCAGAACAGAGAAAGTGCTTGAGACATCAAAAGGCCACACAGGCTATGATTCTCTAAATGGCATGATTTTGGCCAACAAAATTATTTCAAGCATGGACTCCAAAAGGACCCTTGTTGTGCGAAACTAAGACCTCTATAGGGTGGAGGAAGGGCCTGCCCTGAGGGAAGGAGAGGGACTCTGTGGGAGGCAGACCCACTGACCTGTCAGCCCCAACCAGACCAGGCTTCGACTGACCATCAGTGGAACGTGAGCACAGTATTCAATGAGGCTCCTTATCCCAAGGACACACCCAGTGGCTACAACTAAAATTCTGCTTTCCTCACCCCTGGTTCAGCATGCTTTTTAAAAAAATATTTTACTTATATATGTGATATACATAAACACAAGCTTCTTGTAAAAACCAAGAAACATAAAAAAGGAAAGAGTGAAACCCTCCTCCCCTTGCTCTCCCCAGAGACACTGCTATTTCCAGGTAGGTAGGCATTTTTCTACATCTTTTTTTTAAATGTAAATATATACTCCTTAAACTGTTTTAAACAAAAGAGATCATATGGTCCATATTATTTTTTTAACTTGCCTTTTCACTTCATGAATATCTTTTCATAATAGTGCACATGGGCCCACCTTTCTTTTTTACTACCACCTCCCATGGACCTCCTACACTTGAGTTACTCGTTTCACTAAGCTGGCTTTTAAAGCAAGGCTGCAGCCTTTACACAAGCATCTCTGAGAACACAGGTGAGGATGTATGTAAGCCAGATTCCTAGAAGTGGAATTGCTGGGTCAAACTGTATGTACCATTTAAAGCTGGCTGTTCCTATCAAATTTCCCTTCAATGTCATGTCAGTTACATTCCTGTGAGCAGGAGAGGGGCTATTTCCCTCCCTTAGAGGTTCTGCTGCTATTCTTTGACACGGCCACATCCAAGCATGACATTCTAAGTTGCGTGATCCCATGAGAAGCAAATAAGCTTTAATCTCAACATGGGTGCAATGGATGTTGTCTAAAAATGGCATGACAATTTACTTTTGCCTTGAAAGTATTACAACGAGGCTATTTAAACAGACTGTTGCCTTCTTGCCCTGGATCCCCTCTCAGAGTGGACCGCCTTTAATCCTCCCTTAAAACAGTCAGGAACATGCTGTTTTATGGCAACCACACCATCAAACAAGGAAAAACCAGCAGCTCTTTGGGCAGAATTAGAATGGCGCTCCCTCCTTCCCCCTAGTTTAGCAACCAACAGCAGAGTGTGTTAAACCAGCATCTTACAAATGGGGTTGGACATTATCTTAATTACAGTCAACATGTTTATAATGCTAAATACATCTGACCTAAAAACTCAGCCTCAAAACAGCATGCATGCGGCTAGATAATCTCAGAATGGACTGGTGACATTTGGTTGACATTTCCTCTCTCTCCCGTGTGAAAGGGTTGATCACTCACCAGCGATAAGAGAGACAGCCCTAGCTTGCCATTTAAATCCCCTTCCAATTACTTTCCTGCGATTGTATCAGTACTGGAGAAACTGAACTTAGCAGAGATCAGCCTTTGCAACTTCAGCAGAGTCAATCCCACAGTGAAAATTAAGGTATGTGTGTAAGCAGCCATTCATTTTCATAAAATGATTAACTCACCCTTGGACAGCAAGGAGATCCAACCAGTCCATCCTAAAGGAAATCAGTCCTGAATACTCACTGGAAGGACTGATGCTGAAGCTGAAACTCTGATACTTTGGCCACCGGATGAGAAGAGCTGACTCATTAGAAAAGACCCTGAAAGATTGAAGGCAGGAGGAGAAGGGGACGACAGAGGATGAGATGGTTGGATGGTATCACTGACTCAATGGATATGAGTTTGAGTAAGCTCCGGGAGTTGGTGATGGACAGGGAAGCCTGGAGTGCTGCAGTCCATCAGGTCGCAAAGTGTCGGACACGACTGAGTGACTGAACTGAACTGAACCACTCATTTAAAAATATATCCACTTGGGTACGTCTGTGTGCTAGGCTATGCTGGGCACTGGAAGGAGAGTGTAGAAAAGGATCCATTCTGTGCCTCCAGGAGCTCCCGTGAGAAACAGGGACACAGACAGCACCACAGGATGCATGCCCTGCAACGGGCTGCCAGCCTAGGGGAGGAAGGGCCACAGAAAGGCTCTGAGGAGGCTGACACCTGAGATGAGGCCCAAACAGATGAAGACAGGAGGAAGGGAGTCCCAGGTGGAAAGAGAGAAAAGGGGTGTCAGCAGAGTCTATTTGAGAGCAGATGGCTCAGATGGTAAAGAATCTGCCTGCAGTGCAGGAGACTGGGATTAGATCCCTGGGTCTGGAAGATCCCCTGGAGAAGGTAATGGCAACCCACTCCAGTACTCTTGCCTGGAAAATCCCATGCACAGAGGAGCCTGGTGAACTACAGTCCATGGGGTCGCAAACATTTGGACACAACTGCGTGACTAACACACAAGAAGTGAGCAAGGCTGTAGGGAGGGTATGAGGTGGAGAGGGATGAGCCACTTTCATCTGACGGTCTGGCTAGTCACTCAGATGTGCTGAACGTGCCCTCAGAACATGAGAGCGTCCCAAAGCAATTACTTTGACAGCCTAAGGGGCCTCATTTGGATCAAATTTTCTAGTGAGTTTCAATTCACCTCTATTCCAAGTCCTGTATCTAGAAGACCACACAGTGCCCACTCCTCAGACCTACATTTTGCAGGTACTGGAGTTCCAGCCTAGGGCATTCTCACTCCCTGCCTGTGGCTGCCCAAGCCCTGTCCATTCCTCTAGCCCAGCTCCAACGCCACGTCCTTTCCAACTCTGCCCATCCCAACGCCCTCCCAGCAGCACTTCCCTCGCCGAGCATTTTCCCCGCCCCGCCCTGTTGTCTCATCCCTCACCGCCACTCCCCTCCCAAAGCAGCACCGAGGACCAGCCAGGCATAGATGAATGTTTGCTGAACCAAACTGCGGAAGGGTGCCCTGATCAAACTGATGGCCAAACACGGAGCGCTTTGACCTTTGAATAGGCCATCTCCTCATTCTGTTATCTTTGAACTCCACAGGGTGATGGTGTTAAAACTGAAAGGTCCTCTTGACTTCAACCTTGTGCTTTATCCAAAGACAGAGACCCCTTGCTATTGGCTTCAGACCCCCAACCTTAGTCTTGCTCATGTTCTAATCTGGGTAAGAAGATGGGTACCCGGGGTTTATATACAATCCTCTCTATTTTTTGTACATGATTTAAAATGTGAATGATAATAAAAAGTATTTTTTAATCCACCAGTATGTGAGGTGATGTGGAAGCCCTTAACAAGTAACTTGTTTGGTTAGGCCTGGTTCCTGGTAAACAGAATGGGTTCCTGATCAAAAGAATAAGCTTTAAAGTCCAACAGCTCTAGATTTAAACCTGCCGCATCATTTACCAGCTGTATTATCCAGGACACAGCACAGGTCCTTTCTGAATCTTCATTATTTTCATCTGTAAAATGGGGGTGTTGATGATGGCACCCACCTCGTAGTGTGAGCGTGAAGGTGGAATCAGATAATAAAAGGGTGCACAAGGTATGATGCCGGGGGCTCAGTAGAATGGTCCTACTGGCATTCACCTGGCATTGCCTGCTGTTGGCATCATCATTTTCCTTCTTCTTATATCTTATTTCTAAAACATTCTTTGGTGATGGTTTATTTACATACCTATCTCTACTTCAAGCTGCTCAAACACTGGGATGCTATCTGATTATTTCCAGCATCAAACACTGGAGAAAGCAATGGCCCCCCACTGCAGCACTCTTGCCTGGAAAATCCCATGGACGGAGGAGCCTGGAAGGCTGCAGTCCATGGGGTCGCTAAGAGTTGGACACGAATGAGCAACTTCACTTTCAGTTTTCACTTTTATGCACTGGAGAAGGAAATGGCAACCCACTCCAGTGTTATTGCCTGGAGAATCCCAGGGACGGGGGAGCCTGGTGGGCTGCCGTCTGTGGGGTCGCACAGAGTCAGACACGACTGAAGCGACTTAGCAGCAGCAGCAGCAGCAGCAAACACATGGCTTGAATGACAGAAAGTGCTCACAAACTTTATTGATTGCAAACGTCACTGATTATATACATCAGCATGCATAGGAATGAGGGGGTATTCCCTGGTGGTCCGGTGGTTAAGACTCCACGCTTCCAATGCAGGGAGCCCAGGTTCAATCCCTGGTCAGGGAATTTGATCCCTTATGCTGCAACTAAGACCCATCACAGCCAAATTAAAACAAAAAAAAGAAATGGAGGGACAGTGGACAGTGTATGCAATGACCTCTATACAACCAGTCAGACCTCAGGGAACTGTAGGCCTCTGAGATCTCACGGGGTTCTACCCAAACATGTAGAGCGAGCCTTGCAGACCTGCATACATACACCAAGCACTGCAGAAATAAACTTCACTGAAACTGTGGTTCCAGCATCCCCTGTTTTGACTTGCTCATGCTTTCATTCATTCAACAAAGGTTAACGAGCAATTCCTGTAAGACAAGCAGCGTGTTGGATGCTTAGGAATATATGCGTGCTAAGTCGCTTCAGTCATGTCCAACTCTTTGTGACCCTATGAACTATAGCCCACCAGGCTTCTCTGTCCATGGGATTCTCCAGGCAAGAATACTAGAGTGGGTTGCCATTTCCTTCTTCATAGGAATATACGGAGAAAGGGAAACAAAAGAAAGCGGGTTTTGCTCTCAAGAGACACATAACCTAGGGAAAGAGAGAAGTAAGGAGATTATTTCATTACAGTATGGCAAACCCTTCAAAAGAAATAAGAAGGAGAATAGAAGAAGGAAGAAAAAAGGCCTTCTGCAATTAAGTCCTGTTGTTGTTTAGTCGCTAAGTCGTGTCTCCTTTGCGACCCCATGGACTATAGCCTGCCAGGCTCCTCTGTCCATGGAATTTCCCAGGTAAGAACACTGGAGTGGGGTTGCCATTTCCTTCTCCAGGGGATCTTCTCAACCCAAGAATAGAGCCCACATCTCCTGCATTAGCAGGCAGGTTCTTTACCACCGAGAGACCAAGGAAGCCCTAATTATGCTCTACTGAATCTTAAAAGATAAGTAGCAGCAGGCAAACAAAGGAAACAGGGAAGGGTGTTCCAGGCAGAGGGCACGGCGTGTGCAAAGCGTAAAGGCAAGAAAGGACTTTGTACACTCCACAAGCTGCAAGAAGTTCCGAATGTCTGTTGAGATAGTACTAGTGGGAGTGGCAGAGACCACCAGGGTTTGTCTGTTTTTCCTGAAAGTAACTGGGAGTCACTGAAGAATGTTAAGAAGGGCATGAGCTAATATCGGCATTTTGGAATTATCACTTTGGGATAATGGCACCCCACTCCAGTACTCTTGCCTGGCAAATCCATGGACAGAGGAGCCTGTTGGGCTGCAGTCCATGGGGTCGCTGAGGGTCGGACACCACGGAGTGACTTCACTTTGACTTTTCACTTTCATGCATTGGAGAAGGAAATGGCAACCCCACTCCAGCATTCTTGCCAAGGATGGGGGAGCCTGGTGGGCTGCTGTCTATGGGGTCGCACAGATTCGGACAAGAATGAAGTGACTTAGCAGCAGCAGCAAAGCGAAGAGACTTGGAAAATCTATCATATTCCTATTTTACCAGTAACAGATCTGATATTGTCAAGCCAGAAAAAAATCTTAGAAATCACCTCTTCTAACCCACATATTGTAGAGATGAAAAAACTTACTTTCAAGGGTTATAAGGTAGTTTATCGAAACTACTTATCTTTTAAAAATTACTTAGTGAAATTGAAAACTCTGCCCTACAATTCAGTCCCTCTAGTTCTCACTTTGCTGGCATAGCTCCTAGATAGGCTCCTTTCTATGGACATAGCTCAGGGAAGAGCCTCTTCAACAACTGAAAACATTTACCTGGTCTGAAAGCTGGTAGAATATATATTCTATGAGCATGAGAAAAATTTTAACTGGTTCTGTCCATTTTCTGCTAGTGATTAAAAAGTTAAGCCCTTTTAAACCAGAGATTACTCTTTGAGCTTCTAATACTATTTAAATTACAACTCCCAAATCTTGAATGATGTAACAGACTCAAGTCCAAAGGCTGCTTTTTTTAATTCTGTGCATCACATGGTGGTTACTTAACATGACAGAAGGCAACAGGACCAGATTGGCCTGGTAACAAGGTCTTAGAGGGGTTCTTGGTGCGGTAATGCTTGCCATCCCCTCAATCCTCCAAAACAAGAGACAGGTTGATTATGTCATGTTTATATCCAGGAAATCGCAAAGAAATCCACAGAGGTGCACCTAATCTACGTAATGCTACAGTCTTATGATCCACGGGGTTAGTTCCTTCAAATGACCACAGTAACCAGATCAAGCAGTGCGGTACGTCCCAGTTTAAACAGCCCAGAGCTGGCCAGCCATCACGTCATCATTCCTGAAGCAACTGTGCAGGGTTAAGTAGATTTCATAAACTAAAACACCAGGGACAGGTTTATTTAGTAGCTATCTAGTGGAAAAAAATTAAGGCAATTGTCTTAACCATGCTGATATAAAAAGCTACTTGCTTCAGCAATACCAGATAACCACAGCAAAAGAGAATGGGAGAATCCCAAACCACATGCACTCTGAAAGGTATTTCCATTTGCTTTAGCAAACATGCAAAAATTCAAATGCATAGCAGCTCCATTATTAGTAATGCAATAAATATTGTCATCAACCCCTTCCAAGCAGAGATCCTACAAAGATGTGGTGAGCCTAAGATTTCAGACCTCAGGACCCTTAAAAAACATGAGCATCATTTCAACCCTCACAAGAATCTGTGTGTTTAATTCCATTTCTCAAATAGTCAAACAGGTTCGAGAGGTACAGTCCTTTGCTTACTCTCTCACAGTTTGAAAGTAGCACCTGCAATGTGAGCCCACGTCTATCCAAAACAAAGCCTGGGCTTTTTGCATTCTAGGCCCCCACATGTGGACTGGCTCCTGGCCTGTAGAAGAATCAAGCTGAAATGCGTCTGGTGCAGGCCTGGGGGAAATCATGATGGAGCCGCCAGAGAGTGCAGAGTTCAGGAAGTCCTTGAGACTGGACTATTTATCAGGTTTGCTATTTGGATGACCTCCTCCACTGAAGAAGTTAATGCAGAGGTTTTGTTCTTCCCATTTAATGGATCAAGACAACTGAGACTCAGAGACCATGACTTGCTTAGATCCCAAGAAAATCAACAACTTTCCTGCATAAACTCCAAATCTACCAATTGGAGCCCAGGGCTCAGTGTCCCTTCCTTAAGACTTCTTGTTATTCTATTGCCAGTAAAAGCTCTGTATTTATCTGAACAGGAAAGGCATCTTCTTAGATGGAAAGGAAAAAGAACACCTCTTTAAACTGTCTCTGTCTTGCTAAAGTGTCTTACATGTATCTAGTATTATGAAGGCTCATCAGGATAGTTAAATGAAATAAAATGACATATTTTAAATTTGCTTTTATGGTTGTAAATTAAATTCTCTGAAATATTTTGTCCGTCAAATGAACATTTCATAAGATACCCTCCATTCATCCCACACGCCAGAAACCCAAAGTACAGCCTCATCCACAGTGTCCTAAATTTTACGAGTATTTAATAGTCTTTATTTTTCATTCTGCCAATGAAATACACAGTGAAAGCTTTTGTGCCGTGTTTCATTGGTTGGACAACAACAACCCCGGGCATCACAGCTCATGTTGCTGGACTACCAATTACAAAACAGCAAAATTAAGCTGCAAAGAATCAAGATGTGCAGAAAGTTAGGAAGCAGAACGAAAAGGCATCATGCTTTGAGTGAGTTCATTCTAGATGTGTTCATTATCTGCCAAAGCCTAGGAAAGGCAAATATGGAATTTAAAAAGACACCATCTGTTGTGTGATGTTCAAATTATAAACTTAACCCTTAATTTTTACATCACCTGCTGTTCAATCATTTTCCTTTGGGATTAAGAGAAAAAAAAAAAAAAAAAGCCAGGTTAGTACATGATCTAAGCAGGTTTAGCAGGATCAATGAAAGTTTTGTGTAAGACTTTTAAATAAGCCCAGTATCACAGTCTGTATATTTTCTCCAGAAAGAAATTCTTATATTTTACTCTTAAAACAAATACTAGTCATACAGTGGTTGCCATTAAGTAACAGGTCCACGACCACACAGAACAAGTCAGGCTTTTCTGTAATTTTTATGTTATTTAAAATCTTTAGACTCTTAGAAAGTAAAAATAGAGATTTTAAAAGTCTTTTAAATCTGTGAAATGAAAAGGAGAGTAATTCCTTGAGCAAAGAAGGAGGTTTTTTTTTTTTTTAATTTTTGGTGGGGGGAGGGGGGAGAATGTTTTTGAGACAGAAGGAAAAGTTTATAGCCCAAAGCAACTTTCTGTTTAAGTATCCAAAGGCAACACGTGCTACACATAAGAGGAGACTACCACTAAAAAGAAAAAGAAAAGCAACATATCCTTGAACATGCCCAAGTTTTCTTACGTGTAGATCTGAAATATTCTAGTTTTTAAAACTCACTTAACTGCTGTAGCACAAATGCAACATTCAGGGTGGTTTTGCGTTCACAAAATAATTTTATTATATGTAAGAAGCATACAGGCAGTAAAATTAAGAAAACATTCACAATGCATAAATAACACAGACCTGATGCAGGAGATAGTTTCCAGTAGATATCTTTCTTGTTACCCACTCCATCTGAATGTTAAGTCAATTACTTATCCACAAGAATACTTTGTAAACATTTCCAAAAAATTCTCTTGAAATGCCCCACATGAATTAGTATCTGGCAACAGAGACTCAGAATACTTTTTACAATCCAGATGATGACACAGGAACTTGATGCCAAAGCACAGAGAAAGGGCTAGCATTTGTCAAAAGAGATGCTGATGGCTTTAGGGTGCTTAACACGAAAGGAGAAAGGGGCTCCTGTTTTTTCCGCCAACATAAGTGTCTTACTCAAGGATGATAACGAGGCACTATCTGCTAGTTTTATACCATTAACAGTTAGACTTTTTAAAAGAAATCAATTCTAAGTTCAGATTAAAGCATTACCAAAATAGCCCCACTGAGCAGCTTGGCTGGTAAGATGGAGATGAAGGACTTGACCTTTGCCCCGGGTGACACTCTTGTGACACACGAGTTAAGGAAACTCACTGTCTTCACTGCACATCTCTAACCAGGACAGTCATTTGTCTGGTTCAGAAAAGCTATCTGACACAGGAAATGAGCAAAGACAAAGAGGGCCAATTATTTTACATAAATACAACGTGGCATATACTTTTTATTGCCACCTAATATAAATTTCGAGTTGGATTCTTCTTCAGCTGACTTTTATTTCAGGTATTTACAGAACTGCAAATCATTCTGCTGGGAAAGTCTTCGTCACATAAAAAATTTTGAACACAAGAGTGCCTATGCTTTTTTAAATCTTTCAAAATCTTTTTAGGAGAATAAAGCTATCACAGCATTTGTCAATTCTCATCTCCTATTTAGCTGTGCCAATAAATGTTAAGGAACAGTCACAGCTTCATTTTCTGTTTGTCTTTGCTGTGTTTCTGGAAGTTACAAATGAGCATTTAGGCTCTCAGAGAGCCTGTGTTTGTTTCATTGGCTTATCAAGTGCTAGTCAAATGAACAAAATGCTATTTTAAGATCTCAGATAACTCATTCTATTAAATATGATAAATATAGATTTAATATAATAAATTAAAAATATCCATATAATACAATAAATTAATAAAACCAATATCAACTAAGCATCAATTCTGGGGGGGAAAAAGTCCCATTCCTACTGTAAGGCTCAATTTTTTTTTTTTAGGAATAATTTATAAAGGCATGCACCTACCTTTACAATCTGAAAACTTTGCTTGGACCAGTGTTAGCACCTGTTTGTACACAGCAAACTCAACCCTTCTCATTTCCTTCCTGGAAAGCTTTAATTTTAAAGCGAAGCTGTTCATTGTTGATTCTTTGCCCTATTTTTAAGTCCTAAGAATCAGTTTCTAAAAATAACTTTGGAGCCAAAGACAGGTCCCTTGTGAACATTTGCTTCACCTGTGTCCCTCTTGATTCACTATGAACACCACAGAAAACACACTGGAACGCAGATTAAAGTGTAGATAGCTGTGTGTTGAGGGGAAGCAGCAGGGGAGAGCTCGCCCGACATCTCGAGTCTCAGCACGCCTTCATTTCCTCACCACAAGCCTCAGAGAAAGCTCCTGCAGCTTTTGGGACGAGCGTGACTGGCAGGATTCACCCCAGAGCTCAGGTCGGGTGCTGCCCGTTTTGTGTGATGGGCTGGATCTTCTCAAGAGAGACATCAGTGTCATAGTCCAAAATGACAGACAGGGCTGGGGACAGCTTCTCCAAGGGCTTGGCTATTCCCACCGCCTCCTCCTTCTTCAGGCCCTCAGAGGAGCCCACAGCGTGTGGGATCAGATACACCACATTGCAGTCCTTGGAGATGGAACCCCGAGGCTCGTGATGGCTGGAAAACACCACAGCCCCATTGTTATTGATGCTAACCGTCTCTATGGCATTATTCGTAGTCGGGCAAAGCCTGTAGCATCCTAAGAGGGTGGAAAATGCCTTCCGAAAATCAGCATTAAAGGCATAAATGATGGGGTTCAAGGAGGAATTAGCCCACCCAAACCACACAAACACGTCAAAGGTGATGGAATCGATGCAGAAGGGCTTGGTCTCTCCAGACCCACAGAAGGGCACCATGCAGTTCAAGATGAAGAAAGGGAGCCAGCAGCACACGAACACCCCCATGATCACCGACAGAGTCTTCAGAACTTTAGTCTCTCGTTTGAAGGACATCTTAAAGGAGCTTTCTGGTTGAGAACACTCCATGGGGTTTCCATTACCTGTAGTGGTCTGGCAGTTCTTGGCATGGACTGCTGCCCTCTCCAAGGCTGAGATACGCCGTATTTGTTTCTGGGCGATCCTGTAGATCCTGGTGTAGGTGACAATCATGATAGCCACAGGGATGTAAAAGCTTATTAGAGAGGATGAAATGGCATATGTCCTGCTCAAGCTGGAGTCACAGTTGTTGATGGTCTTGCCCAGGGAAGTGGCATTCCCCTCGGAGGGACCTGTGGGTTTTGCCTTGTGCCAGCTGAGCTGCACGGGGATGAAGGAGATAAGAACCGACAAAGTCCATGCCACACTGATCAGAATGAAGGCTGCCTTGGGGGTCATCTTCCTCTCATACCGGAAGGGGCTAGAGATGGCCCAATACCTGTCCACACTGATCACACAGAGATTGAGGATGGATGCGGTGGAGCACATGATGTCAAAGGCCACCCAGATGTTACAGAAGGACCCAAAGGGCCAGAAGCCAGCGATTTCAGCCACTGCTTTCCAGGGCATGACCAAGACGGCCACCAAGAGATCCGATACAGCCAAGGAGATGACGAAGAAGTTGGTCACCTTGGATCGCAGGTGGCGGAACCTGATCACGGCGGCACAGACCAGCGTGTTCCCCAGGAGGGTGGACAGGATGAGCAGCGACAGGAAACAGGCTGTGAGAATGCGGAAGGAGAAGTCCCTCTCCGCCACCAGCCCGGTGCCTTCCATGGTAGACGTGTTGAGAGTCCTCATCTTCCTGAGGGTGAGCACAGAGGGGGCTCGGACACCCCCAAGTTCCTAAGCAGGGATTGGGGATCGGTCAGACCTGCAGGAGTCCTCACGGGCCACGCAGCCCCTTGCCCAGCCCCACTTGCTCTCCTGGGTGGAGGACCTCACCAGCATTCCACCAGACGGCTGCAACAACCGAGTGGCAGGAGCCTGCCCGTGGCAGTCCAAGTCAGCCCCTTGGAAGGTCCCTCTTGCTCTCTACAACTGTCTTCTGACTTCCTTGCTCCAGGTCACTGTCGCGGGGACAAGATGACCCTTCAATGCCTCCTGGAAAGCCCTGGTTATTTAGCATATTCTAAACTGTCAAGCCAGAGACTCTCAGGCCTCTACCGAGCTAGTCAACTGTCGTCACATTCCGGGTCTGTGGCCTCTCTGGTGGTGACAGATAATTCTCCCCTCTGAGGCGCAGCTTAAAATACATGCCCCGCTCCTCCAAGCCCCGGGCTCTGCAGCAGCTCCCCTAAAGCCCTAGAAAGCAAAGAGAAAGCAAAGGTCGTTTGCCGAAAGGAGCAGATCGCATCTTCACTGTCAAGCCCAATCCAGCTCCCTCTGAGCCACCTACCTTGCCTTGGGGTTGTCTCTCTCCAAGCCCCCGGGAGCTCCTGGAGCTCGGAGAGCAGTCTTCGGAGCCGATGCCGCGCCAGGGCACCCAGGAGGCGCGCCTGAGTCCTGCCCTGCGCGCGCAGCTTGGGTTCCTTGACCGATGCGCAAAAATCGCAGGAGCAGGTTTGGGACAAGGATCCCGGGCCAGGTCTACAGATAGCTGGCGTTGCCCCCCACTGCCTCGAATGGCTGGAGGCGGTTCAAAGCGGACGAGACCCCGGGAAAGGGCTTCCAGGCTCTCGGAGAGAGGGCACCCCCAGTACTACTCACCTGGGCAGCTACCTTTCTCCCGGAGCCGAGCGCCCGGGCACCCCTCGAGCGGCCTCTGGCCCCTCGGGGATGAGCCCTGCGCCTTCCCGCGGAACTGCCCGCTTCCTCCCGGGAGCCCGTGGGCACACGAGGCAGAGAGAGCCGAGCTTGTACCGGAGGGCGCCCGGGCCGGCCGGATTCCCTCGGGGCACAGCCCACCCCGCCCCCGCGTCCCCTCCCCTGCCCCGGAGGCGGGCCTCGCTTGACAGGCAAGAGTTGCGGGCGACAGCCGCACGTGGTTCGCTCGGCTGGTGCCGCGGGCGAAAGGGGTGGAGGGAGCCCAGCTGAGTGCTTGCCCGTCCCGGGTTACCCCGCCAAACCCCGGGCCCCCGGAACCCCGGACGGCACCGGGACAGGGGCCCGCGAGAAAAGACCCCTAGGTGAAAGCCTCAAGCAAGCCCGAGTCTCCAGGAAGCAAAGCTCCGCGCGCCATCCAGCGCCTGCGGGGGTCAACCCCATACCCTTCTCAAGACCAAACGCAAGCTGGGAGCCGGCTCACTCTTCCACGCACATCAACCTCCAGAACAGCCCGGCTCCGACAGGCGCTGCCTCCAAGGGCCCCTCAACTGGGATGAAACGTGCCCCGCGAGCGCCTGTACTCACCGGTCGCCGGGAGGGCTCCGCGCAGGAGCGCGCCTGGGCGGGTGCGCTCCACTGCGCCCCAAGGGCGCTCACCTGGAGCCCAGCTTGGGTAGCGCGCGCGTCCACGGCTGTGGTCAACGCCGGACTGCAGCCTTTGCCCGGCGCTCGGCGAGCGCTGCAAGCCCAGCGCCACGCTTTCAGCGGGCCCGGGGCGCCCTCTGCCGGCCGTTTTGGCTTCCAGCGCCCCGACTGCGCCCTCTCAGACCCCAACCTCGCCGCACCTGGACCCACTCTTCCTCGACCGTGACTGCCAGAACCTGGGAAAGGGGGTGGAGTTCTCTGCTTTAAATCCCTAAAAACTGACAAGGGTGAACATTTTTTTTTTGCTGGCACTTCAATCCTTGAGCCAATGTACAATATTTTCCAGAGCGCTTACTGTATGTACCAAGAGCAACAGGATAAGCAAGATGCAAGCTCTTCTCCCAAAGAGTAAACCAGAGAGATCTGGCATTTACTGAACAGACTCTGGGTCCCAGACACACGCCATATGTCGCCACCCCTTAAAAAAAAATCCCTCCTCATAAACTTCCTCATCTCCATTCTGCCCAGGTGGAAAATCAGGTTCAAAAATGTACCCAAACTTACAGGGTTGCTGAGGGTATGCCACCTGCCTGACTCCCACCTGCATGTTATTTTCACCTACACATCACTGACTTCTGGGAACTCTGAGTCTGGTCTGGGATTCCACCAACTACATAATTGCCCACAAAGCTTATTTAAGGAAAGGACAGGATGGAAGCAAGGGAACCTGGAGATGACTGCCTCTGAGCCGCTCCCCTGCTGTCCTGGGCAAAATCTCAGGGAACAGACTTCACAACTAAAAGGCAGAAATTACCTTTATGTAAATGGTGACATCGCAGTGCCTTGCTGTGCCTTCCTAAGAGTAGGGAAGATAAGGAGTAGTTTCCATGTCAGACTGCCTGGCTTCCTGTCCCTACCCTGCCACCGCTGGCCACATGTGCCCTCTCCCCTCTCCGAGCTTGCTTTCTTCCTCTATAAAACAGGGATGGCATAACAAGTTTGTTCTAAGTATTCAAGGAGATGATATTTGTTGAGCGCTTGGCACGGAACCTAGGACCCAGTCAGTTCCCTTTCCTGGTAGGAACCCCTGGGGGCTCATTAGAAAATCTATAGTCTTATTTCGCTGAGAACCTCGCACCACGTTGAAAGCCACAATTTTCTTGGTAAAAACCCTGACTCTAAATAATAATTCCATTCAATTAGCCAGTACAAGCTGCACCTTGGTTTTCAATGAAAGAACCGCGTTACAGACGGCAGACCCTCCTTCGCTCCCATACCCAGCTGTTCTCCCATCCTCACCCTTACTGGCCCACACAGTGGGACATGGGGCATGAGTCACGGTCACAGATGCAAACTTTGCCACAAACCTGCCCAAAGAACCACATGCTTGCAGAGTCTTAAAGCCATGCTTAGCATAATACTTCCAGACCATTTTCCTTAAAGTAGTCATTCCCCAAACTTCGTGGCTGTATTGCATCTTTCTCTCCCTTTCCCTAACAAGTGAAAGGATATGCTTCTGGTTGAAGATAGCCATGTCAGCCTGAACATTCTACCCATGAACTCCCCACATTCTGCCCACCCACCCTGGAGTGTTTCCACTGCAATTACCCAGAAACACACAGGTAGGGAAAATTCAGCAATGACCTTAAAGCCAGGAAGCGGGGAATCCTTTTCTGGAGAATAAAAGGCAGATTGTAGTGACTGAGCACACACGAACAGGATTGAACTGGAGGAAGGAGTTGACCCGGGATTTTTCTTCTGGGAAGAAACTCCACGAGAACACACTACAAGATAAAAGAAACAAGGCCTGGAGGTCAGGACAAGGCCAGTGTGAGGTGTAAATTTCTAGTGATTCCCCTGAGAAATACACCCAGCGTCCAAGCCTCCCAGAGTCAATAACCCTGGCACTTCCCACTGCTGTTTAGATCAGAGCCCAGTGGCAACCAGTCTGATCTCCAGTGGCATCACATTCAATGAAATAACAGTTCAACAGCTGAAAAGTATTTGAACTGAAATTTAAATATGAACCAAAACCTCCGTTGGAGGGAAATGACTTTCACATCACACTTCATATCCTCTTTCTCTCAAGCTCAGCAGCTGCTCAACAACAACCACACACACACACACACACACACACACAAAGCTCTCTTTTCTTTGCTTGAAAAATTCCCTAAATTCTTTCCAAGCTATCCCACACTGACCTGTGTCTTTTTCTCTCAACACATTCACCTGAAAAGTCTACGTTATCAAATCAACGTATTGTACAGCTTGAGAAGTATATCTTCTAAGAGAAAACTTCTGCCATTTTTACTGTCTGAACCTCCAATTTTCTCCTTACCCATAACATACACCCCCCGGCCCGAAAAGGCTCAGGAATGCAGCTAGAGGAAGGAAGACTCTGTGAATACCTAACAGGATAATTTTGTTTCCTGTCACCCAAAAAACAACAGAGTTGGACAATTTCTTACGATTCCAAGACAGACTCCTGAGGTCTCTTTCTGGCAAAGGTAGGTTATTGATTTTTGAACGTCATTGCTAATGGTGCAGGAAAGGAAAGTGTAACTTAAATCTCAGGGTTTTTTCCACTTTGCAGAGAGTGTGAATTTCAGAGGAACTTACAGTTTGGCTAGAAAGTGAGTGTGTTAGTTGCTCAGTCGTGTCTGACTCTTTGTGACCCCATGGACTGTAGCCCGCCCGTCTCCTCTGTCCGCGGAATTCTCCAGGCAAGCATATTGGAGTGGGTAGCCATTCCCTTCTCTTGAGAGGATCTTCCAACACAGGGATCAGATTTGGGTTTTTTTCCCCATGTTTTCTCTCCCGAAGCCAAGGTGAAACAAAACCTTCCGTTTTGTTCTATAAAAATCTCCCCCACAAACATCAGAAACCGAATATAAATGCAAGCAGGTATTAGCATTAGATCGTGCCGGGAATGTAAACCCCAGCACAAAAGCACCTTTGTTTCCCAAATTGGCATGTCTTTTAAGCACTACCATGATTTATGCACTGCAGGGAGGGGGAAGTTAAAATGTTGCTTTTCAATAAATTTTTATTTGGCATTTGTGAAAGTAAATGAATGCAGAAGGCACGCTATCACAGGGGAGCTTAAGCTCGTAAAAGACTAAATAAAACAACTGATCTGTCTAGTATAACAAATGAAATATTTGGGAGGCTTTAGGATATTAGCTAATAGGATATTAGCTAATTTAATTAATTTAAATTAGCTAATAGGATATTTAATTTAAATTATATTTAATTTAATTTAAATTTAATATTTAATTTATATTTAATTTAAGCTAAATTAGCTAATAGGATATTACTAATTTAATACCACAAAGTGATTGCTTATAATGTTAGTGAGAAGAGATAAAGGTTGGCTGACTTTGACTAAATAGCTAGAATGCTTGTTTTAGATCATAAATATAACTTCTCTGAAAATTCCTGATCCCATGTTAAAATTTCTTCTCCTATAGCTTATTATATGATTCAAAAATCAACACTATTAAAAATTTTAAATCCACAAGTACCACGTTGGGTGGAGGTTGCGAGGTAGTCCATCACACATAATGTGTGTGTGTTACTGTTGCGTCTGATCTTGGTTGCCTTTGCTCTTTGCTGTCTGACTTCTGTAGGTTTCCCTGAGTCGTTTTTATGATTTCTTTTTATCTCCTTCATTGCCTTATTGTCTATAATCCTTTGTTTTGCTATTTTCGTGCTATTTTCATGCTTTAGGGTTCACATCATATACATGAGACGATGCATAAGATATAGATACAGACATACCCGGTTTTACTGCATTTCACAGATATTGTGTGTTTTACAAATTGAGGGTCTGTGGCAACTCTGAGCTAATCTGTCAGTGCCCTTTTTCCAACAGTGCTTGATCGCTTTGTGTGTTTCTGTCACATTTTGGCAATTCTTATAACATTTCAAAGTTTTTCATTAATTTATATTTGTCATGGTGATCAGTGAGCTCTGGTGTTACTACTACAACTTGCTGAAAGCTCAGGTGATGGTTACCATTTTTTAGCAATCAAGTATTTTCTTAAGATATGTACAGTGCTTTTTAATATATAATGCTACTGCACACTTGGTAGACTACAGTATAGTGTAAAACACAACTGTGTATGTACTGGGAAATCAAAAAATTTGTGTGACACATTTTATTTGTGATATTCACTTAACTGTGGGGGTCTAGAAATAGAGCCACGGTAGCACTGCAGTGCCACTTCCCTGGTGGCTCAGACAGTAAAAGCATCTGCCTATAAAGCGTAAGACCCAGGTTCAATCGCCTATATATATCTTCTATCCGACATCTGTACGATATTTTATAGATCTATGTAAGACATGCTATGTCTTATACATCTTCTTCATAGACTGTCTTCAAGTGAAATATAGTTAAGAAATTTACAATAGTATTTTTCCATGTCTTTCCTTTCAATCTTTGTGTTGTTTTGTCATATATTTTACTTCTATAATGATATAAATCCCAGAATACATCATTATAATTTTTCTTTAAATAGTCAATTATCGGCAGCACTGTTTACAATATCCAAGACATGGAACCAACCTAAATGTTCACTGACAGATGAACGGATAAAGAAGATGTGATATATAAATACCCAAAGGACACTACTTAGTCATGAAAAAGAGTAAAATAATACCATTTACAGCAACATGGATGGACCTAGAGATTATCATACTAATTTAAGTAAGTCAGATAGAGAAAGACAAATATCATATGGTATCATTTTAACATAATGTACAGTATGACACAAATGACCTTATCTATGCAACAGAAACAGACTCACAGATAAGAGAAAAGACTTGTGGTTGCCCGGAGGGTTAGGAGGTGGGGATTGGAAGCTCAGGGTTAGCAAAAACAAACTGTTCTATATAGAATGGATAAACAGCAACATTTCACTGTATAGCACTGGGAACTATATTAGTATCCTGGGATAAACTGCCACTCCAGTACTCTTGCCTGGAAAATCCCATGGACAGAGGAGCCTGCTGGGCTGCAGTCCATGGGGTCACTGGGAGTCGGACACGACTGAACGACTTCACTTTCACTTTTCACTTTCATGCATTGGAGAAGGAAATGGCAACCCACTCCAGTGTTCTTGCCTGGAGAATCCCAGGGATGGGGGAGTCTGGTGGGCTGCCGTCTATGGGGTCGCACAGATTCGGACACCATTGAAGTGACTTAGCAGCAGCAGCAGTGATAAACTATAGTGGAAAAGAATGTACATCCACACATATAACTGAATCCCTTTGCTGTACAGCAGAAATTAACACAATATTGTAAGTCAACTATACTTCAATAAAATAAATTTTAAATAGTCAGTCATAAAGATATTTAAATAGGAAAGAACTATTATATATTTACTATGTAGTAACACAGCCATGAAATTAAAAGACGCTTACTCCTTGGAAGGAAAGTTATGACCAACCTAGATAGCATATTCAAAAGCAGAGACATTACTTTGCCAACAAAGTTTCGTCTAGTCAAGGCTATGGTTTCTCCTGTGGTCATGTATGGATGTGAGAGTTGGACTACGAAGAAGGCTGAGTGCCGAAGAATTGATGCTTTTGAACTGTGGTGTTGGAGAAGACTCTTGAGAGTCCCTTGGACTGCAAGGAGATCCAACCAGTCCATTCTGAAGGAGATCAGCCCTGGGATTTCTTTGGAAGGAATGATGCTAAAGTTGAAACTCCAGTACTTTGACCACCTCATGCGAAGAGTTGACTCATTGGAAAAGACTGATGCTGGGAGGGATTGGGGGCAGGAGGAGAAGGGGACGACAGAGGATGAGATGGCTGGATGTCATCACTGACTCAATGGACATGAGTTTGGGTGAACTCTGGGAGTTGGTGATGGACAGGGAGGCCTGGCGTGCTGCAATTCATGGGGTCGCAAAGAGTCGGACACGACTGAGCAACTGAACTGAACTGAACTGAACGTATGTGCCTCTTCTGATGCTCTTCATTCTTCTGAAACTAGATCCATAGTTTGATCTGGTGTCATCTTTCTGATTGAAGGATGAACTTTAACTTTTCTTACTACACAGATCTTCTGGGATTGATTCTTTCAACTTCTATATCCCTGAAAAGTCTTTCTTTTGCCTTCACTTCTGAAAGATGGCCTGCTAGGGAGAGGATTCTGGATTGACAGGTTTTCCCTTCTTGTGCTTTAAAAGGTTGGTCCACTGTTGCTTTACTTGCATTGTTTTCAGTGAGAAATCTGATGTCAGCTTCACCTTTGTCCTTCCGTATGGAACACGTCTTTTTTCCCCTGCCTACTTTTAAGATTATTTTTTCTTTATTATTGATTTTGATCAATTTAAACATGTGTGGGTTTATAGTTTTTGTCAAATTTGGAAAATTTTGGCCATTAATTTTTCAAATTTGTATCTGTCTCCCCTTTGTTTCAGGTTCTCCAATTATATGTGTGTTAGACTGCTTGGGATTGGCCTACAACTCACTGATGCTTATTCTATTTTATTTACTCTCTTTTCTCTGCATTTTCATTTTGAACATTTTCTGTTGCTATATTCTTGAGTTCACTAATATATTTTTTTTTCACTGTCTCAGTTCAGTTCAGTTCAGTTCAGTTGCTCAGTCGTGTCTGACTCTTTTCACTATCTATTCTTAATCCCATATTATGAATTTTCTGTCTCATCATTTGTAGCTTTCTTCTCTTGGGTTTTTTTGTGTCTTTTTTACATCTCCTGTGTCTGTACTTAACATTCTGAATGTATGACATATATTTATAATAACTGTTTTACTGTTCCTCTTCACTAATTCCAGTCTCTGCATCAGTTCAACTGATTGCTTTTACTTCTTATTATGAGTTTCACTTTTCCAGTTCTTTTCATGCCTAGCAACTTTTGACTGGATTCCATACACTGTGAATTTTATCTTTGGGGTACTGGATCTTTCTATATTCCTACAAATATTCTTGAACTTCATTTTTAGAACACATTTAAATTTCTTAAAAACAGTGTGATCTTTTCAGGTATGGCTTTTGTGATGGTCTGTTTAGGTTGAACAAGAGCAGTGTTTAGTCTGGGACTAATTGTCTTCCTTGACTGGGGCAAGATTCTCCTGTGTGCTCTCTCCAGTGCCATGTGAGTTATGAAGTTTTCCAGTCTGGCTGGTGGCAACAAGCCTTGTTCCTGGTCTTGTGTGAGTTCCCTATAATATAATCTCCACAATCCCATATCCTCACATCATATACAGTAAATTCTGTACATACAAACAAGTTCCATTTTGAGAGCTTGTTGGTAAGTCCAATTTGCTCATAAGTCCAACAAAGTTAGCCTAGGCACCCAACTAACACTATTGGCTATATAGTACCATACTGGAATAGGTTTGTAATACTTTCCACAAAAATAATACACAAGAAAACATTTTTAATCTTATAGTACAGACCCTTGAAAAGTATGTCCAAGCTGGGTTTAGGAAAAGAAGAGGAACCAGAGATCAAGTTGCCAACATTCACTGGATCATAAAGAAAGCAAGGGAATTCCAGAAAAACATCTACCTCTCTTTCATTGACTGTGCTAAAGCCTTTGACTGTGTGGATCATAACAAACTATGGAAAGCTCTTAAAGAGATGGGAATATCAGACCATCTAACCTGTTTCCTGTTTTCCATCTAACCTGTATGCGGGTCAAGAAGCAACAATTAGAACCCTCATGGAACAGCTGATTGGTTCAAAATTGAGAAAGAATTGAGCAGTCTGCTGCAGCCCTGTTTAACCTATAGGCTGAGCACATCATGAGAAATGCTGGGCTGGATGAGTTACAAGCTTAAATCAAGATAGGCAGGAGAAATATCAATAACCTTAGATATGTGGATGATACCACTCTGATGGCAGAAAGTGAAGAGGAACTAAAGAGCCTCTTCATGAGGGTGAGAAAGAGGAGAGTGAAAGAGCCAACTTAAAACTAAAAAAAACAAACAAACAAACAAAGATCATGGCATCCAGCCCCATTACTTCATGGCAAATAGAAGGGGAAAAGGTGGAAGTAGTGGCAGATTTCCTCTTCTTGAGCTCTAAAATCACTGTGGATGGTGGCTGCAGACATGAAATCAGAAGACGCTTCTCGGCAGGAAAGCGATGGCAAACCTAGAAAGTGTGTTGAAAGCAGGGACATTACTCTGCCGACAAAGGTCTGTATCGTCAAGGCTATGGCCTTCACAGTGGTCAGGTACAGTTGTGAGAGCTGGACTGTAAAGAAAGCAGAGCACCAAAGAATTGATGCCTTCAAACTGTAGTGCTGGAGAAGACTCCTGAGAGTCCCTTGGACAGCAAGATCAAACCAGTCAATCTTCAGGGAAATCAACCCCGAATACTCATTGGAAGAATTAATGCTGACGCTGAAGCTTCAGTATTTTGGTCATCTGATGTGAACAGAGGGCTCATTGGAAAAGTCCCTGATGCTGGGAAAGATTGAGGGCAGAAGGAAAAAAAGGGTGTTAGAGGATGAGATGGCTAGATGGCATCACCAATTCAATGGACATGATCTTGGGCAAACTTTGGGAGATGGTGAGGGACAGGGAGGCCCCGCGTGCTGCAGTCCCTGAGGCTGCAAAGAGTCAGACATGACTGAGCAACAACAACGTGGTAAACAGCTGGCATACAAGGGCTGGCATCAAGTGAGCAGGCCAGAATTACTGACTGGAGGAGGGAGGGGTGGTGGGAGATGGCAAGACTGAAGGATTGTCAGCAGTAGGAGATGGAGGGCAAGCTGCACTTTCATTCATGCCTTACATGACTGGACATGCAAATACACATTTACATTTTTGAAAGTTTGCTACTTAATGGTTCATATGTAGGGGACTTACTGAACTGATGAGTTTCCTGTGAATACTCTGCTACTGCTAAGTCACTTCAGTCGTGTCCAACTCTGTGCGACCTCATAGACGGCAGCTCACCAGGCTCCCCCGTCCCTGGGATTCTCCAGGCAAGAATACTGGAGTGGGTTGCCATTTCCTTCTCCTAGGCATGAAAGTGAAAAGTAAAGTGAAGTCGCTCAGTCGTGTCCAACTGTTAGCGACCCCATGGACTGCAGCCCACCAGGCTCCTCTGTCCATGGGATTTTCCGGGCAAGAGTACTGGAGTGGGTTGCCATTGCCTTCTACAAATACTCTAAGGGATGCTAAAGGTCTCTGGAGTTCCCTATCTGTCTGTCTGTCTGTCTGTCTCTCCAGGTCTCTCTTTGCAGTACTTTATTCTGTGATCGCCAGCTGCCTTGATGTCCCTGGACTCTCAATGGTGTCTCTTCAATTCTAGGAGTCCACCAGACTCCACCTGTGCTACCCTTCCCTTCACCATGACCTGGAAATTCTCTTGAGTCAGTTTGCTGGGACAGCTATAAGTCTCACTTCATTTGGTTCCCATATCTGAAGGATCACCATCCTTTTTTGTATGGTATCCCATATCTTGAAAACCATCATTTTATACATTCTGCCCATTTTATTGCTTGTTTCACATAGGAGGATCTATCCAGTCTCTATCATTCCTGTCTGGAAATAGAAATCTCAGCTTTTAAAATTTTAAGTCTAAAAAAGGCAAAGGAATCTAAGCCAACAAAGGAAATTGGGATTGGAAACAAAGATTAGTACAACAATACTGATTTTCTTCTGGTTTTCTTTGCACCTCCAAACTGCTCCTGGCCCATGGCTCTGGGCTGCCACAAGCACCAGATCTAGCCCTGGCCCACCCGTGTTATGACTCCAGTGTTTTCCCTCTTCCCCCATCTAAATCCCTCAGTTTTGAGAAATACCTGGAGTCAGTTTGGCCCAGTCTGGCCTTCTGGGGTTGTGGACAGAGTCAATTCTCTGAGAAGAAATGGAATGGTAACAAATGGCATCGTGCGTTCTGTAAATATTTATTGAGTACCTGTTATTGGCCAGGTGCCTTTCTAGATGCTGAGGCCACAGCACCATACAAAGAAAACACCCCTGTCCTCGTAGCATTAATATTCCTGCACTAAATCATGCCCAGCTTTTTATAACAAATTGCCCTGAGTTTCAACTTTGTTGAAAGAAAGAATGCTCTTACTGACAAATCATAATCTAAGCTAAGATAAAAGATGGGCTCATTCAGAAAAGTTGTTTATACTATGTAAATACAGAATCTATTTAAGTCACCTTAAAGAGTCTTCTTTAGGCCATTTACAGAAAATACAAGGCCCAAGGGAGAGGCTTTGCAGAGAAAATGCCGAAGCAGGCTTTTGTAAATCAATGCTCTGTGAAGACTCAAAAGAAGCTAATTTGTCTGTTGGGCCTATGGGACAATGCATGATTAGAGGACCCCAGAGAGCATCCCTCAATTCACAAAAGAATTCATGAGTATGAAATGGCAACCCACTCCAGTATTCTTGTCTGGAAAATTCCATGGACAAAAGAGCCTGGCGGGCTACAGTCCATGGAATTGCAAAGAGTTGGACACAACTGAGCAAGCACACACACACCAAAGAGTCAAAGCAACTTTTCCAGCTTCAGGAAGGTACATAGAGGCACCAGGGGAGACTCCCCAGAGGAGGCAACACTTGATCTGCTCTTAAAAGAAAGAAAGGAAAAAATCCAGGTGAAGTGAGGGAAAGGTATGTTTGAGAAAGAGAACACAGTATATGTGATGTGATGGCAATGGGAGAGGGGGTGGGGAATGATGAAAGAGGAAGTTGGAAGATTGGAAGAAATATAAAGAAGAGGGCCCACCCCTGCTTTGGAAACCCAAGCAATTTTAAGGTCAATATGCTTCGATTTAGAGGCTTGGGGGTGGATCTCAAGAATAACTAGCAGGACTTGTGTTCATGGAATAGAGAAACTAGAGGCAGAAGCCCCCACATAGCTCAGTGGCTCCAATTTGGAAGAGATCGGGAACATGGAGGAGCATGGTCAACACCCTTGCAGACAGAATCCTGGGATCCTTGTGAAAAGGTTTCCTCTCCACACCACCCATGAGCTGTGTGGCTTCAGGTTCTAGCCCCTACTTCTCTGGAACTACTGCGTCACCAACTGCTTACTCAGAATCCCCACCAGGCCATCATAACTGTGTCCCCATCTTCCTCTGTGCTGTTCCTCTTGTGATTCTTCTCTTGGTGAAAGACATCTTGACTCCCCCAGGTACATACAACAATGGGACTCGACACATTACCTGAGGTCTTTACTCGCTTCTTCCTACCTTTAAAATCATACCCCCCCCCCTTTTTATTCTTCTGAGATTCATGGAGATTCCCTTTTCTTTCTTTCCAAAACTACTATTCTATTCCAGGTCTCAATATCTCTCATTTGGCTAGTGCAACCAGCTTCCCAATCATCGTCCCAGCATATGCCTTCCTGAGTTGTTAAGTTATATGTCTCTAGTCTTCACAGACACCTTGTGAAATGGGATGAACAGAACCTTTCATTGCTCTTCCCATGTTCCCACCTGACACTGCTGGATATGGTCAAAGTGAAAGTGAAGTCGCTCAGTCATGTCCAACTCTTTGCAACCCCATGGGCTATAGCCTACCAGGCTTCTCTCTCCATGGCATTTTCCAGGCAATAGTCCTGGAGTGGATTGCCATTTCCTTCTCCAACTTGCTACTGGATATGGTAGCAAGTATTATATGTTACTTGTCCCTTTCTTTAAAATGTAATACGTCCTTATATGTTATATTGGCTCTTAGATTTCTGTAGGCATCACCTCATTCAATTCGATTCTAGCGAAAGCACTGTCATTTTCAGCTTTGCAAAGGAAACCCTCCTAATTACAAGCAAAGGAACAGCAACAACAAACAAACAAAAAAGCTGGTACGGTTTCACTGGGAGATTAAATCTTAAACAGTACAGCCTTTTGAGGGTGAGTGGAAGTTTTAGATAGAGTTGAAGGCAGAAAATACTTAAAAAGAATAAAGCTCAGTTCTCTGTTTAGAAAACGGCAAGGGAAAAAAAAAAAAAGAAAACGGCAAGGGGCCTCAGTTGTCCATAAAGATCTCTCTGGAGATACCTGGACTCAGAGTCTTTCCTGTTGAATGTTCTTTTAATCTGTCAAGGATTTTCATAGTGATTGGGCATCATCAGACACCTTATTCAAATTGGTATCTGTTATTCTTGGAAGGTTCATAAACTGCCATTTTTCTTTAGCAGAAAGAGAAGACTCGACTCAAACCTATCTCTTCTCCCTGTCTCTTTGTTACGAAGGTAAATGATTGGACAAATCTGATGGATTCCTTTCCTTTGAACAATGAATTCTCATCATTAGGACTCTGTCTCTGGGTATAGTGACACCTTTATTTTTTGTTCATCTACCACTCCAGTACTCTTGCCTGGAAAATCCCATGGACAGGGGAGCCTGGTAGGCTGCGGTCCATGGTGTCGCTGGGAGTCGGACACGACTGAGTGACTTCAATTTCACTTCTCACTTTCGTGCATTGGAGAAGAAAATGGCAACCCACTCCAGTGTTCTTGCCTGAAGAATCCCAGGGATGGAGAAGCCTGGTGGGCTGCTGTCTATGGGGTCGCACAGAGTCGGACACGACTGAAGCGACTTAGCAGCAGCAGCAGCAGCACTTTCCTACCCTGCACTCAACTCCCCTGACCTCACAGGACCAGCGTACGACATACACTACCACATTCAGACTCTTCCCAGGCATCTGAAATTTGAGTTAGAGACACAGAGGAACAAAAAGTGATCAGAGCTGTCTTTTCAATGAATTTTGTTCAGCTATCTGGATATCTACATGCAGAAGGATAAAGTTGGACCCTCACCTAGTACCATATAGAAAAATTAACTCCAGCTGGATCAAAAAAGCTAAAAAGTAGAGCTGAAACTATAAAACTCTTAGAACAAAATATAGAGTGAAATCTTCATGACACTGGATTGGCAACAGATGCCAAAAACACAGGCAACTGAAAAAAAGTAGATAAATTTGACTACATCAAAAGTAAAAACTTGTGTGCATTGAAGGACTCTTGATGGATTATAAAGGTAACCCACATCATAGAAGAAACTATTCACAAACCATATTTATAAGGAATTAATATCCAGAATCCATAAGGAACTCCTACAACTCAAACTTTAAAATAGAGAAAAGACTTAATTAGACATTACTCTGAAGAAGATTTCCAAGTGGCCAATAAGCAAAGAAAGACATGTTCGTCACTAATATTTAGGGAAATACGAATCAAAATCACAATAAGATACTACTATTATCAAAAATATCAATGGTTAGCAAGGATGTAGAGAAATAGGATCGTTTTTGCATTGCATTGCTGATGGCAATAAAAACGGTGGTACAGCCAGCACGGAAAATATTGTGGCAGTTCCTCAAAAAGTTAACAACAGAGTTACCATATGATTGGAAAGCCATTGTTTCGTGGGGACAGAGTTTCGGGTGAGGGAGAGGCAGAAGTTCTGGAGGTGGATGGTGGTGATGATGGCTCAACACGGCGAATGTGCTTAATGCCACCAAAATATACAATTAAAGATCCTTGAAATGGTATGTTTTATATTATGTACTCTCACGCAGCCGTGTCTGACTCTTTGCAACCCTATGGACTATAGCCCGCCAGACTCCTCTGTCCGTGGGATTTTTCAGGCAAGAATACTGAAGTGGGTTGCCATTTCCTTCACCAGAGGATCTTCCCGACCCAGGGATCAAACCCAAATCTCCTGCATCTCCTGCATTGCAGACAGATTCTTTACCACTGAGCCATCAGGGAACATTTCACCACAGTAAGGAGAACAGGAGGTCAGAACTGAGTCATCAGACGTCAGCGCCAGAGGGTGCTCTGTGGGCTTCTGCTGGTGAAGCCCCAGGGCTTCCCTAGACGTCCCGATGCACCAGCCCTCTTTTCCAGTCTTTTTATCCTATCATTCTCTTTTGGCCAAAGGTATCAGGGATAGGTTTCCTTTGGCAGATGGATGTTGACTGAAATGCTGACATTCTACAAAAAACAGCCGCAGCTATTTGCCTGTGAGGTAACATTGCTAATTATTCTATGGGACAAAGAATATCTGCCATTTTATGAACATCCTGATAGCTTACAATGAACACTGTTGGATTCATGATCTCTGAAGAAGAAGATTTAGCTTTGGGACCAGGGATCAGGCTTGATCACCCAGGGCTCTTGTGTGGCAGAAGTTTTATTACAGTGAGAAGGGACAGACAAAGCTTCTGACATAGACATCAGCGGGGGGGGGGGGGGGGGGGGGGTGGGGGGGGGGTGGGGGGGGCGGTGCGGAGAATACCACCACCCCCCCCCGCTAGTGTTAGCAAGAGAGTTATTACAATAAATCAAAAGGATGTCTCAAGGTTGTAAAAATTTTACCAGACCCACTCCCATACTTTACATTTTAAGGTAACAGGATTAGAACTTAACAATAGAAAAATCTAACCAAGCTCAATGAAACTATGAGCCAAGCCATATAGGGCCACTCAAGACGGACGGGTCATGGTGGAGAGGTCTGACAGAATGTGGTCCACTGGAGAAGGGAATGGTAAACCACTTCAGTATTCTTGCCTTGAGAACCCCATGAACAGTATGAAAAGACAAAAAGATAGGACATTGAAAGATGAACTCCCCAGGTTGATAGGTGCCCAATAAGCTACTGGAGATCAGTGGAGAAATAACTCCAGAAAGAATGAAGAGACAGAGTCAAAGCAAAAACAACACCCAGTTGTGGATGTGACTGGTGATAGAAGTAAAGTCTGATGTTGTAAAGAGCAATACTGCATAGGAACCTGGAATGTTAGGTCCATGAATCAAGGCAAATTGGAAGTGGTCAAATAGGAGATGGCAAGCGTGAACGTCGACATTCTAGGAATCAGCCAACTAAAATGGACTGGAATGGGTGAATTTAACTCAGATGACCATTATATCTACTACTGCGGGCAGGAATCCCTCAGAAGAAATGGAGTAACCATCATGGTCAACAAAAGAGTCCGAAATGCAGTACTTGGATGCAATCTCAAAAACGACAGAATGATCTCTGTTCGTTTCCAAGGCAAGCCATTCAGTATCACAGTAATCCAAGTCTATGCCCCAACCAGTAACGCTGAAGAAGCTGAACGGTTCTATGAAGACCTACAAGATCTTCTAGAACTAATACCCAAAAAAGATGTCCTTTTCATTACAGGGGACTGGAATGCAAAAGTAGGAAGTCAGGCGATACCTGGAGTAACAGGCAAACTTGGCCTTGGAGTACAGAATGAAGCAGGGCAAAGGCTAATAGAGTTTTCCCAAGAGAACGCACTGGTCATAGCAAACACCCTCTTCCAACAACACGAGAGAATACTCTACACATGCACATCACCAGATGGCCAACACCAAAATCATATGGATTATACTCTTTGCAGCCAAAGATGGAGAATCTCTATGCTGCTAAGTCGCTTCAGTTGTGTCTGACTCTGTGCGACCCTAGAGATGGCAGCCCACCAAGCTCCCCCATCCCTGGGATTCTCCAGGCAAGAACACTGGAGTGGGTTGCCGTTTCCTTCTCCAATGCATGAAAGTGAAAACTGAAAGTGAAGTCGCTCAGTCGTGTCCGACTCCTAACGACCCCATGGACTGCAGCCTACCAGGCTCCTCCATCCATGGGATTTTCCAGGCAAGAGTACTGGAGTGGGATGCCATTGCCTTCTCTGGGAGAAGCTCTATAGAGTCAGCAAAAACAAGATGGGGAGCTGACTATGGCCCAGATCGTGAACTCCTTATTGCCAAATTCAGACTTAAATTGAAGAAAGTAGGGAAAACTGTTAGACCATTCAGGTATGACCTAAATGAAATCCCTTACAATTATACAGTAAAAGTGAGAAATAGATTCAAAGGATTAGATCTGATAGACAGAGTGCCTGAAGAACTATGGACAGAGGTTCATGACATGATACAGGAAACAGGGATCAAGACCATCTCCAAGAAAAAGAAATGCAAAAAGGCAAAATGGTTGTCTGCGGAGGCCTTACAAATAGCTGAGAAAAGAAAAGATGCAAAAGGGAAATGAGAAAAGGAAAGATACACCCATTTGAATGCAGAGTTCCAAAGAATAGCAAGGAGAGACAAGCCTTCCTCAGTGATCAAAGTGCAAAGAAATAGAGGAAAACAATAGAATGGGAAATACTAGAGATCTCTCCAAGAAAATTAGAGGTACCAAGGGAACATTTCATGCAAAGATGGGCACAATAAAGGACAGAAATGGTATGGACCTAACAGAAGCAGAAGATATTAAGAAGAGGTGGCAGGAATACATAGAACTGTACGAAAAAGATCATCATGACCCAGATAATCATGATGGTGTGATCACTCACCTAGAGCCAGACATCCTGGAATGCAAAATCAAGTGGGACTTAGGAAGCATCACTACAAACAAAGCTAGTGGAGGTGATGGGATTCCAGTTGAGCTATTTCAAATCCTGAAAGATGATGCTGTGAAAGTGCGGCACTCAATATGCCAGCAAATTTGGAAGACTCAGCAGTGGCCACAGGACTGGAAAAGGACTGTTTTCATTCCAATCCCAAAGAAAGGCAATGCCAAAGAATGCTCAAAGTACTACACAATTGCACTCATTTCACACGCTAGCAAAGCAATGCTCAAAATTCTCCAAGTCAGGCTTCAATAGTATGTGAACCATGAACTTCCAGATGTTCAAGGTGGATTTAGAAAAGGCACAGGAAGCAGAGATCAAATTGCCAACATCCGCTGGATCATCAAAAAAGCAAGAAAGTTCCAGAAAAACATCTATTTCTGCTTCATTCATTCGGCTTCCCTCAAAGCTCAGTTGGTAAAGAATCCACTTGCAATGCAGGAGACCCCACTTCAATTCCTGGGTCATGAAGATTCACTGGAGAAGGGATAGACTACCTACTCCAGTATTCTTGTGCTTCCCTTGTGGCTCAGCTGGTAAAGAATCCGCCTGCAATGCAGGAGACCTGGGTTCAATCCTTGGGTTGGGAAGATCCCCTGGAGAAGGGAAAGGCTACCCACTCCAGTATTCTGGCCTGGAGAATTCCCTGAACTATACAGTCCATGGGGTCGCAAAGAGTCGGACACGACTGAGCAAATTTCATCATCATTCATTATTGACTATGCCATAGCCTTTGACTGTGTGGATAACAACAAACTGGGGAAAATTCTTAAAGAGATGGCAATACCAGACCACCTGACCTGCCTGCTTAGAAATCTGTATCCAGGTCAAGAAGCAACAGTTAGAACTGGACACGGAACAACAGACTGGTTCAAATTGGGAAAGGAGTATATCAAGGCTGTATATTGTCACCCTGCTTATTTAACTTATATGCAGAGTACATCATGAGAAATGCCAGGCTGGATGAAGCACAAGCTGGAATCAAGATTGCCAGGAGAAATATCAGTAACCTTAAATACACAGATGACTCCACCCTTATGGCAGAAAGTGAAGAACTAAAGTGCCTGTTGATGAAAGTGAAAGAGGAGAGTGAAAAACTTGGCTTAAAAATCAATATTCAGAAAGCAAAGATCATGATATCTGATCCCATCACTTCATGGCAAATAGATGGGGAAACAGTGGAAATGGTGAGAGACTTTATTTTCTTGGGCTCCAAAATCACTGCAGATGGTGATTGCAGCCATGAAATTAAAAGATGCTTGCTCCTTGGAAGAAAACCTATGATCAACCTAGACAACAAATTAAAAAGCAGAGACATTACTTTGCTAACAAAAGTCTGTCTAGTCAAAGCTAAGGTTTTTCCAGTAGCCATGTATGGATGTGACAGTTGGACTGTGAAGAAAGATGAGCACCGAAGAATTGATGCTTTTGAACTGTGGTGTTGGAGAAGACTCTTGAGAGTCCCTTGGGCTGCAAGGAGATCCAACCAGTCCATCCTAAAGGAAATCAGCCCTAAATATTCATTGGAAGGACTGATGCTGAAGCTGAAACTCCAGTATTTTGGCCACCTGATGTGAAGAACTGACTCATTGGAAAAGACCCTGATGCTTGGAAAGATTGAAGGCAGGAGGAGAAGGGGATGACAGAGGATGAGATGGTTGGATGACATCAAACTCTAAGGACATGAGTTTGAGTCAGCTCTGGGAGTTGGTGATGGACAGAGAAGCCTGGCGTGTTGCAGTCCGTAGGGCCACAAAGAGTTGGACACGACAGAGCGACTGAACTGAACTCACCAAACCCACTCCCATAATATACATTCTAAGATATTAGGATTAGTCAGAAGGTTTTCAGGAAGGAGAAACTGTCCTCAAGCAGGATACATTGTTGCTATATAATCCTTAGTACAGGGTTTAAACTGAGTTGTTTGTATTGTAATGAGTAGTTCCCGGCTTAAAGTAAAAAAGTTTTATGTGACTAAGACTAAGGAATGTAGAGGAAAGCAATATGTCTGTCTTTTCCTCCTTCTTGAGAGTGCCAGAGCCCTGTCTCCTCCTCGGGGACCCTGGTCTTTTTATCAACCTGCCTAGGAATTGATTCTCTGAATCCTTTATCCATTCTGTTTTCACCTGTGCCTGACACTCCATCCCTCAGTCACCTTGCATGTCCAGGGTCTTCAAACTGAAGATTTCTTTAACAATGCATTCTTGGTTTTGTACTGGTTTCGTTCTTCTCTTCACCCCCAACAGGGGACATGCACCACAGTCTATGGGCCTGAAAAAGTTACCAACTTGCTCTGGTCCTAATTCTTGGACATGACGTTATAGTCAGCACCTACCCTGCCTGGAGGAGGAAACTGTTCAGACATGATCTCTACTTTGGTGTTGTTTAGTCGCTCAGTTGTGTCCAGCTCTTTTGCCACACCATGGTCTGTAGCCTACCAGACTCCTCTGTACATGGGATTTCCCAGACAAGAATACTGGAATGAGTTGTCCTTTCCCTCTCCAGGGGATCTTCCTGACCCAGGGGTTAAATCTGCATCTCCTTCATTAGCAGGCAGATTTTTTACCACTGAGCCAGCAGGGAAGCTCCATCTCTATTTTGCTCAAGATAAGTGAGGGGCTCAGAGAGGGGAAGTGAATTGTCCGAAGCTACCTAATGAACAAGATGGTAGCGCAAGAGTCTTGCCAGTCCTGTTTAACTCCAAAGATCATAATCTCTGAATGTTGGCTGGAAGATGGCTGAGAGTCTGTATATCAGAAGTAATTATTGCATCAAAAACAAGAGTTGGGGCTAATTCTCCAGAATCACATTCATTAGTTTGGGAGTAGGACTTATTAGCACCATAAAAAAATTGTGTAAAATTTTTTTTTGTAATGTAAAAATGTAAAATGTTGAATGTAAAAATATTCACCAAGTGAAACAAAACAGTCAAGATATCAACAGATGTCATTTTTTTAAATCCAGATTTAGCAGGTTAATTAGAGAATATGAGACACAGTGGAAGAGACAGAAATCACTAAGGTCCTCTTAGGTTAGATTGTCACAATACACAGCCCATGCCAAATGAATGAGGTTTCTGAATCAATGCCAGTATAAAAATGTTGTTTTTTTATCTATTCCAATACAATAAATGTCATGTTCATGCTCATTTGTGCTAAAATGAAACACATTTCAAGAATGAGAGCCAGTAAAGTAACAAAGTGGGAAAGAAACTCCTGTTTTTTAGTGCCATCTATGGGCCAAGTCTGGTGAAAGTTTCATCAGCCTCATTTTAAATATGAAGAAAGTGCAGCGTAGTAATATCATGTATTAAGAAAAGGCAGGCTGGGAGGCACACATGCCTAATTATATGTGATTGCAAAGCACGGGCTCTATATTCTCCCACGTTTATGTGGTCATTCATTCAATAATGATTTATCAAAAAATCTATCATGGGCCAGGCCTCTATGACACACACATATAGACACACATACCCGGAAACATCTGCCTGGACATGCACACAGTTTTTGGATAAATGAGGACTTATTTGCAGTTTACAACTGAAATAATTTCTATGAAAGAAAGCAAAAAAGAGGAAATAAAAAAGAATGCAAATTAAGGATAAACTTTTTGGTAGAATATGTTGTTGTTCCAAATATTTGCCTCCTGGGAGAGCATTACCCTTCCCCAGCTCATTGACTTTAGGCTCGCCCTGGGACTTAAGGGTGCCCTCCCTAAGGAAGCATTATGAGTCCCCACCCTGTTGCCCTCAGGAGTGTCCCATGTGACTTGTTTTGGCCAATAGAATGTGGCTGGAAGCCATGCGTGTTTTTGTCAAGCAGAAGCCTTAAGATCAGTTCTCTCTTCTCTCTCCTCTGGGTCCAGCAGTGTCCACGGCAGAGACTGTGAACAGTCTGTCCCAGAGAGAAGCTGTGGTGGATCAGAGTTTCAGCCTTCCCTTTGCAGGGATGCCCTTGTTAGACGTCACTGAGATCTGGGGCTCATTTGTTAGTGCAGCATGACACACCTTATCCTGACTTATAGACTCTCTTACCGGGGGTGGTCAGTGAAGACCTCTTTGAGGAAGTAACATTTGAGCTGAGCTCCAAATGCAGGCTCCTGTTAGGTAAAGAGCAGAAAAGGCGAGCTTCCCAGAAAGGGTAAAACAGCCAGCGCACGTGCCCTAAAGAGGGAAAAAACGTGGCATGGTCTGCGCATCTGGAGCTGATAAAAGTGATGGAAGGGGAAGCTGGAGAGATGCCTGGCCTGAGTTTAGGGACAAGGGAGCCAAGGGAGGAGGCTAGATTGCATTGTATGTGTGATAAGAACCCACAGATGGCTTCCAAGCAGTGACATTAAGTGATCAGATTCAAGGGTTTAAGGGATTTCCCTGCATTCTATTAAGCAGGAAAGGAAACAGGGAGTCCAAGTAAGAGGCTATTTCATTATTGAATTTGTGTATCAGGCACTCTGTCCAATGCTATCATGAATTACTTCAGAAGAGTCCTGCGTGTCAGTTGGGTCCTCTGGGAAGCAGACACTGAGAAGAGATTAGGAACACAAAAGAGGGGATGCCTGTGGAAGATAAAAAGGGAAGAAAGCAGAATTGGACTGAGGAAGAACTGTGATGCAAATCTGACAAAGTTTTAGCCAACTCAACCCTGTGGGGAGCCTCAGAGCAGAGACTTCTCATCATGGGAGTCCTGCACTGGGCCGAAGTAGACAGGCCCTAGTGTTTGCACAGGGCTTTGTCATCTACCAGAAGAGAGTATGCTAAGTCACTTCAGTCGTGTCCGACTCTGTGTGACCCCACAGACGGCAGCCCACCAGGCTCCCCCGTTCCTGGGATTCTCCAGGCAAGAACACTGGAGCAGGTTGCCAGAGAGTATAGACTCTGCTTGAATGTGAAGTCAGATCCTAAAGGCTCTCCTGCAGTGGAACAAAACTCTTCTTAAAGGGAGACCCAAGCAGGGCACCGTGCCCTTTAAGGATGGATTTTTAGCCATATCTTACAAATTAGGAAATAGACGCTCAAAGATCATACTTTGACAATGTATTTTGAGTAAGGGTACATAGGCTCTGGCTGACATCCTCTAATGGCATGGTCTCTCTGAAGTTCAGGTTAGTGTTAATGCTTATGGCAGGCAATGCCAGCACCCATCCAAAGTCCCTCCCAGCTTGCCTGTCTGGGCTGTAGCAGATGAAGAGCTAAAAACCACATTTCCCATAATCCTTTGCTGGCTACACGCAAGTATGTGACCTCGCTCCAGCCTGCCTGCCACATCCCTAGACGCGGATATGGCAGTAAGGAAGGGAAGCTGGGCCCCCAGCACATAAGAGAATAAAGCGGTGAGCCCTGTGGTGAAGGTTTTCAGTCCCCATCAGCACAGTGTTTTCAATCCTTCATCTGACTGTTTCTCCAAACGGCATTTTTTCCTGATCATGCATTCCCAAGTCTGATTCTTCAAACATCCTGGAAGTTTGCAAACTATCTAATATCTCTTAACAAATGCCCTTCTGTTTAAAGTAGGAGGAGGGGGCCTCTGCAACTGCAACTGAGAATCTTCAGAGAGGGACGGTACTGGTGTAAGTTCACTAGACTGTAACGGCACATATGCACCATTCAGCAGGGGAATGGAGCTTAGATCCAAAGGCATTTCCCAAGCTCTGGCACACTTTAGTGTGGCATTCCTCCCAACTGAGTCACCCACCACTTGGCCTTCGAAGCGTGTAAACAATATTTTAAAAATCAAATACACACCTGGCAGTGTTTTGGTTAAGAGAGTCTAGATGCTTTCAGACCTGCTAGAAATTGCCTTGCAAGAGCCAGAATTTCTTTCCAGCTAGAAGCAAATTAACTTTAGCATCTCTCAAAAAAGCAAAATAATACTGCAGCACGGTGGACTTAGCTACAGCACAGAAAAGCTGCTCACAAAGATTTTTTTATTCAAGGCCGTTTTGAAGACACCCATTTTCAGTATTTGATTTAAATCAGAGAACAAGTATGATCATCTCTCCATACCTGCCCAATACAAGCAAATCCTAGGCAATTTTCTTCAAATGATTTTTCCATACTATGCTGCAGCCAAGAATATCAACGACTGACCGACAAGCCCATCCCAGTAAGGACCTCTTCCTGTGCTGGTACGGATGCTGCATGGAACAGTGGTAAGGTAAGGAGAGGGCAAGGCGTGCACCGAGGGGAAGAAACAGACTCTGCCACCCAGTCCCGAGCTTTTGTGTCTTCCTCTCGCATCTTAAGGTATCAAGTCAGGACTGCACCAAAAAACTGACAAGCAGGAAGCTAAGATGAGCTGGTCTGAAGGACCATGGGACTGAGTCAAAGGGAGGCTCAGAAGACCAGCTCTCCCTGAAGAAACCATCTGAGCAGGACCACACCCAAAACACCAGTAAGACCACACCACCCTCGGGACGCCCCAGACACAACAGTGCTGCTCCCGAGGGTAAAAGCCCCTACTCCAGTACAGCTGCAGATACACTGTTTCCTGCCTCCCAAGAAGCAGGTCTGAGCATTTTAATCCTATTCACCGGATTAAAAATGGCAGTATATTCATACAAAGAAACACTACTCAGCAAAAAATAAAAGGAGGGAGGGTGAAGTACAGATACATGCAACACTGTGGATGGAGCCACAGTCATGCTGAGCCAAAGAAGCCAGACGTACAGGACTACACGTAGACGTTTCCGTTTATTTGACATCCTAGAAGAGGATGAACTGATATCTACTTACAGAATATTGAACTAATATCTACTTACAGAAAGCAGAGGAGTGGTTCCCAGGGTGAGGGTCTGAGTACCAGTGAGCACAAAAGAAATTTTTTAGGACAATGGAAATATGCTATATTTTGATTGTTGTGGTAACTGCACAACGGTTTATACATTTATTGAAACTCCATGAGCCATACAATTTCCAGTGAACTGTACATTTTCTTTTGTATCAATTACACCTCAATAAAGTCCATCAAAAATTCCTGGCACAATGACTGTCATCTATGTAGAATCTGTGTGAATCTGCGTAAAAATCGCTTTGCTATAAACACTTGTTCCTTTCAAATACACAACCTTTCACCTCTCCGAGGGTGGAGACGGTTCTGCTGCCAGATAAATCTGATTAATAGTCATCCTTGACACAAAATGCTATGTTAGCCTTTTTCTGAAAAAAAAAAAAAAAAAAAAAGTTGGCTCTGGCAATGACTTTCTGTGTGACATCAAGTATGATCCTTTGCTTCTAGGAGACAGTTTCCATGTGTGTGATGTAGAAACAGTATCACAGGGAAAGTTATCCAATGTGGGTTATATGAGGGTTCCAAGTTCAGAGCTGGGCAAATGGGTGTGTGCTCAATGTGCTGGTCTGTTTTTTCCATTCCATCAGTGAGGACTCTTGATTGCAAGTAACAGACTATCTGACCCAGCTTATTTAAGCAAAGGAGGGTTTATTAGCTGAACAGCTGAACAGCACAGAGTTTGCACTGGCCTTAGGGAAGGCTGGATCCCAGAGGGCTGGCAGTCATACCACACCTCGGATTTTTCTTCCTCTCTCTGCTCCGTGTTCTGCCACATCAGCCTCATCATCTGTCTCCACACAGTCCACTCCCTCCAGCAGCTCCAGCCACTCTCTTTATGCCTCATTCTCACATCACAACATCCTCGATGTGCTCTGCTGTGTTTCAGATGGGGACCCCTGCCTATACCTGAGCCAAGAGCTGTAGCTAAGGGGGTGTGGTATGCTGATGAGCCAGTCACCCTGGAGCTGAAGCCTGGCCCAGTCCACCTAAAACAGATGGCTGCTACGCAACTGGGTAGAGGTAACTGCTCCAAATCAGAGTACTCTCAGCAGAAAGAAGATAATGGATATTGAAAGGCAATCATCAAATGCCCACTGAATGCATTCTATCAGCCAGGGGCTCCATCAGGAATACAAAAACTACGCAAGCTATTTTAACAGAGAAGATTTAATCTAAGGAATTGCTTGAATGGGTTTAGGACCCTGGAATGACAAAAAGGAACACTAAGTCTTCAGAATGTAGCCACTGTAGGAATCAGCCTCTGGGTTTAATGAATCTTAGGGGTCTGGAGGAGAGGTCAGGCAGGCCAGTCTCTGGTGGTGATCTGATCGGTGCTGGTGTCTCAGAGCTTGGAGGAGAGGGCTCTTGGATCCAGAACTCTGAGGAAGGGCACCCCATCTGTCTACGCTAGTACCTCTGAAGAGGTGCAATGAGTCTGAATCTTGGCATCTGGAAAAAGCTTGGCCTTCAAGATAAAGAAACAGGCTGAAGTGATGCCAGTAGGAAGCAACCACGAAGGGACGTGTTCCTTTTTCCTCGTTCAGTCTCTCATTTTCCCCAGGCCCTAACAAAGGCCCTGTTTGCAGAGTCCTAGAATAACAAAGCAGGGTATAGAAAAATTGGGTTTGGTGCAGAGAGATAAGTACTTAATAACTAGCACACAAACCGGAGAAGGAAATGGCAATCCACTCCAGTGTTCTTTCCT